>NC_135232.1:641008954-641332882 GCF_051348905.1 Ranitomeya variabilis
CAGATTTCACATTTTGCACTGATGATGGTCAGCATCCTAAAATACAATGTCTGCAAATCAAAACTTTGGTTTGACTTTTATCCTAAGACATGTGGCAAGGCTCGTTAGAGGGTCGATATTGACTTTTAGGATCGCTACAAGAGTTTGCTAGTAGAGTTCTAGTCCTCTTTCTCTCTGAAGAGACAATTTGCATATTTAATTTGCAAGAGGAGCATTACAAGGCTTAAAGGTCTCCTCACATTGGCATGCCAGGCTTGGCTGGTCATTCTCCACAAGGGGAAACGTTACCAGTTGGATCCTGGTCAAACACCTCCCACCCAGCCAAACCAGATCTCACACTTTGCACTGATGAAGGGAAGCACCTGGAAACTCGGTGTCTTCAAATCGAGATTTTGGTTTGGCTTTTATCTTAAGTCATGTGGCAAGGGTTGATATTGACTTTTAGGATTGTTACTTCCAATAGGTGGTACAAGAGTTCTAGTCCTCTTCCTTTCTGAAGAAACTATTTACTGTACATGTGTTTGTTATACACATGTTTATCTCTTTTTGTGTGTATTGGAACTGCACAAAAAAACGGGGGAAAGAAGGCAAATTTGAGATAATTTCACACAAAACTGTTGACACCCTCAACTTAATATTTGGCTGCACACTCTTTGGAATAAATTACTGCAATTAATTGCACCCTATAACCCGTAAGAACTTCTTACACCTCCCAATTGAAATTTTAGACCACTCTTCTTTTGCAAACTGCTCCAGGTCTCTCCTATTTGAAGGATGCTTATCCCAACAGCAATTTAAGATCTCTTTACAGGTGTTCAATGGGATTTTGATCTGGACTCATTGCTGACCACTTCAGAACTTTCCAGAACTCTGTTTACATCCATTTAGGGGTGCTTCTTAAAGTATGTTTAGGGTCAATGTCCTGCTGGAAGACCCATGACCTAGGAGGCAAACCCAGCTTTCTGACACTAGGCACTACATTGCAACCCAAAATTATTTGGTAACCTTCAGATTTCATGATGCCTTGTACAGTCATGGGACCCAGTGCCAGAGGCATCTTTGAACTTCCATCATATTTGATTGTACGTACTGTGTTCTTTTCTTTGTAGGCCTCATTTTGTTTTTGGAAACAATAGAATAATGTGTTTTACCAAACAGCTCTATCTTGGTCTCATCTGTCCATAAAACGCTTTCCCGGAAGGATTTTGACCTACTCATGTACATTTTGGAAAATTGCAGTCTAGCTTAGATTACGGTAGCTACAGTGCCATGGGTGGTAAAAATAAAGATCTCTTGCAATGGTTTTGTAATCTTGAGATTGAGATTGTTGACATTGTTGAACAATTTCAGTTCTCAAGTCTTCAGACAGTTCTCTTCTCCTGTTTCTGTTCTCCATGCTTAATGTGGCACACACACAATGCAAAGATTGAGTCTTCTCACTTTTATCTAGTTTCAGGTGTGATTTTTAAATTGCCCACACCTGTTACTTGCCACAGGAGAGTTTGAACGAGCATCAAATGCGTGAAGCAAAGTTGTTTACCCACAATTTTGGAAAGGTGCCAACAATTTTGTCCCTCCCAGTTTTGGGGTTTAGTGTGAAATTATGTCCAATTTTTTTTCTCTCTTTGTTTTGTGTTGTTCCAATGCACACAAAGGAAATAAACATGTATAACAAAACAGGTGTAATTGCAATAATTGTTTTGGAAAAAAAACAACTTAATTTTCTGGAACAATTTAAAGGGTGCCAACACTTTTACCCATGACTGCAAACAGACACTGATCAGGGAATGCTAAACTGGCCACATCATGTAAAGTTTAGGTTACAATTTGTGAGTGATGAGCTCAACTGGGTATTACCAGAGATTTGTCTTTGGGGGCGTGTACTTCTTCCCCTATGTGACATTGACCAATTAAAGAAATATACAAGGGAAAAAGGAACACACCCCCACAAAAGCTTAGAACAGACTGTCTACTGTGAGCTGTCATTACAGTCTGCTCTCTTTAACTGATGTCAATGCAGGGGTGTGTGATTAGAAAGTGATAGGAGAAGAGCAAAGAGGCGTGTGATTATATACACCTTTCATCTCACAGCAGGTGGTGTGGGTGGAGGAGAGTACAGCTGAGCTGACAGCACTGCGAGGAGATCTGCAGCTGCAGACGTGTTTGTAGTGAGACAAAGATCAGAACTGCTATACCCTTCCCCTACACTGACTACCATGATGTAAGGGGTGAAGAGGAAGAAGAGCCCAAAGGAAGTTGCTTTCCCTGCTCTTTCTGCCCTGGACAGAGGAGACAATGTTACAGCTGGGGGCAGAGAGGAAGAGGAAGGGGCGGTGGTCCAAGAGAGCGGGCAGGCAGAGGGCGCAAGACCAGAGCATGCCAGAGAGAGGGAACAATGCGCCAGAGAGAAAGCAGGCTGCAGTGTCGCGCTCCCCAAGAGAGAGTGCTCCCCATGAGGGCACTAAGGCAGAGATACGAGCAATAGTGAAGGCTGGATGTGAGGGTGTGGACTTGGAAGCCTCCATGATCAGAGGAGAGTTTCCCCCTGACAGTGCAGAGACAGTGACCTGAGCGGGCAGCCCCGGTGACCGCAGTGACAAGCTAAGACCCCTGAGTGCGACAAGTAAACTGCTCAGTGTGTGTAGCATTGCTACTGCAGAGAGACTGTCAGCTTAACATACAGAGAATCGTGCGTCAGTGTGGATGTTCTACTTCCTGCTTCCAGTTTCACCCTGAGAAGAAACTGCAAAGATTTAACCCCGGAGTTTCCAGTTCCCAGGAGACAGAGGAGAGACTTCAGAGTCGACAAGTGCCGCTGTTTCTCAGCGCCTACGTTGGAGAAGCAAGTCCTCATCAGACTGATAAGTGTTTTCTCAAGAAATTCCGTTTACTACTCTTACACTGTTTGACTGTCTGGAAACTTATACTACTTTCCATATACTGTATTTGCACGGTTATATTATTAGTTTATATTCTACTGTTTTCTCCCTGCGAGGAGAACCTTATTCCTGTTAATAAACCACTCAGCAGTTGGTCTGTCTGTTCCGTGGTGACATACTCGAAACCTGCATACTATTATACTTGGCGTAGTCGGCAGGATGTCACACGGTGGCACGGAAAGGGCAGACCAAGCAGTTGGGGAAGTTCCCAGGTCTAGCATTTCCCTGGGAGCCATGTCAGTTAACCTGCCAAAATTCTCGGGGAGCGATGTCATGTTGTGGAGTTGGACGGAGCGCATCCGAGGGATGATACGGATGCATCCTATGATGCTGGCTCTGCAGGCGGAAATAGCTGTGACGGCCCTAGAGGGGGATGCACCTGCATACTATTACCGTACAATGAGATGAAAGTTTATGTGTTAGTATTCACACTAATCTCTGCTCCTCTCACAGCAGTTTATAATCATACACAGCTCTATAGTGAGATCAGTGAGGACAGTGGACTGTTTGACTACATGTCTCACACAGGAGAAAGCGTGCTCTAAGCTATTGTGGGTGTGTGTTCTTTTTTTCTCTTGTATGTTGCTGCCTACCTGTGATGTCATGCCATGTCAATGTCATGCAGAATAATAAATACACGAGACCAGTGAAAAATCTCTGGTAATGTCCCCTTGGACTTAACATAAAATATAACCTAAGCTTTAAAAGCGAATATATCTGCAATGGAGAGGTGAAATAAAAAATAAACTACCGTACTTTTTATTCAGGTCTGTAGCCGCTACTCCATGATAAGGCCAGTGTAACATGCTTAACCACTTTTACACCCGAAGGTAGTTTGCACGTTATTGACCGGGACAATTTTTACAATTGACCACTGTCACTTTATGTAGTTATAACTCTGGAATGCTTCAACGGATCCCTTTGATTCTGAGACTGTTTTTTGTGAAATATTGCACTTCATGATAGTCATAAAATGTATTCAGTACGATTTGCGTTTATTTGTTAAAAAAAATGAAATTTGGCGAAAATTTTGAATTTTCATGCCCTTAAATCACAGAGATATGTCACACAAAATAGTTAATAAATAACATTTCCCACATGTCTACTTTACATCTGCACAATTTTGAAACTCAACTTTTTTTGTTAGGAAGTAATAAGGGTTAAAAGTTGATCAGCGATTTTTCATTTTTCCATCAAAATTTACAATCCATTTTTTTTGGGACCACATCACATTTGAAGTCACTTTGAGGGGTCTATATGGCAGAAAATACCCAAAAGTGACACCATTCTAAAAACTGCACCCCTCAAGGTGCCCAAAACCACAGTCAAGAAGTTTAACCCTTCAGGTGCTTCACAGGAATTTTTGGAATGTAGAAAAAAAAAGAACATTTAACTTTTTTTTTTCACAAAAAAATGTATTTCCGATCCAATTTTTTTTTATTTTCACAAGGGTAACAGGAAAAAAATGTACCCCAAATTTGTTAATTAATTTCTCCTGTGCAAGCTGATACCCTATATGAGGGAGAAAACTACTGTTTGGGCACACAGCAGGGCTCAGAAGGGAAGGAGCGCCATTTGACTTTTTGAATACAAAATTTCCTGGAGCAATTTAGCCTCTAAACAGTGAAAATCACCCACAAGTAACTATTTTGGAAACTAGACCCCTCAGGGAACTGATCTAGATGTGTGGTCAGTACATTGAACCCTCAGGTGCGTCACAGAAGTTTATAATGTTGAGCCGTGAAAATAAAATAAATCACATTTTCCCCACAAAATTGTTATTTTAACCCCAATTTTTGCATTTTCATGAGGGTAAAAGGAGAAATTGTATGGTGCATCTTTGTTGTGCAATTTCTCCTGAGTACGCTGATAGACCATATGTGAGGAAATTGACGCACAGTGCAAAGCTCAGAAGGGAAGTAGCGCCAAATTGGAGTTCAGATTTTCCTGGAATGGTTTGAGGGTGCCATGTCACATTGGCAGAGCCCCTGAGGTGCCAGCACAACAGAAACCCACTATATGTGAACTCATTTTACAAACTATACTCAATGAATTCATCTAGGGGTGCAGTGATCATATTGCCACCACATGGGCCTCACAGAGTTTTATACCACTGAGCGTTGAAGAAAGAATAAATTACATTTTTACCACTAAAATGTTGTTTTAGCCCCAAGGTTTTACTTTCTCTAAGGGTTAATAGGATTTTTTTTTACAGCAAACTGAGGTCCATCCTGAGGCAAGGAGTGCCAGATTTTACTGTTTTGGTTTGCAGGTGCCATGACCCACTAGGAGAACCCATGATGTGCCAGAACAGCAGGACCCCCCCAAAAAAGTGATCCCATTTTACAAACTACACCTCTCAATGTATTCATCCAGGGGTGCAGTGATTATATTGACACCACGGGTGTGTCACAGAATTTTATACCATTGGGCAGTGAAGAAAAAACATTTTTACCACCAAAATTGTTTGGCCCCATATTTTACATTTTCACACAAGAAGTAGGAAAAATAGCACCAAAATTTGTCCCCAAATTTTTGCTGAACGTGGCAATACCCCATATGTGGCTGTACAGTACTACTTAGCCATACGGAGAGACTCGGGAGAAACAGAGTGCTATTTGCCTTCTGGAGCACAGATGTTCCTATAACAGTTTGCAGACTCCATATACAGAGAAGCTAATTGCTAGAAGAGCAGAATCCCTTCTCAAGTGACACCATTTTGTAAATTATGCCTCTTTATCTACAGGTGTAGTGACAATTTTGATTCCATGGGTATTTTCCAGAAACAAACAGCAATGAATATTGCCAAGTGAAAACTGCAAACTGCCGTTGTAGTGACCAGTATGCTGCAGTCACCAGTACATTATGCCCTGCCCGTGCTTCTGGAGGTATGCACCCGTAAATTAGACAGGCTCTCATCGCTTAAGAAATGCCAAACGTGGATGCTATATGTGGTTTAGGTACAATGTAGGGCTCAGAAAGGAGGGGGCATTTGGATTTGGGAGCGGAGAATTTGCTGAATTTCTTTTGGCAGGTGAGGAGCTATTTCGCTTTTCCAGAGCCTTTGTGCTACCAGTAACGTGGAAGCCCCCTATATTTCTGTTAACAGATGCCAGACCTGAGTGAGGTCCTGCTTTTTTTTGTGTGGATTGAGTTGAGTAATTTATTGGGAACATTTTACATAACGTTTTGGATCACATTTATCTTGCGCTCTACGCTGACCACTTACTTTGGGGTTTCCATCTATATCTCCGAATGACATGATTCAGATTAAACCCCCGAGGGATCCATTCACCATAATGAGGCAGCAGAGTTGCTTTGGACTCTGTCTGGCCTCAGTGGTTTTCTTATTTTCAGAAGTGCACAAAACTGTTGCTGATGGCATTTTTATGCAATCCTAAAAAGATGGACACCACCGGATCACAGGTCCTATGGCATCCACAGTGCCTCCATCTGCCTCACTATAGGTTCTGTCTGAATTACGTATTTCAGAGATTTACAAAGAAACCCCAATGTAAGCACTCAGCATAGGATAAAAGTGTGCCGAACCTTACTGCGATCTCTGGGAGGCAGAATGAAAAAATCAATAGCAGGTAAAAAAATGTGTTTTATTAATTTTTTTATGCTGTTCTTCGTGCGGTATAAGTGATTAGGCGATTCTATTCTTTGAGTCGGTGCGATTACAGCAATACCAGATTTACAGTGGGGAAAAAAAGTATTTAGTCAGCCACCAATTGCGCAAGTTCTCTCACTTAAAAAGATGAGAGAGGCCTGTAATTGACATCATAGGTAGACCACAACTATGAGAGTCAAAATTAATAAACAAATCCAGAAAATCACCTTGTCTGATTTGGCAAGATTTATTTAGCAAATTATGGAGGAAAATAAGTATTTGGTCATTAACAAAAGTTCATCTCAATATTTTGTTATATATCCTTTATTGGCAATGAAAGAGGTCAAACATTTTCTGCAAGTCTTCACAAGGTTGGCATACACTGTTGGTGGTATGTCGACCCATTCCTCCATGCAGATCTCTAGAGCAGTGATCTTAGATACAAGAGTAATATCCACAGGTGGGTTGGCCAGAAATACATCACCTTCATAGGCCTCCCTGCACTCCTTCCACAAGTCCTGATCGTGGATAACTCCGATGAAATTGGCATCAGATAGAATGGTCTTGGACGGGGCTCCAGGTACGGAATCCGCAGCATGGATTCGGGATAAAGCATCAGCCTTCCGATTACGAGAACCTGGACGGTACGAGATAACAAAGTTAAATTGATTTAAGAATAAGTTCCAACGAGCCTGAAGAGGAGAAAGACATCTAGCGGATCTAAGGAACTCTAGATTGCGATGGTCAGTTAGCACTATGATCTGTTGTGCAGCTCCTTGCAGATGATGCCTCCATTCTTTGAAACTGGCAATAATAGCCAGCAATTCCTTGTCTCCCACGTCGTAATTCTTCTCTGCTGAGGTTAGTCTACGGGAAAAGAAAGCACAAGGATGTAGCAGACCCTTCTCTCCAGTTCTTTGGGAGAGAATAGCCCCCAAAGCATTATCAGAAGCATCCACCTCCACAATGAAAGGAAGTGTTGGATCTGGGTGTATCAACAGCGGTGCTGATGTGAAACAGATCTTAAGCCAATCAAAAGCTTCTTGAGCCTGTGATGACCACTTAAAGGGCTTTTCTTTCTTTGTCAAGGAAGTAATGGGACGAACAATATCAGAAAAATTTCGAATGAAGCGTCTGTAGAAATTTGCAAAACCAATAAAACGTTGAACCTCCTTAACGTTCTTGGGTACCGGCCAGTCAAGGATAGCCTGAATCTTACCAGATTCGATGTTCAGCTCCTGGGGGAGAGATGATATAACCTAAGAACTGTATCTCAGAACGATGGAACTCGCATTTCTCCGGCTTAATATACAGATGGTTCTCTTTCAGACGTCTTAAAACAGTTTTGACATGTTCTTCATGTTCCTGTAGAGAGTCAGAAAAGATTAGTATATCATCCAAATAGATCACTACAAACTGGTCCAACAAATCTCTGAAAATGTCATTAGCAAGGTGTTGAAATGTTGCAGGGGCGTTACAAAGCCCGAAGGGCATCACAAGAGATTCAAAGTGTCCATACCGGCATCTGAATGCTGTCTTCCACTCATCCCCTGGACGAATACGCACCAAATTATAAGCCCCACGAAGATCCAGTTTAGAGAACACCTTAGCATGACGGACTCTTTCCAGTAATTCGGGAATCAGAGGCAAAGGGTAACGGTTTCGTACGGTTACCTTATTGAGTTCTCGATAGTCAACACAGGGTCTCAAGGTCCCATCTTTCTTCTTTACAAAAAAGATAGGTGCCCCTGCTGGTGAGGAAGAAGGACGTATGAAGCCTTTGGCTAGATTTTCATCAATATACTCTTATAAGGCTTGAAGCTCAGGTGCCGCCAAAGGGTATACGTTACCAAAAGGAATGGCTGCCCCGGGAAGCAGCTCAATGGGACAGTCATAATGCCTGTGTGGAGGAAGCTGATCTGCATTCTTCTTGTCACAGATGTCAGAGAACTCTTTATAAGCTGGAGGTAAAGAAAATAACTGTACATGTGGTTCCGTAGCCGTGGACTCAGGGACAGCTTCTGTTAACGCTGAGTTGCTCCTTGTTGGGAAGATAATCTCCTTGGTCTCCCAGTTGATAATTGGGTTCTGAGAACGCAACCAAGGAATACCTAAAATCACAGGAAAATGAGGAGAAGAAATTAGCAAGAAAGAAAGTTGCTCCTGATGATTAGGCTCCAACAAAATTTCAAGGGGTACGGTCTCCTGATCCACAGGCCCAGAGATTAAAGGTGACCCATCCACTGTTTCCATGGTAATTGGAGAGGCTCTTTGCTGAATTTTAATACCATGTTCTTGGCAAATGCGATATCCATGAAATTGCCACCTGCACCAGAGTCAATCATAGCTGAACTGGAAATCCACTGTCCTGAACACAGGATCTTAATAGGGAGAGAACAGTGAGAGTTCTTTTCCTTCAGCTCCTTGGGGGGTGAAGTCATAGAAAGTGAATGGAATACAGCGTTTAAAGGCAGGCTACATTCAGAGATGTCAGATTCATCATCATAGTTGTCATACTCCCCTATTGCTGCTAGCACCTTGTTAGGCCGTCTAGGACACTTAGGACAATTGATCAAGAAGTGGTCAGACTGGCCGCAGTAGAAACATAGACTTTCACAAAGGCGATGATCCCGGCGCTCATTGATCTCGCGCCTCTGAACGGAATCAATTTGCATGGGCACCTCCTTCACCTCCCGAGAGGTTTTACCTGCAGGCTCTTTGGAAGGAAGGGAAAAGTTAGAAAACATGGTTATATGCAGCAAATTTCTCCTGCCTGTGCTCAGTAAGGCGAATGTCTATGCGCACACAATGCTGTATAAATGTCTCTAGCTCTTGTGGTGACTCAGAGCGGGCTAGTTCTTCTTTTACAATACTAGACAGACCCCTTTTAAAAATAGGCAATTGTGCATAACTGTCCCAACTGGTATCTACCGCCAATCTCCTGAATTCAGTGGCATACTCAATAACAGAATGTTTAGCCTGGCGTAAAGACAACAAAGCAGATTCAGCGGTTGCACGGCGATTAGGGTCATCAAAAATTAATGCCATAGCGGCCAAGAAATCATCCAAGTCATTTAACCGTGAGTCACGAGACTCAATCATCGGATTCGCCCAGGCGTGCGCTCGTGAGGTCAGTAGCATTATTACACACAATACTTTGGATCTATCAGTAGGAAAACGGTCAGCATGCACATCAAAATATAGCATACATTGAATCACAAAGCCACGAAATTTGTCGCGATCACCATTAAATCTGAATGGGGGCAACTTAGGTGGGCCAGCTGGTGGCGGTTACCCAGAGGGTAAAGTCACTTGTGCAGCTATTTGCGTGCTTATGTCCTGAAAAGCCCACCCATACTGGGACTCTATGCCAGCAAGTTTGTTTTCCTGGGCTGCCATGCGGTTGCTCAAGTCCTGCAAAGTTTGTCCAAACACTTGTTGATTGTGTTCAAAGCTTCCAAACTTGTTTTGCAGACCTTCCACATCTTTCTGCAGTGATCTAATTATGGAAAACACCTGCTCTAATTTGCTTTCTGCAGTCATTGTTCCAGCAGTCTCCTTTTTTTTTTTTGGCTAGAGTATCCTGTAATAATTATAGGGGATAACTCAGGAGACTTTGTGTGGAACAAGACAACTACATGACACAGTTTTATAAGTGGTAAAGTCTATATTATCACACGGTGATTCAAACAGGTGCAGAGAGAAACTCAAGTCCACAACACTTGGTGCAAATAATAAACGCAGCTTAGCAGTCTATAGGAAACTTCAGAGGAAAATGCAATCAAGCAGAAAGTCTATGAAGCACCATTATTCTTGAGGATACTTGACACGAATAAATCCTTGTCTTTGTCTAGGCAAAGATAGATATGCTTATTAGGCAGTTCAAATCATATCTTAGCTCAACCAGGGAGGCCTGGTTAATAGTCTCAGGTTATTGCAAAGCAGAAACAGCTTACATGTCCAGCAAATGCAGATGGAAGTAAACACGAACAGCAGATGAAGGAGGATTACTGGAAACTTGTGTATGCAGCAGGAACTCAGAGCAGAGTAGCAGGATCACCACACAGGCTCACAGGAGCAGGTGTATAGCCAGGGAGTAATCAGAGGTCAGGAGCTGGATGCAAGGCAGAATACTCTAGCACAGACTGAAGGCTGGGGTGGAGTTTTATAGCAGGAAGACACAGTGCACATGAGACCAAAGATGCCATCTTGAAAAAGGGCAGTAATGCACAAAAGGTAAAAAATGTTCAGAGTCCTGACACCTGCATCTCCTGTGTGAACAGGTCCCTGCCTGTTCCTTCATGCACCACACCAACCTGCCCCCGTGTCTCAGCTGTGCCTGCCTGCCCCGTGTCTCAGCCGTGCCTGCCTGCCCCATGTCTCAGCCGTGCCTGCCTGCCCTGTGTCTCAGCCATGCCCGCCTGCCCTGTGTCTCAGCCGTGCCTGCCTGCCCTGTGTCTCAGGAGTGCCTGCCTGCCCTGTGTCTCAGCTGTGCCTGCCTGCCCTGTGTCTCAGCCGTGCCTGCCTGCCCTGTGTCTCAGCCGTGCCTGCCTGCCCTGTGTCTCAGCCGTGCCTGCCTGCCCTGTGTCTCAGCCGTGCCTGCCTGCCCTGTGTCTCAGCCGTGCCTGCCTACTCGTCTGAGTTTCAGCCGTGCTCATCTGCCAGTCCTGCCTGATGCCCGCACCTGTCCTAGTGTTCCTGTTCTCCAAGTGGGATCAGCAGCCACAGCCAGACACCACCCTGGAGTAGCACCTGGCAGCTGCCTGCCGCACAAGTCTGTCCTTACCATCAGAGGCTCCAGAGAAGACCAAGGCAGCTGTCATAGTCGCACCCCTTCCAGGGTAGTCTGGTTCGTGGCACAGTGGGGCCACAAACCCCCTGGCTCACGCCCACCAGTCAGGGCGTGAGCGTGACAAGCTGTAGTGTCCTCATCCCATTCCCAGTCCGCTCTTCAGTCATCACCTGTTGCCTCAAGGCTGCCGCTTTGGCGCAGTGCCCGGCGGGGACGCGGGTCTCCTGGGGTTCACCTCCCATGTTCTGCGCTGCCTGCTCCTGCTGCTGCTTCATGCCTGCGTGTTATGCGCTGCTTGCATCTCGCTAATTCTGGTTTGTTTCCTCAGTATACCTACCGTGCTTTCCGGGACTTCGCCTGCACCACCTGCTTCTCTCCGTGCCAGCTGTCGCCTGCCACCCTCTTAAGCCGCTTATCTCCTGCCTGGCTCTCTGCTACTTGCAGTACCTGCCTGCCCACCAGTCCGGCCGAGCCAGCTGCCACCTCCCCGGGGTCTAACTGGAGGTGACGCTTAGTCATGCCCCCTTCAGAGTCCACTGGGTAGTGGTTTCCATGGTTTCACAAAAATTTCAATAAATGAATGTGCACTTCACCATCTTTGCCTCTGTTTCCATTCTTTGCATAAGCCTAGTTATTTGTACAAGATAAGCATTAATTATGTATCTTTGATACAGTGTCTCTTTATATAGTCCTTGATTTATCTTGATTTTCTTGTATACTTTAATGTGGTGGCAGGGAATTACTCTGATCTTGACATACATCCAGGATTTGATATGTTTATTTTACTACCTATGCTGCACTTTAATAACAGGCATTTATTAGGATCACATATATTAGGGTGCCAACCTCCACTGACAGGTAGGGAACCTTTAGGAAATACTAGGGTGTGTTAGAACCTTTGTATCATATCCTGACAATTATTTTGTGACCCTCATAGGTTTGTAATATATTTATGTACACATCTTATATTAATTTTAGGTTGTTTGAGAGTTTTAGCATGATTAATTAAAATTTATATTTTAGGGGTCCAATTTTTTCTGGTTTTGTAATTGATTGGGGCCCTACCTTGTATTGTTTTTTTTTGTTGCTTTCCTTGTAGTCAATCACCACTCTTCTACACACAAAAATTGGGGTAATGTTATCATGACAAAACTGTGCCACTTCACAATGCTAGGTTCATAAAATAGTACTAATATCATAGCACAGTCCGCAAAAAGTTACTGCTACAACAGTGCCAATTCCCTGATTCTATGATGACTATTTAGGGAAATGTTCTTTATATTTGTAGGGCAAGTTTAGATCTTTCTTCATTATAAGGAATCTGCTACATGACATCCAATCTTTACTGCATTTCACGGCCTCTATCCCTCACCACCTTCCCCAGAAACTAAGCGCCATCAGTGACCTTTGTTTCAAGAGCTGGGCTATTCTCTGTGCGCTTTGTGCCTTATAGTAGTGTAAAAAGTTTTTTTCACACTCTGCGTGAAAGGGAGGTGTTGAACTAGGTGACCCAAGTAGTATGTGCGAAAATCAACCACACTCACATGGAGAACTTGGAAATTTTTAACATGCATAAGTTTTTATTGGTACAAAAAAAAACAGCATATCAGCATGATGCTGGGTATGGGGACAAAGAAGCGACATGCAACGTGACGTTTCGACCCGTCCCGGGTTTTTATCAAGTAGTCGCTGTGAGAGCAAGATAGTTGGTGTAAAAAAGCGCAGTATGCTCTCCAGTATCAGCACTTGCATGATGGCTCTGGTCTTTACACTTGCATGCCAGGTACTCTTACAATGTAAGCCCCCCCGCTCAAGCCCTAAAGCAATACAGCGGGGGTCTCATGTCCTTACAATCCCTGCTTAATTAGTTCTATTAGGGTTTTATTTGGAGCCATTTTTATGTTAATTCAAAGTCAAAATCTGTGGTGATTTGTGACATTCTATTTTTAGCCAATTTTGAGCGGCAAGCCTGCTGCATTTTGATTGGCTGTAAGAGCTTTTGGCGGTTTTTTCAAGTTATATAGCCTGGCTGGCAGCTTGATTTACCTCAGTTGCTGGCGCAGAGCAAAAGAAGAGACACCGCGCTATTATGGAGAAACTTATGCAGGAATTCTTAGCCAGGGCCGGAGGTGAGGACGGCTTGGACTGGCTGAAAAGCTGTCTGGCCATGAAAGAGCTACCGGCAGCCCCAGAAGCCATTCCTTCCCCTCATGAACCGGAGTCCCTACCTCCGCAGCCAAGCTCAGTTCCTGCCGCCCAGACTGAGGCAAGCTCCGGATCTCGCCTCAGGAAGCCGAGGTCCGCCCCACTTGCAGCTGCGAGTTCCCCAGCTCCTAGGCGCACAGTGAGTGAAGCAACGAAGAAGCGGCAGCGCCGTACCTCAGCGAAGTCCCGCAGCCCTGTGCGGGATGTCGGCCGTCGCCCTCAGGATGAAATGCCGACGTCACAGGAGACGGCCGGAAGATCGAGAGAGGGGCAGGGCCGTAAAAGCGCCGCGGTCCCCTCCTCTTCTCGTTCCAGAGCGGCCATCTTTGCATCGGAACAGCAAAGAAGGCCGGCTCTATTAATACCTGAGCAATCCTCCGAGGAAGAAGAGGACCTTCAATCAAGCACTATCAGAGAGCTGTGCTCGCCTATTCCTGTGGGCTCGAGCGCAGACGGCTCTGGAGAGCGTCGTCAGGAAACACATCAATCCAGGGGTGAGAGCTCTAACACTTCTTTTTCCCATGGTAATTTGAGGGATATCATTAAATCTGTCATTTGCGAAACATTGGGGGACGTAGTATCCCTTCCCACAGGGGTGTCTGTTACTAATGCTGCGCGTTCTGAAGTGCCTTCTGTTAGCTCCACTCCTATGAATCCGTTTAAGGAGGCTCTAACGTGTGAGCTGTCCCCTTTAGGTTTCCACTTAAGCCCCTCTGTGAAGGAGCTTATCTGGAACAATAACTATATCGACCTGTTTTCTCTGCTCCCTCGCAGGGATCACCCCCCAAAACCTGAAAAAAAAGAGGACAAGGCGGATTTTGATGATACTAAGCGCAATATTAGATCTTTTAATAATTGGCTTCAGGCCTTCGTTATATACGCTGCAGTTTTGGGGGAGAAATCCCCTAATCTCTGCAGCAGCTTGTTTCAACACATCGATATTATTCTAGAAGCATACAGGAACTTTGGCGGGGCTGCATGGCTTCACTACGATGAGGCATTTGGACACAAGTTATCAGTTCACCCAGAGGTCAAATGGGGTATGAAAGATATTGGCCTGTGGATTAATCTAATGCTCCCATCGAGGCATGTTGGCACCAGACAGGCACCCAATTCCTTTCCTAAAAAAGGCGTCTGCTTTGCCTTTAACGAGTCCTTTTGCAAGTGGAGTAATAACTGCAGGTTCAGACACGAGTGTTCGTTTTGCGGCAATCCCCACCCCATGTCCAAATGCTTCAAGAAGCAAGCGGCCCTGCAATCTTCAGGTAAAGACCCTAATGTTAAAGGCCCAGACACCAGTGAGTCTGGCAAATATGGTCAATTGGCTAAACAGATTCCCAAACAAGGAGAGTAGCCGACTCTTGTTTGAAGGGTTTTATTTTGTTTTTTTTGTTCCTCACTTTGAGGGGAAAGGTTGCGTTGTAGTCAAAAACTTATCTTCCATTTCTGCTTTTCCGGAAGTTGCTAGGGAAAAAATCTTCAACGAATTAGAATTAGGAAGGGTGGCTGGCCCCTTTTTGTCTCCTCCATTCGAAAATTTTCGCATCTCACCCTTAGGGGTGGTTCCTAAAAAAGATTCCGGTTCATTTCGCTTAATCCACCATTTATCTTATCCTCCGGGTCAGTCGCTTAATGACGAAGTCGACAAAGATTCGTGTTCAGTGTCCTACTCCTCTTTCGACGGTGCTCTAGACTTGCTAAGAAAATTTGGCCATTTATCCTTAATGGCCAAATCCGATATAAAGTCGGCTTTTAGACTCTTACCTGTGCACCCTAGGGGTTTCAATTCATTGGGCTTTCATTTCGATAACTGTTTCTTCTTCGACAAATGCCTTCCAATGGGCTTTTCATTGTCCTGCTTTTACTTTGAAAATTTTGCAAGCTTTCTTCATTGGGTTTTAGAAACCAGTGGTGTTCAAGCCGGAATTCTCCACTACCTTGACGATTTCCTCTTTGTTGGCCCTCCTCACTCCCTCACATGTAAAGCCACTTTGGACAAATTTTTATAGTTGTGCGCACACTTTGGCGTACCGATCGCCCAGGAAAAAACAGTCGGTCCATGTAATTTAATCGAATTCTTAGGGATCACAATCGATTCCAAAAAAATGGTATCTATTCTTCCTGAGCTTAAGGTTAGGAAGTTACGCCTTGCCCTCTCCGAATTTTTGGCTAGTGAAAAAATTACACTGAAGGATCTTCAGGCGCTACTTGGCCTCCTTAATTTTGCTCTTAGGGTAATCCCAATGGGTCGTGTATTTTCAAGAAGCCTCTACGAAGCCACAAAAGGCGTTTCTTCGCCGAAACTTCACATCAGAGTTCGCTCGGAACTCAAGGAGGATGCAAAAATTTGGTTATCATTTTTGTCCGACTTTAATGGCAGATCAATTTTACAATCTCCATTTGTCAATGCGGATTCCATCCCGCTGGTCTTTTCCGTGGATGCTTCTTTAGGCGTCAGTCTTTTATTTTCATCCCATTGGGTTCGCCTGAACTTCCCGGAGGAACCTAACCCGTATAGGTTTACTAATAATTCCATGGTCATTGAGCTCTTCGCTATCTTTTCTCTCATTTTTCTTTGGGGCAATAAGATACAAAATTCAAGAATTATTCTAAACTCTTCCAATCAAGCGGTCGTTTTTGCCATCAACACATTATCCTCCAAGAACCTTCGAGCTGCCAAAATTTTGAGACAATTAGTTTTATTGTGCTTAAAGAACAACTTATGGCTGAAGGCAATAGCAGGAGTTAGCAAATTTAATAACTTAACTGAGCTGTTATTGAATAGTCAGTGGATTAATTTTTTCCAACAGGTGCCCCTAGCGGACAAAGAAGCGACTTATTGTCCTCCATCAGTTTGGGACGTGATCTCAACTTAGTCCAGCATTTTATAGAAAATTCCCTGTCCAAAAGATCATGGGCTGACTACTCAGCCGCATGGAAGAGGTGGACTGAATTTTGTGATCTTCAAGGATTTGAAGTCTTGGCATCTGATCCTTTGTCGGCCTTGCAATTTGCCGAATCCCTTCTCAAAAAGAACTTGTCTTACTCGGCGATAGCTAAATGCTTCGCAGGAATCTCCTTTTTCATGAAAGCGCATGGTAGAGTAGCCCTAACTGAGCTCTTTCTTGTGAAACAATTTTTGAAGGGCTTAAAACGTGAAAAATTCTTACCTGATTCTAGGCGCCCCATTTCTTTATCATTATTAAAAAGCATTTGTTCATCATTGATTAGTGTTTGTTCTAATCCGGAAGAAGCCCTGCTTTTTAACGCCATTTTTCCCATCTGTTTTTTCGGAGCCCTCAGAGTGGGCGAATTAGTTTCCCTAAAAAAAGCTGAACCATCTGGGCTCAGGCTGGAAGATATAAAAATTTTTGATTCATTCCTTTTAGTGTTCATAAGAAAATCTAAAACGGATCAGTTAGGGAGAGGTAGCGAACTTCGTTTGAACGCCTTTCATGACCCAGTTATTTGTCCGGTTTTGAATTTATGTGAATGGATTGTTTCAAGGCCTGCTGTGCAGGGCCCTTTGTTTTTGCACAGGGATAAATCCCCTGTCACAGTATTCCAGTTCAATTTTATCTTGAAAAAATGCCTATCGTTCCTGGGCAAGAGTCACCTTAGAATATCTTCCCACTCGTTTAGGATAGGTGCAGCGACAGAGGCCTCTAGAGCTGGTTTGTCTGATGCCAAAATTAAAAAAATGGGACGGTGGGAATCTAATCGTTTCAAGCTCTATGTTCGCCATAATCTATATGCTAACTAATTATTTAATTTTTTCCAGGACCAAACATCGTTTGGATAGTTGGCCACTCGTTTGTTTTTTGGGCCCAGAAGAGGGCTGGTCAACGCTGTTATACGGAGAATCTTTCATTTAACCCTTCTATCACTCAGGTTTTTTGGCATAGTGTTCGAGGATTGAAGTGGGCTTCGTTGGTTTTTGAGTTAAAGAACTGTATGTTGAAATTTCCTCTTCCAGACTTAATTATTATCCATTTATCGGGTAATGATCTCGGGAAAATCAATACGCTAGTTCTTTTAGCAACCATGAGGTCGGATCTCATATTTTTGAGGCAAAATTTCCCGTTTTCATGCTTGGTTTTCTCCGAGATCATCCCCAGGCTTTTTTGGCAACAACAACAATTTTCATTTTTGGATAAAATCCGTAAGAGGGTGAACCGTTCAATGATGAAATTTTTTCCTTTGCTTGGTGGTTTTTCCTTTAGGCACGAAGACCTGGAGGGGTTTTTACCCGGGATGTTCAGGCAGGACTCGATCCATTTATCCAATATTGGCTTGACGTTTTTAATTTAAATTTGGGGAACATAATTGAAAAATGGCTGTGTGGTTTGGGGGGGCCTCGACTTGGTTAGTCTTGGCCTTGTGGGGAAAAATCACCCATGTATGGGTGGATTTGGACATTTGGAATTTTGGAAAAGTGGAAATATATTATATGGAAGTTTATTTATTGGAAATATTTTAAGGAATTTTATGTAACCCTGAATAAAACCGCACGGCCATTTTATGCCAATCTTAAAAGAAACTTGTCTCCGGTGTATTATTTGGGCAGGGGTTTTGTGAGGACATGTAAGCCCCCCCGCTCAAGCCCTAAAGCAATACAGCGGGGGTCTCATGTCCTTACAATCCCTGCTTAATTAGTTCTATTAGGGTTTTATTTGGAGCCATTTTTATGTTAATTCAAAGTCAAAATCTGTGGTGATTTGTGACATTCTATTTTTAGCCAATTTTGAGCGGCAAGCCTGCTGCATTTTGATTGGCTGTAAGAGCTTTTGGCGGTTTTTTCAAGTTATATAGCCTGGCTGGCAGCTTGATTTACCTCAGTTGCTGGCGCAGAGCAAAAGAAGAGCCCACCCTCCCGCCCTTTATAAAGTCGTTCCTCCTGTCGTGTGGTTTTAATTGTGGGGAAAAATCACCCATGTATGGGTGGATTTGGACATTTGGAATTTTGGAAAAGTGGAAATATATTATATGGAAGTTTATTTATTGGAAATATTTTAAGGAATTTTATGTAACCCTGAATAAAACTGCACGGCCATTTTATGCCAATCTTAAAAGAAACTTGTCTCCGGTGTATTATTTGGGCAGGGGTTTTGTGAGGACATGCTCACTGACATTGCGCTCTGTTGCCGACTTGTTACTACTGATCTGAGTCGGCGAGAAAGTGCACTGTCATTGTGAACATGGCACAGTGACAGAGCAGGGACTAGCCCTGCCCATCAAACCAGGGGTGTACACTGATAGCTTGGGGCCCCTATGCAAGAAATGTGTCTGGGCCCCCTCCCTGCCCGGTACGCTGCTTATGATGAGTGCAGTCTGGCAATGGGAACCTTGGACTCAGAGAAACAAGCCAGATTGCCCTTATCATTACTGCCATGCAAGCAGGGACATGCATAGAAATCGTAAGGCCGCATAGCAAAAGTTCCATTTGGGCCTCCCCACACACACAAAAAAAAATACTTATACTTTTTCACTGAGATGTAGATTTATATATATATATATATATATATATATATATATATATATATATATATATATATATATATATATATATATAGTGTGTATGTGTGTGTGTGTAATAAAGGAAATGAATTGGAATAAGAAATGTCTGACCCTTTGCTTTTCCATTTAAAGCAATGGCATGAATACCGTTTGCTTTTAAGCTTTTCACATAAAGCCTTGTGCCATTACAAAGGCCAGGCTTTCTCTTAAGATTATGCAGGAGCATAATTACAGCTCCTGGTTTCAGCTTTAGTTCATGAGGAGGCATCCCAGTGGGATTCAAAGAGTTAAGAAACTCTACAGGGTAATCTGTGAGAATCACACCCTCCTCTTCCGCAATTGGGTCGATGGAGCGATATGTTGAGTGTTCACCTTGAACTTGACTAAGAATTTTGTTGTTAAAGGCGTGAACGTCATCATTCAATGGCGTAAGAATTGCTTTATTGGCAATTGCTTCTACCGTTGCATCGGTAATCTCAATTGAGTTGGCAAAAATAGCTGTAATTAAATCATCCTCTTCAATAAAAGAATTAGGGATTTCAATTGTGTCTTCTGGTAGACCATATACATTTGACAACTCTCCATTGCCAAGTTTCAGTAACCATGAGTTGTATTCAACTTCGTCCTGAGACAATCTCATATTCTGTTGTAACTGGAACCGTGAAAACTGATTCCAGGATTTTGAGTATTTAATGGTGGACTGTACAATTTGGTCTCTTTTTCCACCTTCCACTATTGGTAGGGTTTGATGAAAGTCACCACTGTTTATGAAAACTTTTCCACCAAATGGTCTTTTTTTTCCACATATGTCTTGGAGCAAATTATCCACAGCATTCATATTAAAACAGGGAGTCATTGTTACTTAGTCTCAAATAACGACAGATGACTCACTAAGCTCCTTTGCTTGAAGTGAGGTTGGCTTAATTTTTGACACTGTGGTCTCATTTGTTGAAATTCCAAGGCCAAACTTGGAATGGTAGGTGCTACCGTTTTGCAGTAATGTAGCCGCCAGTCCAGTGGAGGCTACTGAGCAAATATACTTTTTTTCTGCTTGTAGTGTCTTGTGCAAGCAGTTGTACAAAAATCTCTTCCCACTGCCTCCTGGGGCGTCCAGAAAAAAAACAGTGTGAGCTAGTGTCGTCTGGTTGTGATGCACCATTGACTGCTTGCATAATTGCATCGAAAGCTGATTTCTGAGCTTCAAAAACATAGCTTTCAATTGCTCAGCCTCCTGCTTTATTACAGCATAGTTCAGTTCATAATTCAGTATTTCATCTGGAACATTTACTGGAGTTGGCAATCCGTAGTCAGCACAGGACTTTTTATTGCTTAAGAGCACTTCATTAATATCACGAAGAGCCAGTTGCTCAGCAATTTCTGGAGTATACCGCCTGGTGTAATCCTCCATAAATTCGGTTTTATATTTTTGTCATAATGCCAATGCTTTAGCTGGTTCCTCATATACACAAATTATAGCAAATAATACGCGAATTTTGTAGGGCGCTTGGAAAGCGATTGCATCCATTATACCGTCTTCCCATTTGGATTCGTCTTCCAAAAGGTGAAGATCAATGCACGCATTTTTATACGTGTTATGTACGACTCCATTGACAGTCTTTAAGACAGCATAAGACTTTGCTCCTCTTACGTGAAGTAAAAGGAGTCTTAGGTAATACAGCTCACCATCTGTTAAAGAGACTGTATACATTCGGACAATTGTTTTCCCAAATTGAGCCCGTCGTTTTTTCCATCCTTCTGGTACAGCTTTTCTATCCCAGACATAGTGTTCGGGGATTTCACTGTACAAATACTGATGGGCAGAAGCGTCAACTCTGTTTAGCTCAAAATAAGCCTGCAGAGTAGAGGCTTTTGAGTCCAAAATAACCATATCCACATTACCATCTTCGAAAAACACTTGCTGCATGTTTTCAAGGTGAACAGCAAGCCTTTTAATGGTATGTGAAGCATCATGCATTTTATTTTTTCTGATTCTCCAAATGCCCTCAGTGGCACTTATATACTGAAAATCTAGGTACATGGCTAGTTTATTCCAGTTTAATGTATCAAACTTGATATTGGCACAGTCATGTCCTTTGTATACATATTTGAAAAGATATGTAACACTTTTTATTGAAGCACATATCTCAACATTGATATGGCAATTGTACTTGAGTAATAAATAGGGGTTGTATGGAACTACCCATCTATTGACGATTTCTCGCGTTCCTCGTCTGGATTTCCTAGTATTGCGTCGACAGTACTGTGGGTAACCATTAATATTGGGGTTTGTCTCTGTATTAAATTCCTTTGGGAATTCTTTTACGTATTGACCATCTGTCATGCATATAGCACCAGGTTGATCTTCGCGACACGGGCCATGAATCATGTGCTTCATCACTGCCTCATGCAGTTTTGGATTTGCTCTCTCATTTGGGATTTCAGCAGAGACTAATTTGTCAATTATTTCTTTGTCCCTCGGTTTATCTTCCTCTCTGAGGATTAAGAGCATGTGAGCGTGTGGTAGTCCACGCTTTTGAAATTCTATTACATGCACATAGGCAACTACACGGCCAAAAATGTTTTTTTTCAAAATCTCATTAAGCACGGCTTGGAGTTTGATTTTAAATACTCATGCAACCAAATCTGGTCTGAACTCTGGCCTTTGCCATGGTTCTAAGTTTTCAGTAATTTCTTTCCACTTTGGGTTACAGGTCATCGTAACAAAAAGATCTGGCTTTCCGAATTTTTGGACAATTGTCATGGCGTCTTGGTAATTTTGCTGCATAGCTCTTGGGCTTCCAATGAAAATGGACGGTAAAATTACTGGTATCCCAGCTTTTAGCTCTTGGTGTAACACAGCATTATGGATGTGATTCATAACTCCGGCATAACTGTCAATGCGTAATGCTTTTTGATTTTGTTAAAATGTCGTATTCAGTTTTGACGTAACTGTCAACGATAAATTGTTGCATTAACGTCACCAATACCTTGATGTTGCATACTTAGGGCAATTGGAGTTGTCAAATTTATAGTCCATCCACTGTCCCCATATGGAAATAGAAGTGGATATGTCATTGCATCACACTTTCTGTGAAGAACGCTGATTTGTACAGTTTGGTTTTCACTTTTGAGGTGAACTCTGATGTCCCTATTAAATGGGGGTTCACCCATTGCAATAAATTATAGCTACTTCATTGCCCCTTGGTGCATTGTAGTGGAGCGCCCCCACACCGCCGCAGGGCCGAGGGGTACCCGGAGCCGGGCCTCTAGGTCTCAGTCCTGGGGTTGTCACGGTGGCTAGACCCGGTCCGTGGCCCTGTCTGTCAGTGGGGGACGTCCGGTGCAATAAGTGATGTTGTAGCGGTGCAGTTGTGGGGTGCAGGTCGCGGTAAATAACGAGGACACCAGGTTGCAATCTCTTTACCTCTTTACTGAAGCTCTCTGGGTCCTCAGTCCGGAATACGGCTCACCAGGCTGCGCAAGTCCGGCCGGTCCAATGGCACTTCCAGAGCTCTCCTTGCAGGTGGAAATCGGTGCCTTCCTTCTAGCGCTATGTGTTGCAGTCCTTCCCTGCTGTGCTTACGGAAAGTACCCCACAACTGTTGTGTCTGTTTCTCGTGTTCCCTCACAACAACTTAATTCGCAATGATCTTCCTCGTCCCTCCAGATACTATGGTAGGAACGCACCCGTATGACGGGGAGGCTCGGAGATCTTCCGGGACTCTATCTGCGCCCCTCTCCTGTTGGTACCCCCCTTTGCCTTCCTGGGTGATGCGTGAGACAGTCCGCCTCAAGCTAACTGCCCTGCCGTAGGTCTGAGGTATGGCTTGAAACTCTTTACCTCCTCGGCGTTCCGGCCACCGGTAGTGCGCCTCAGTAAGGTGCTGCCTCTTTCAGCACAACCCTCACTGGTATCTCCTTTCGCTTGATTTCGTTTCTCACTCAGCACAATCTATCTCGCTTCTTAGTCCTTCCTTGGGCACCGCCGCTATGCTGAGCAGGCACGGTCCCTTTACGTTCTTTCCATGCCAAGCCTCTGCCAGGATCCCACCCCTGGCAGAGACCCTACAGTCTCTCCCTTCACAACACCCTCTGCCACCAGGTGTTGCTCCGTTCAATCCCGTCAGCGTTCTCTCTAACTTCCTGCCTGACCCCCAGTTTACCCACTATGGTGGGGAGTGGCCTAATGAATAGCACCCTTAGCTCCCCCCGGAGGCCCAGCTGTGAAATGTATTGGTGACTGTGATACCTGCTCAGAGAACTCCTTCCGTGCCATCGAACGCAGCATGGCCCCCCTTAGTGGCTGAACCATGCTACTGCAACGACCAGGACTCTGGGGCGCTGCACTCCCCCCTGGTTAAACACAGTACTCCGGGACTGGGAAGAAAAACAACAATACAGGTTAGCAAAAAGACATACAATTTTGTTGAGTGCAAATAACAATAAGTATACTTAAGTAGGCTTCCCTTTATGGGAGGTGAGGACACTTGTAACGTTACAAACATAATTAACCTTATAATTTACAGAGTATAAATAACTTCTGTTACCCAACCGGGTATTCTATTTAGTGCAATTTTTGAAATAATAACTTAACATTGCCTTTAAGAAACTCACACTCTTAGTCTATCAAAGGCCTTCCTATAATTACATTATAAGGCATTTCAACTTTACATTCTCCTTCTTGTGAACCTGCAGGACCGCCTGTCCCTACGGCACCAGACCTACTGCCTCTCCTTTCTTCTACAGGACCGCCCTGTTCAGCCAGGGCCTACTGCCTTTCGCTACTATACACAGTATAGACATAACATTCCTTTCGGTTGAAGAACTCTGAGCCAGCTCTACTCGGCTCCTTTAAGGACTCACTCTCTAACCCCTACGGGTTCACTCTCTGTCCTTAGCAATAAAGTAACTTTTCAATGGGGACGCAGGGTTTACCTTCTATCCTCACCCTCATTATTACTTCTCTTACTTTCAACTATGCAGACCTCTACTTCTACCCCTACGGGCTCTCTGCATCTTTCCTGTCTTCAAAACATTATTCAAATTTCACATTTTAACAAATTCAACACATATAACTCGGCATGTAAAACAGTTACATTTTCTTTTTAAGGCATCATTACCACATTACTGTTCTGTAACAGTATCGCTTTCAAGTACAATTCTTCACATCCCCTTTAAGAGGGGACCAGGTCTCTCTGAGGTAGCTCGTCTTCTCAGCCTACCAGTCTCATGCAAAGTTCCGGTCCGGTATCTTCACAAAGTGTCTTTAACTAGGACCAGTAAGAACGGTTTCTTCGCAAAGTGTCTTTTGACTAAAACCAGTAGGGAGCACCTTTAAGGAAGTGCAAACTATTTACAAGGGAAAGTTTGAATCATGCGCAGTTCATGATTTCTGCAGTTCTCTTTTTTAAAACTGTATAAACTTCAGGAAAACAACAGTGACCCCGGGTCAACAAAGGGGTCACCTTTAACCCTAGACGGGTTTAGCAGCAAACAGGAACAGTTAAAGGAATGAACAGTTAACTATTTACATTTTCCATCCAATGATAGCACTTTCAAAACTTTCCACGAGGTGCCACCCGGCAGGTGGATCCCTGCAGTTCAGGGTTCAGATCCACTCCTACTGCCAGGTACACCCCATGTGTTCGGGTCTGTTGTATGACCAGATCGTGCGCAGCGATGAAGGTCTGGGTTCCCACTGCTCTCTGCGCTGGCTCCTCAGGAGTCTCAACCACCCGAAGAGGCACTCCCTTGGCCACTGCTGTGGTGGCGGTGATCAACCTGCGGGCTCCAGGTTCCGCAGCCAGGCAGGTGGAGGCGACCGGAGTGGCTTCAGATCGATCGCACGGTGACACCTTGGCTACAGGGGCTGGCCTCTCCTGCTTGTACACATTCAGAGCAAACCACCCCTTCTCTCCAAAGTGCCGGGTGTAGGTAACGCTGTCCCCCGGGTAGAGGTCCCGATCCGGGTGACCTTCTCTGAGGTGCGACTCCACATCCCGGCGATTGACAAAGACCTCCGCATACAGCCCCGGTTCCTTGATAAAGCCCCAGCCTCCTCGGAGCTTGAAGATGGTGACAATGCCCTGCCTGCGCGGGGCCTGATGGGTGGTGGGGTCCTTGCGGGCCCGATCCTTAACCGCCAAATCTTTTTGATGGTAGGCCTCCCGTTTGGCCTGATGTATTCTCTCTTCCTCTTGCCACCGCTGTTCTAGCTGGGTCTGATATTCTTCCCAGCTTAGGGCCTGTACCATTTCTCCCTTCTGGGTCTCCACCCCGGGGAACCCCATGAGATTGGATCCAGGGTTCACCCAGCGGCACACCGTGCGCTCCGCACTGACCTCACACGGCAAGGGAGTAGGGGTGATAGGGGCTCGCATACGGTGTTCCATGCCCGTGGCTTCCTCCCATGGTAACAGGCGCTGAAGTCTATGGGTCCCCGGGAGAGGCGGTGCTGCTACGGGACCCACTAACACACCCTCGGCTGGTGGGGCAGGACCGGGGGGCTCACTCACCGGTACGAATCCACTTTCCGCAACAGGTCCCGCTGGTTCCTCCGATGTCCGGGAACCCGCTGCCGGCACCGCCTGATGCGGGGCCTGGATTCTCACATTCAGTTGGAGGAGCCGGGTATACAAATCCTCCATCTCGGCTCTCAGGAATTTGGTGTTATCCACAGAGGACAGGCTGCTGGGCTCGTCCGGGTAGTCAGGGGAGATTTCCACTTCAACCCCGCTGTCGGGTTCGGAGCTGCTGGCCATAGCGTCCTCCACGTGGGTCGCTTCCTGGTCTTTTTCCCGCTCTCTCCTGCGTGAGCAGTTTCGTTTTCTCTGCCTCCGCCCCCCATTAAGGATCAGGAGGCGGATCTCTGCTGCTGACGGACACGTCCTCACTGCACAGAAATATTTAGACTGGGCGGCCATTATTCTTCGCGCTCTCCAGCTTGTCTACGCCCACTCCACGCCCTTCTTCTCTTCCTGCGCTCTCCTCAGCGCTGCAATGGCGGCGGATTTTGGCGGCAACTGGCACAGCACACAGTCTTGCAATAAAGTTCAGTCCACACACAATAAATCACAGTCTCTAGGCACACATGACCTGATTCTTCAGGCTTAAGTAGATCCTGTTCGTGACGCCAAGTTGGAGCGCCCCCACACCGCCGCAGGGCCGAGGGGTACCCGGAGCCGGGCCTCTAGGTCTCAGTCCTGGGGTTGTCACGGTGGCTAGACCCGGTCCGTGGCCCTGTCTGTCAGTGGGGGACGTCCGGTGCAATAAGTGATGTTGTAGCGGTGCAGTTGTGGGGTGCAGGTCGCGGTAAATAACGAGGACACCAGGTTGCAATCTCTTTACCTCTTTACTGAAGCTCTCTGGGTCCTCAGTCCGGAATACGGCTCACCAGGCTGCGCAAGTCCGGCCGGTCCAATGGCACTTCCAGAGCTCTCCTTGCAGGTGGAAATCGGTGCCTTCCTTCTAGCGCTATGTGTTGCAGTCCTTCCCTGCTGTGCTTACGGAAAGTACCCCACAACTGTTGTGTCTGTTTCTCGTGTTCCCTCACAACAACTTAATTCGCAATGATCTTCCTCGTCCCTCCAGATACTATGGTAGGAACGCACCCGTATGACGGGGAGGCTCGGAGATCTTCCGGGACTCTATCTGCGCCCCTCTCCTGTTGGTACCCCCCTTTGCCTTCCTGGGTGATGCGTGAGACAGTCCGCCTCAAGCTAACTGCCCTGCCGTAGGTCTGAGGTATGGCTTGAAACTCTTTACCTCCTCGGCGTTCCGGCCACCGGTAGTGCGCCTCAGTAAGGTGCTGCCTCTTTCAGCACAACCCTCACTGGTATCTCCTTTCGCTTGATTTCGTTTCTCACTCAGCACAATCTATCTCGCTTCTTAGTCCTTCCTTGGGCACCGCCGCTATGCTGAGCAGGCACGGTCCCTTTACGTTCTTTCCATGCCAAGCCTCTGCCAGGATCCCACCCCTGGCAGAGACCCTACAGTCTCTCCCTTCACAACACCCTCTGCCACCAGGTGTTGCTCCGTTCAATCCCGTCAGCGTTCTCTCTAACTTCCTGCCTGACCCCCAGTTTACCCACTATGGTGGGGAGTGGCCTAATGAATAGCACCCTTAGCTCCCCCCGGAGGCCCAGCTGTGAAATGTATTGGTGACTGTGATACCTGCTCAGAGAACTCCTTCCGTGCCATCGAACGCAGCATGGCCCCCCTTAGTGGCTGAACCATGCTACTGCAACGACCAGGACTCTGGGGCGCTGCAGTAGCACCTCTGGTCATCATTGTTTTCATTTATAATTGACATTGTGATTTCGAGTGGATCGCGATTTTCTAATTCAGCAATCCTCTCTTCCTCTATTTCAAATTCCCTCATCATTGTGAAGGCTCTTGCGAGTGGGTTAATTGCTTTCATTTTCTCTCCAAGAGATGATAGCAGTGCTGGGAGGCACTTTTTATTTGCTTGACTTCTTGTACTTAAAGGGAACCTGTCACCCCGTTTTTTGAAGATGAGCTAAAAATAGTGTTAAATAGGGGCAGAGCTGGTCGTTACATTAGTGTCGTTGTGTGCCTTTATTACCCACCTATGCTGCCGAAATACCTTTGTAAAGTCGCCGTTTTCTGCTGTCACTCACGCTGGTCTGGTCCTATGGGCGTGGTGACAGCACTGTTTCTCCCCCAGAATCCTGCTCATCATTCCATTGGTGGCGTAGTGGTGTGCGCATGTCCAAAAGGCGAATCCACTGCCCAGGTGATGAAAAACAGCACGATCTGTGCTATTCAGCCGTTTACAGGTGGGCGCGGCCATCTTTCCTGTTGCCGCGCGTGCGCAGATGGAGCGCTCTGCTGCCTGGGGCTTCAGGAAAATGGCCGTGGGATTCTGCGCGTGCGCAGATGGAGATCGCGGCGGCCATTTTCCTGAAGCCCCGGGCAGCAGAGCGCTCCATCTGCGCACGGTAAACGGCTGAATAGCGCAGATCGCGCTGTTTTTCATCACCCGGGCAGTGGATTCGCCTTTTGGACATGCGCACACCACTACGCCACCAACGTAATGATGAGCAGGATACTGGGGGAGAAACAACGCTGCCACCACGCCCATAGGACCAGACCAGCGTGAGTGACAGCAGAAAACGGCGACTTTACAAAGGTATTTCGGCAGCATAGGTGGGTACTAAAGTCACACAAAGACACTAATGTAACGCCCAGCTCTGCCCCTATTTAACGCTATTTTTAGCTCATCTTCATAAAACGGGGTGACAGGTTCCCTTTAATGCTTGTTCACTGTCCAAGATATAAATCTGGGCAAACTTGGGAGTACTACCCACAGCGGGATGCAATGGGACAGTTCTGTGGTAAATTTGTCCATGAATTCTAAAACAATATGGACCATACCCAGGAGGTGGCGCTTCTCCTTATATTAGACATAAAGTTATTGGAGTGCTGATGCTATCCTGTCATCAACTTGACTAATTGATCATCCTTACATCCATGCAGCATCCGGCATCATGAATATCGCTTCCTCCTGATGAACCGTGAGAGCGGGAAAACGCGTTGAGGAAAGACCGGCATACGCTAAGTTACCCTTATTACTCATCTAAAGATGTTTTTCTATGGTCACTCTATGGTGTTCTATTTGACCAAGGGTATCATATGATTGGATGTGTACTCTGTGGCGGAGATATCGACACATGTTAAGTCACTATGACTATCTATTGAGGGGCTTTCGTCGCCGCCCCCTCAGCGCTGTTTATGCTTCAAAACCGGCGCCTGCGCTGTGTACTACTGTGCTGCGCAGGCGCAGTAAGCTCTGGCCGTCTGACGTCACAGCCAGGCTTGCAGACTGCGCCTGTGCGGCCGCCCTGCTTGTGAATCCCAGCCCCACACTCTGCATAATGCATAACACAGTGCGGGGCTGGGATTCCAAAGGTGGGTGGCCACACTGCCCGCACAGGCGCAGTCTGCAAACACAGTAGTACACAGCGCAGGCACCGGTTTTGAAGCGTAAACAGCGCTGAGGGGGCGGCGTCAAAAGCCCCTGAAGATTGGAGTGACGGCAGAGTAGCGGTCCAAGCTGGGGAGTGAGGACCCGCCTCCCTGGCTAAAGACAGGTATTTTGGATAAGTTTCAAAACGCTTTATTTTGGGAATACTTGAACCAAAAACTAAAAGAGCCACCTTGTTAGAATGCAGCATTACTGCTGCACAAGGTGGCTCTTTTAGTTTATAACAGCTGGAGGGGGTGACAGTGGCCCTTTAACAAAATAACAATAAGGTGATAATGATAAGAAAATTCAGATAACAAAGTAGATGACAAAACCTTTCTTCAATGTCCTAATTAGAGAAAATACAAATACTAGTATGTCTATGTACTAATTTCTATCTAAACAATATGCATACTTATCCACCAAGGATGTCCTCAGAAAGAGAGAAATATAATGGACCCTTTCATATATACTAAACCAATACACATCCACACCCACATACAAGCCATGACTCCACCCTTGCTCCCCATATCCTTTGTAGTAGAGTGTCCAATCATCTTCTGGTAATATGAGAAATTATGATTGTAGTGGTCATCATCTTCCCCTGGATGGCATCCTAGGATTTAGGATAAAGTCCTGGTGTCAAAAGGCCTGAGGGCATTCCATTTAGGCTGGAGACTAGATGTCCATCTGAAGAACAATAGTTGGTAACTCACCTCCACACGGAATGTGTGTTAATGATAAGATGTTCAATTTAGGAGCATTTGCTTATACTCCCAACACCACAGGGGTTATGTAACCTTCAAGAGGTTGGAGACACAATGTCCATCTACAATGTAGATTCTGTTTATTCTATTAAAAGAGCAAAGGCCTCCACAACCCCAGGACATAATTGTCTTAAGGTACCTTCACACTAAGGGTACTGTCACACAGTACCATTTTGATCGCTACGACGGCACGATCCGTGACGTCGCAGCGATCGTATGATTATCGCTCCAGCGTCGTAGACTGCGGTCACACGTTGCAATCACGGCGCTGGAGCGATGCCGAAGTCCCCGGTAACCAGGGTAAACATCGGGTAACTAAGCGCAGGGCCGCGCTTAGTAACCCGATGTTTACCGTGGTTACCAGCGTAAACGTAAAAAAAACAAACAGTACATACTTACATTCCGGTGTCTGTCCCCGGCGTTCTGCTTCTCTCCACTGTGTAAGCGCCATAGCCGGAAAGCACAGCGGTGACGTCAGACGTCACCGCTGTGCTCGCTTTCCGGCTGGCAGACGCTCACACAGTGGAGAGAAGCTGAGACGCTGGAGGACAGACACCGGAATGTAAGTATGTACTGTTTGTTTTTTTACGTTTACGCTGGTAACCACGGTAAACATCGGGTTACTAAGCGCGGCCCTGCGCTTAGTTACCCGATGTTTACCCTGGTTACAAGCGAACACATCGCTGGATCGCTGTCACACACAACGATCCAGCGATGTCAGCGGGTGATCAAGCGACGAAAGAAAGTTCCACACGATCTGCTACGACGTACGATTCTCAGCAGGATCCCTGATCGCTGCTGCGTGTCAGACACTGCGATATCGTAACGATATCGCTAGAACGTCACGAATCGTACCGTCATAGCGATCAAAATGGTACTGTGTGACAGTACCCTAAGCGACGCTGCAGCGATACAGACAACGATGCCGATCGCTGCAGCGTCACTGTTTGGTCGCTGGAGAGCTGTCACACAGACAGCTCTCCAGCGACCAACGATGCCGAAGTCCCCGGGTAACCAGGGTAAACATCGGGTTACTAAGCGCAGGGCCGCGCTTAGTAACCCGATGTTTACCCTGGTTACCAGTGTAAAATGTAAAAAAACCAAACACTACATACTCACATTCGCGTCCCCCGGCGTCCGCTTCCCTGCACTGACTGAGTGCCGGCCCTAACAGCAGAGCGGTGACGTCACCGCTGCGCTCTGCTTTTACTTTACGGCCGGCACTCAGTCAGTGCGGGAAGCGGACGGCGGGGGACGTGAAGGTGAGTATGTACTGTTTGTTTTTTTTACATTTTACACTGGTAACCAGGGTAAACATCGGGTTACTAAGCACGGCCCTGCGCTTAGTAACCCGATATTTACCCTGGTTACCATTGTAAAACATCGCTGGCATCGTTGCTTTTGGTGTCAAATACGACTATACACGCCGATCTGACGACCAAATAAAGTTCTGAACTTTCAGCAACGACCAGCGATATTACAGCAGGATCCAGATCGCTGCTGCGTGTCAAACACAACGATATTGCTAGCCAGGACGCTGCAACGTCACGGATCGCTAGCGATATCGTTTAGTGTGAAGGTACCTTTACAGCTCATGGTCAGTCTCTTTGATGTAAGTCTTAGGCCATGTGCACACGTTCAGTATTTTTCAAATTTTTTTCGCGTTTTTTCGCTATAAAAACGTGATAAAAAAGCAAAAAAACGCGCAAAAACGCTTACATATGCCTCCTATTATTTACAGTGTATTCCGCATTTCTTATGTAAATGTTGCATTTTTTTCCGCGAAAAAAATCGCATCGCGGAAAAAAAAGCAACATGTTCATTACATTTGCGGAATTGCGGGGATTCTGCACACCTAGGAATGCATTGATCTGCTTACTTTCCGCATGTGGCTGTGCCCACCATGCGGGAAGTAAGCAGATCATGTGCGGTTGGTACCCAGGGTGGAGGAGAGGAGACTCTCCTCCGCGGACTGGGCACCATATAATTGGTAAAAAAAAAAGAATTAAAATAGAAAATAGTGATATACTTACCTTCGATGGCCCCGGAGTCTTCCCGCCTCTCATCGGTGCATGCTGCCGCTTCCGTTCCTATAGATGGTGTGTGTGAAGGACCTGCGATGACGTCGCGGTCTTGTGATTGGTCGCGTGACCGCTCATGTGACCGCGACGTCATCGAAGGTCCTGCACACACACACACACCATCTATAGGAACGGACGCCGCTGAGGAGATCGGCTGTCTGCAGGTGAGTATAACCATTTTTTTTATTTTTTTTATTATTTTTAAACATTCTATCTTTTACTATTGATGCTGCATAGGCAGCATCTATAGTAAAAAGTTGGTCACACTTGTCAAACACTATGTTTGACAAGTGTGACCAACCTGTCAGTCAGTTTTCCAAGCGATGCTACAGATCGCTTGGAAAACTTTAGCATTCTGCAAGCTAATTTCGCTTGCAAAATGCTAAAAAAAACACGGAAAAAACGGGAAAAAAACGCAAAAAAAAAAAAGGGATTTCTTGCAGAAAATTTCCGGTTTTCTTCAGGAAATTTCTGCAACAAATCCTGATGTGTGCACATACCCTTAAGGTACCGTTACACTAAACGACTTACCAACGATCACAACCAGCGATACGACCTGGCCGTGATCGTTGGTAAGTCGTTGTGTGGTCGCTGGGGAGCTGTCACACAGACAGCTCTCTCCAGTGACCAACGATCAGGGGAACGACTTCGGCATCGTTGAAACTGTCTTCAACGATGCCGAAGTCCCCCTGCAGCACCCGGGTAACCAGGGTAAACATCGGGTTACTAAGTGCAGGGCCGCGCTTAGTAACCCGATATTTATCCTGGTTACCATTGTAAAAGTAAAAAAAAAAAACACTACATACTCACATTCTGATGTCTGTCACGTCCCCCGCCGGCGTCCACAGGCGTGCATTGAATGTGTCAGCGCCGGCAGTAACAGCGGTGGCATCACCGCTGTGCTCTGCTTTACGTTCGGCGCTGACAGTCAGTGCAGGGAAGCTCTCGGCAGCAGCGCATGCATATTAGCAGCGCTCTTGCCGAAAGCAGTTTTAACCCTGTGGACGCCGGGGGACGTGACAGACATCAGAATGTGAGTATGTACTGGGTTTTTTTTAACTTTTACAATGGTAACCAGGGTAAATATCGGGTTACTAAGCGCGGCCCTGTGCTTAGTAACCCGATATTTACCCTGGTTACAAGTGAACACATCGCTGGATCGGCGTCACACGCCGATCCAGCGATGACAGCGGGTGATCAGCGACCAAAAAAAGGACCTGATCATTCCCATCAACCAACGATCTCCCAGCAGGGGCCTGATCGTTGGTCGCTGTCACACATAACGAGAACGGTAGCGGGATCGTTGCTACGTCACCAAAAGCGTGACGTTGCAACGATATCGTTAATGATATCGTTATGTGTGACTCAGCCTTTAGCTGTTATGCAGAGATCATGGAATGTTCATTGCTCTTATAATACATAAACTGTCCATGTTGGCTTCCACCAACTAGCGTCAGCTACATATGTCAGTGAATAGATCACTACAGACATGGCTGACGCTCTAGTTGGCACATGACAACAAGTGTGCAAAGCACATCCTCATGGTTATGTGATAACTGCTGGAACCAGAAGAGCCTGACCATGTACAGTTGTGCTCAAAAGTTTACATATCCTGGCAGAATTTTTGATTTCTTAGGCTTTTTTTAGAGAATATGAATGATAACACCAAAATCTTTTTCTCCACTCAGGGTTAGTGGTTGGGTGAAGCCATTTATTGTCAAAATACTGTGTTTTCTCTTTTTAAATCATAATGACAACCCAAGAGAAGGAACCATAAAGAAAATATCCCAAGAAAAGAGAAACGGCTACTTCCTGCTCATCAATGGAGGTCTCTCAGCCAAGAAAATTGCCAAACTGCATCGTGTGAGTGCCATGACAGTTGGAAGAATAGGAAATTAAGTCCGTCCATCCATTTAAAAGCCAAGACATGAACGTCCAAACAAAATATCTGAGTCAACAAGCCGGCTCATCACAAGGTCTATAAGTTCTGATGTGATAAACACTGCAGTGAAGGTGGCTCGTATGTTTCATAATAGTGAGATCACAGATGTCCACGCACGTTACATAAGTTTGGAATGGCATCCCGAAAAAAGGTGAAGAAGCCTTGACCTCAATATTGTCATATGTAGCGTCGGCTCAAGTTTGCAGAAAAGTACAAAAGTGGACAGCAGAAGATTAGAAATTGGTAATTTGGAGAGATGAGATGAGTCAATAGACTAGGCACTGCTTGGTGCAAATGCATCTAGAGGATACAAAGGAAAAAAGGGGCTAATGAATCGAGAAATTGAAGGAACTATCAAGTTCAATAGAGCAACTCTGATGATATGGGCTTGTTTCACAGCCAAAGGTGTTGTATACTTGACCAGGATAGTGCTCTCAATGCTGAGCTATATGTGAGTACCTTACAAGACTAGTTACTTTGTATACTTGAGTAATATGGGTATGAAAAGGACAACATAGTGTTCCAGCAGGACAATGACCAGAAGCATACATCGAGATTGGCGAACAGATGATTCAATGACCATGAAGTAGAGGTGGTGGATAGGCCCCCATAGTTCCCATACCTCAACTCAATCGAACACTTGTTGGTAGAGTTGAAGAAAAAGCTGTATACATACCCAAGTCAGTCAACTAGTATGCATCAATGTGTAGACGAGACCTGGGAGCAGATTTTGGTTGAGGCATGCTTGAATCTGATCAAGAGCATGCCCAGAAGGACTCAGGCAGTGTTGAAAGCCAAAGGAGGATTTACAAATACTAACAAAATAATAAAAAATAACATTTAGATTTTTAGGAGCAAAATGGTAACAATGCAGTGACAAGACATAAATTTGACTTGCAACTATTTTGCATATGATTAGTTATTCAGATTCTTGTGTATGAGAGCCAAGATGATTGTCTCTAAAATTATGGCAGTCTCACGTTCGAACCTGTAGTGGATGGTCAGATATGGAGCCTAAAAGTCAAAAGTTCTGAACATTTTTACTCTTTTGCTCATCAGTGTATGTGGCCATTCAGCTTTGGCAAGTAGCCAAAAGAGTACATGTGAGGTCAGACACTGATGAAAGACATGGTTTGTTTGCAATTGATATTCCAGTTGTCACGAGTGTGTCATCATGTCCTCCAGAGAGATCTGGGGTTAGAGGATCACTACATATTGTGAATCACTGATCTTCCATTTAACCTGTGTGGTTTGGGTCCCTTATTAAATGAATTTGGTTTCTTTTGGTGCTGAAGAGGTTAGCGACCCTTTTTATGCTGGTCAGAGACATGCAGCTCAATTTCAACTGCTTCTGATCTGGGCATTACCTCTCCTTATAAAACTTGGCCAGACCTTCTCTTCCTTGCCAGTGAAACCTTTGCTTCCTATTTCCTTGGAGATGCTATGCTGAATTGGAGATTGTTGTGTGCTGTTTTTGGGTGTATGCTTCCCTCATGATCCTATTCCCATTTGGTCTGTACATCTATATCCTTCCCTAATATACCGCTCTACCTTTGGTGAGTGTTTGTATTTTTGTTGCTTTCTGTTATCCCTGTCTGTCTTCATACTCTAGCATTTCTGTCCCAGGCCTCTTGGGGGAAGGGTAGGGGACAGTTTAGGGAATAACAGGATAACAGTAGGTCTGCTGGCCCAAACCTCCATCCTCACCTTTAAAGGTACCTTTAGGAGCAGGGATAGTTAGGGCCCCAGTCCTAGGGACGGTTCAGGGCCCCTTTCTGTCACAAACAGTCAAAGTGTAAAACCAGTTAATGTCAAAGGTTTTTGGTGGGGTGAAAGTAAGCACTGTTCGCAGTCCACCTAAATTAATTTTTCCAAAAACCCATCAATCCATATCTTTATGGACTTATCTTTGTATACAATAATATTCCCCAAAGTGCTGTAAATTGAAAGAATACAATTGTCAAAATTGTCCAGGTATGCTGTAGTAATAACTTCACACTTCACTTCAAATAAGGGACCTAGTCTGAACGAACTCCAAAACATCCTCCTGCCCAAATTTTACATAAGGAAGTTAATGTATTTTCTATTGTGAAGACAGCCGTGTACGACAAATTGACTGTACTTTCCCAGCAGGAAGAACAGTTGATTTTTCAGTCACTGAAAACAAAAAGAAAACAACCATGGCCAGTTAAGCAAGGAAGACAAACACTGAGGTGTCCAGCAGAAATTCTTATGCGTCAACACACTACAGCATTTCTTCTAACTGAAAATCAAGTTCTAGGAAGAGGCATGTCCGGGTCACCAAGTTAAAAGAATGGCACTGAAGCACAACAATTACTAACTACCTCTTCTTAAGCTCCTACTGTTAATAATTTGCATGCATAGCAAACAGTGTAGCACCATATCTTGTGTATACTGTGTGTGTGTGTGTGTGTGTGTGTGTGTGTGTGTGTATGTATGTGTGTAAAATATATAAAACAACTATATGAAAGATAAATTACATATTACCATACGTATAAAATTGAGGTTGGCACACAAATCGGTCAATTCATGTGCCACCAACCCCAATAAACTATACATATCTTTGATGGGACCCTGAGACTACGCACCCTCAATCAGGAATAGTAGCATTTTGGACGCAGCGTATTTTTGCTGCATACAAAACGCTGCTTTCTAACTACTAACAAGCTACCACCAGTGGGCGGAGGTCTAACTGGAGGAGGAGGTGGACGTGGCGGTGTAAGTGGAAAAGGAGGTAGCCACCACAGTTTTTTCATTTTTTTATTTTGGGAGAAGGCACCCAAATTAAACGAATGGCAAATAGAGTTTAACACTGCAAAACAAAACCACTGTCGGCTTAGGTAATCAATTTCATTGTTTAAGGAAGAAGAAGCAAAGGCTCGTTGGGGCTCTGTGCTGTATCCTCAGGTTGTGTACTTCATTCCTTATCTGCCTACAGGGCCAGCTCCAGGTTTTCATGGGCCCTGGGCGAAAGAGTCCCGGTGGGCCCCTTTAACACATACCACAATTCATAATGCACCTATACGGCAGAGAAATATAGGTATACTACAATGTTAAAAATTTCACTTACTTCTTACATTACATGAGTGATATCTTGTCACGGGAAGCCTAGGTAGGCAAGAGCTAATAACCCAGGCCCCTGCGATTTCCCTCAACTCTGGGAAACCCTGACTGACCCTCTCCCAGAGTTTACACTGATGGTGTGCATGTCTGGGCCTCCACCCTCGCCCTATCTCCTGTTTCAACCCTAGGCTGAAACCTCCACCCACCTCCCAGTGAGGAGACCACTAACCAATACCCACAGTTAGCACAGACAAGGATAATGGAAAATATACACCACGCCGCAGTCACTCAGGAATACACAATAAGTGCACAGGGCAAAACAAATACAAATATAGGAAGGAGGAAAATATGACAACGGGAAATATACACCACCAGATACAAAACTCCTTTTCCTAGACCACCACTCCAGACCGAGATAACCAAGCACTAGACAGAAGCTATAATCGGCGACGCCCAAAGCCCAGCAAAACTATTTAAAGGCAGTGGGCGTGACTCAGCCTTCAACCCGAGCACCAGCCAGATTAACCCCGGACAATCTGGATCAAATCTAACCGGCGCCACTGAGCATATAGTGGACAAAAGAGGAATTACCGCTGTCTGTCGGACGCCCTAGTGTGAACAGCGTCCGACATGACAGTACCCCACCTTCTACGAGGGACCCCAGGGCCCTCACGACTTATAGGACCCGGCTTGTCTGGATTGCGGCGGTGAAACATACTGACCAGCCGGTCCGCATGTATGTCTGAAGCTGGTACCCAAGACCTCTCCTCCGGCCCATAACCACGCCAGTGTACCAAGTACTGTAATGAGCGGCGCACCACACGAGAGTCAACCACCTTGGAGACTTCAAACTCTAAATTGCCATCCACCAAGACTGGAGGAGGCATCGGCACCGCGTCCACAGAACCCACCACCTTTTTTAATAACGATCTGTGGAACACATTGTGAATCTTATATACCGTAGGGAGTTCCAATCGGAAAGCTACCGGGTTAACGATGGCGGTGAACCTAAACGGACCAATAAACCTAGGACCCAATTTAAGGGATGGTATTTTGAGTCTTATGTTTTTTGTGGACAACCACACCCAGTCACCCACACTCCGGTCCGGACCTGGCACACGTCTACTGTCAGCCACATGTTTGTACCTTGCACCCACGCTCAACAGGCGCTGTTTCACTTTCCTCCAGACGAATGACAGTTGTGCGCCTAACATGTCCTCCTCCGGAACGCCGGAAGAGCCCCCCTGACTTAAAGTACAAAATTGAGGATGATGCCCGTAAACACAAAAGAACGGAGACTCCCCAGAAGATTCCTGGTGGTGTTTATTTATGGCAAACTCAGCCAAAGGAAGGAACGTCAACCACTCCTCCTGGTTGTCGGAAACAAAACAGCGTAAGTACTGCTCCAAATTTTGGTTCATACGCTCGGTCTGACCATTTGACTGAGGATGAAACGCCGAAGAATGAGACAACTTGATCCCCAGCCGTGAGCAAAATGCTTTCCAAAATTTTGCCACAAACTGAGTACCCCTATCGGACACGATATCAGACGGGATCCCGTGAAGTCTGACCACCTCCTGCACAAATACCTGAGCCAGACTCTTAGCGTTAGGCAACGAAGGCAAAGACACAAAGTGCGACATTTATGAGAAACGATCAACAATCACCAATATGACCGTGTTCCCAGCAGAGGAAGGCAAGTCTGTGATAAAATCCATGGAGATCTCAGTCCATGGCCTACTGGGTACCTCGAGAGGAAGTAGTGTGCCAGCAGGACGGGAGCGGGGCGTCTTAGCCCTAGCGCACGTGGTACATGCTGACACGTATGAGACCACGTCCTGTCGGATTTTGGGCCACCAAAACCGACGCGACACCAACTCCAAAGTACCCCTAACCCCTGGATGGCCAGCCAGAACAGCATCATGATGCTCACCCAACACCTTTAGGCGAAGATGAAGCGGTACAAAGGATTTGTTAACGGGAAGCTCAGGTTGTATCTCCTCCTGAGCCTCGGCAATCTCAGCCTCAACCTCGGTCATGAGAGCCGAGACCACTACACCCTTTTGGAGGATGGGTACCGGTTCTTCCCAAGGTTCTCTCCCCGGAAAACACCTGGACAAAGCATCTGCCTTAGTGTTTTTAGACCCAGGTCAGTAAGTGACAAAAAAGTTGAACCGCGTGAAAAACAATGCCCAGCGAGCCTGCCTGGGGGACAGATGCTTGGCTGACGCCAAATACAGCAGATTCTTATGGTCGGTAATAACAGTAACCTGGTGAACCGACCCCTCCAAAAAGTGTCGCCACTCCTCAAAAGCCAACTTGATAGCCAACAACTCCCTGTTGCCTATATCGTAATTACGTTCGGCGGGCGACAGTTTCTTGGAGAAATAGGCGCATGGACGCAAGTCGCTCAAGGATGAGCCTTGAGTCAGCACCGCCCCCACTCCAACCTCAGATGCATCGACTTCCACAGTAAATGGTTTCGATACATCCGGTTGCACCAGAATGGGAGCTGAAGCAAAACTGTTTTTCAAAAACTCGAATGCGCGCACAGCAGCCTCAGACCAGGCGGAGAAATCGGTACCTTTTCTTGTCATGTCAGTGAGTGGTTTAGCAATGACAGAAAAATGTTTAATAAACTTTCTATAATAATTAGAAAACCCCAGGAACCGCTGGAGCGCTTTTAGGTTATCAGGACGTTCCCAACGCAGCACCGCTTGCACCTTAGCGGCGTCCATTTTGAACCCTGAAGCGGACACAATATAACCCAAAAAAGGCAACTCCTGAACCGAAAATACACATTTCTCCAGTTTAGCATAGAGCTTATTCTCTCTGAGCAGCTGTAACACCTGCCTAACATGCTCTAAATGAGTATCACGGTCGCATGAATAGATGAGAATGTCATCAAGGTACACAATAACGAATTTTCCCATGACATGAGAGAACACATCGTTTATGAAATGCTGAAAAACAGCAGGCGCGTTTGTCAAACCAAAAGGCATCACCAGATTTTCAAAATGACCCTCAGGAGTATTAAAAGCCGTTTTCCACTCATCACCTTGACGGACTCTTATGAGGTTGTACGCCCCCCTGAGGTCAAGCTTAGAGAACCACCTAGCACCAGCCACCTGATTGAACAGATCCGGTATCAGTGGCATAGGGTATGGGTCACGAACCGTAATCTGCTTTAATTCCCTGAAATCCAGACACGGGCGTAATCCGCTATCTTTCTTCTTAACGAAGAAAAACCCCGCTGCCACAGGCGAGGACGAAGGCCTGATGTGCCCTTTGCTCAGACTCTCAGCAATGTAGTCTTTTAAGGCTTGCCTCTCAGGACCAGAGATGTTATACATCCTAGCTTTCGGCAATTTGGCCACTGGTTTTAGCCTAATTGTACAGTCATAGGGGCGATGCGGTGGCAATTCTGAACAACCCTTCTCTGAAAACACATCCGCGAAGTCCCGCAGTGACTCAGGAATGCTAGGAGTCACAGCGGACACACACGTGGCCAGGCAATTCTCCTGGCAAAATCCGCTCCACTGAATTATGTCCTGAGTTTTCCAGTCAATCACCGGGTTGTGTACAGCCAACCATGGAAAACCCAGAACCATTTGAGCAGGAAGATTACTGAGCACCTTACATGTAACTTGCTCAGCATGTAGGACCCCAATGTGGAGTTTAACCTCAGCCACAAACTCAGTAATCTCCCCCTGTGGGAGAGGAGCGGCATTGATGGTGACCACCCGGATAGGATGAGGCAGTTTTTCGATCCTGAAACCGGCTGTGTGCGCAAACTCCTCATCAATGAGGTTAGTGGCAGAACCACTATCCACAAACACAGTAATAGGTAACTCTCTGCCAGCGACCACAACCTTGGCAGGGAGCATGCATTGAGAAACCACTATGGAGGATATGCATAAACTCAGATCGGCCTCCTCCACACCCTCTGAGCTACGTAGTTTTTCCGCCATTGCGCCTTTCTTAGATACCAGAGGACAAGTATTAGCAAAATGACCAGTTTTACCACAGCAAAAACAGGCTCTCTGCTTCCTGAGCAAAGGGGCATGATGCTTCACATGTGACACCCCTGCGATTTGCATAGGCTCCGTGGGCTCACCTGCAGCAACCTCACGTGAACCTACGCTCTCTCCTATAGGCGGCGTCTCTTGCACCCCCTGACGCAGACGGCGATCAATACGGATAACAAGACTCATAGCGGATTCTAGAGAAACAGGAGTCTCATACATCAGAAGGGCTTTTTTAACCCTTCCTGAAACCCCATGAATAAACTGACTCCGCAGTGCAGGATCATTCCACTGTGTGTCTACCGCCCAGCAGAGAAATTCCGAACAGTAATCCTCCGCCATACGCTCCCCCTGGCAAATAGCGCGAATTTTAGATTCTGCTAGACCCATTTTGTCAGTATCCTCATAAATGAGTGAGTAGTGTATCAGAGGGTGGTCTCGTCAAACTCAATCTGACAGGTGCCCCGCCCCTATCAAAGTGTATCAAAGTGTGTAACCCCTCCCCTCCCTGTCAGCCAGCTGTCCCTCCGTCTGCCTGCCAGTTTTTTTTATATAGTTTGATATTGTTAATTTGTTACAGTGATTATTATCCCAGTATTTGTTTTTAATTAGATTTTTCATATTATATGTAGCTGCTGTGCGATTATTCTGTAATCAGGGCAGTGTGTTTTATTACCAATGAGCACATAGAGTGCAAAAATGTGTTTTATAACACACTGTCCCCGTTATATAATTATATCCTATTAGATTTTCATATTATATGTAGCTGTTTGTGAGCCTGCTTCTGTAATATGTATTTTATTCCCAATGATCATGTTTTATAACACGCCATGCTGTTTATTTTATATCCTATTAGATTTTCATATTATTTGTAGTTGCTTGTGAGTTTGAGTTGTTTGTGAGCTGTATTTTTCTGTCTGCAGTCCATAATGCTCAATGTGGTTATGTTATGTTATCTCATCTAAACAGAGTTTCTGTCTATGCCCGCCGAAGCAGCAAAAGCAAATACAGCTGTAGAACTGCACAGAGAGCAGTTTAAAATATTTATTGCCAAATACCACAACTACACAAAGATAAAGAATACATTCTAGCTAGCTAAGTGAGTTGAATGAGTCTGATACTATAACTGCTAGCAGTTGCTAAAATGTGGCTCTACTGACCATTAACTAGGCAACCAGAGTTTCTGTGTTGGAGATAGAATTTATTGTTGTAAAATAAATACAGCTCAAAGACATTTCAATACTATACATTAACTAAATGCTAGAGTTTCTGTAACAGAAACTAGTGACCATTAACTAGATGCTAGCAGATGTTAGTTAGCAGTGTGAAGCTGATAGACAAGAACATTTTTAATTAAATTGATAAAGCGATAATGTCAGGTGTTGGACATGCATTTATCAGTCTTTCATACGTATCACTGTGTTGATCCTTTTCAGCTCATCACCCTGGCCTCGGTGTGTATGGCAATGTACCTGGTTTATAACACATTCTCATTTTTATATGAGTTTTATAACACATTCTCACAGGGATATTATGTATATTTTGTGTTTTGCATCATTATTTGATACTGTAATTCTCATTTTATATGAGATTTATAACACATTCTCATTTTTATGAGTTTTATAACATTCTCACGGGGATATTATGTATATTTTGTGTTTTTCATCATTATTTGATACTGTAATTCTCATTTTATATGAGATTTATAACACATTCTCATTTTTATATGAGTTTTATAACACATTCTCACAGGAATATTATGTATATTTTGTGTTTTGCATCATTATTTGATACTGTAATTCTCATTTTATATGAGATTTATAACATATTCTCATTTTTATATAAGTTTTATAACACATTCTCACGGGTATATTATGTATATTTTGTGTTTTGCATCATTATTTGATACTGTAATTCTCATTTTATATGAGATTTATAACACATTCTCATTTTTATATGAGATTTATAACACATTCTCACGGGTATATTATGTATATTTTGTGTTTTGCATCATTATTTGATACTGTAATTCTCATTTTATATGAGATTTATAACACATTCTCACGGGTATATTATGTATATTTTGTGTTTTGCATCATTATTTGATACTGTAATTCTCATTTTATATGAGATTTATAACACATTCTCATTTTTATATGAGTTTTATAACAAATTCTCACGGGTATATTATGTCAAATATTATTATCCCAGTATTGCTTTTTATATTAGATTTTCATTTTATATGTAGTTGTTGTGAGATTATACTGTAATCAGGACAGTGTGTTTTATTACCAATGAGCACTGTATCAAAATGCGACTACTTGGTCATTATATGTTGTATTAAGTTTACTCTTATTTGCAAGTGCTGCTCAGGGAGCTGACATTTAGAATGAAGCAGCGACAGCATCATTTTTCAGCGTGTCCAGGGGTGTGTTAGGTGTGATATCCAGCTACATGCTCGGGGTGGTTAACAGATAAAATACCCACAAGCACAGAGACGCCATTGCAATGTTAGCTAATTCTCAACATTGCATGATAGTATAATTCTCAATATTATGAAAAAATGACAGTTATTACCAATGAGCACATATAGTGCAAAATTGTGCTTTATAACACACCCAGCTGTTTATTTTATATCCTAGGATTCTCATTTTTACACTTTATAACACCAGGGTCATTATATGGGCACATTATGTAAGCTCAGCATGTGGTTATGTTATGTTATCTCATCTAAACAGAGTAGCTGTCTACGCCTACCGAAGCATCAAACAGCAAGTTTGATGACACAAAAATCTCAGAACAACGGGTTAAGCTTTGAAAATTTTGATGACACAAATATAACACATCAGCCCCACTGTATTGGGCATATTATGTATATCCTGTGTTTTTGTAGCATTATATGATTCTGTGATTCTCATTTATATGCGTTTTATAACACAGCAGGCTCACTGTACGGGAATATTATGTATATCATGTGTTTTTGACAGGTATAAAGCGGTTGTTTTATACATTTCTAAAAAGCAAGTAGAGACTTCTTAATGACGCTGGCTCTATTATTATTATTATTATTATTATTTATTGTTATAGCGCCATTTATTCCATGGCGCTTTACAAGTGAGGAGGGGTATACATAATAAAAACAAGTACAATAATCTTGAACAATACAAGTCATAACTGGTACAGTAGGAGAGAGGACCCTGCCCGCGCAGGCTCACAATCTACAAGGGATGGGTGAGAATACAGTAGGTGAGGGTAGAGCTGGTCATGCAGCGGTTTGGTCGATCGGTGGTTACTGCAGGTTGTAGGCTTGTCAGAAGAGGTGGGTCTTCAGATTCTTTTTGAAGGTTTCGATGGTGGGCGAGAGTCTGATGTGTTGTGGTAGAGGGTTCCAGAGTAGGGGTGATACGCGAGAGAAATCTTGTATACGATTGTGGGAAGAGGAGATAAGAGGGGAGTAGAGAAGGAGATCTTGTGAGGATCGGAGGTTGCGTGTAGGAAAGTACCGGGAGTTGAGGTCACAGATGTAAGGAGGAGACAGGTTGTGGATGGCTTTGTACGTCATGGTTAGGGTTTTGTACTGGAGTCTCTGGGCAATGGGGAGCCAGTGAAGGGATTGACAGAGGGGAGAGGCCGGAGAATAGCGGGGGGACAGGTGGATTAGTCGGGCAGCAGAGTTTAGAATAGATTGGAGGGGTGCGAGAGTGTTTGAGGGGAGGCCACAGAGCAGGAGGTTGCAGTAGTCAAGGCGAGAGATGATGAGGGCATGGACTAGGGTTTTTGCAGATTCTTGGTTGAGGAATGAACAGATTCGTGCAATATTTTTGAGTTGAAGTCGGCAGGAAGTGGAAATGGCTTGGATATGTGGTTTGAAGGAGAGATCAGCGTCAAGGATAACCCCGAGGCAGCGAGCTTGTGGGACTGGGGAGAGTGGGCAGCCATTTACTGTAATGGATAGGTTCGTTGGGGGGGTCACGTGAGATGGGGGAAAGATGATGAATTCTGTTTTGTCCATGTTAAGTTTCAGAAATCTAGCGGAGAAGAAGGATGAAATAGTGGACAGACATTGAGGGATTCTGGTTAGTGGGGAGGTGATATCTGGTCCAGAGATGTAGATCTGTGTGTCATCAGCATAGAGGTGATACTGAAAGCCATGAGATTCTATGAGCTGTCCCAGGCCAAAGGTGTAAATGGAGAAGAGCAGGGGCCCAAGGACTGAACCTTGTGGGACTCCGACAGATAGGGGGCGAGGTGAGGAGGTGGTGTGTGAGTGGGAGACGCTGAATGTCCGGTCTGTTAGGTATGATGAGATCCAGGATAGGGCCAAGTCTGTGATGCCAAGGGATGAGAGGGTCTGTAATAATAGGGAATGGTCCACTGTGTCAAAGGCAGCCGACAGGTCGAGGAGGAGGAGGAGAACAGAGTAGTGTCGCTTGCTCTTGGCGGTTAAGAGGTCACTGGTGACCTTAGTTAGGGCAGTTTCAGCGGAATGGTGTGACCGGAAGCCAGATTGTAAGCGGTCAAAGAGGGAGCAAGAAGAGAGATGGGAGGACAGTTCAAGGTAGACGTGTTGTTCCAGTAGTTTTGAGGCATAGGGGAGAAGTGATATAGGGCGATAGCTAGATACAGAGGATGGGTCAAGAGAGGGCTTTGTGAGGATAGGTGTGATGGAGGCATGTTTAAAGCTTGAGGGGAAAACACCAGTTGTTAGTGATAGGTTGAAGAGATGGGTTAGGGTTGGGATGAAGATTGTGGTGAGGTTTGGGATGAGGTGGGATGGGAGCGGGTCAAGTGCACAGGTGGTGAGATGCGATCTTGAGAGTAGAGTGGCGAGTTGATCTTCTGTAATGGTGGAGTAGTTGGTTTTGGAGGTGGAGGGTAGGGAAGTTGGGAGGAAGGGCTCTGGGGCTTGTTGACCAAAACTGTCTCTGATGTTATCAATCTTCTGCTTGAAGAATGAGGCAAAGTCTTCAGCAGAGATAAGTGGGGAGGGAGGAGGTGCTGGGGGACTGAGGAGAGAATTGAAGGTGTTGAATAACTGTTTAGGGTTGTGAGACAGGGAGGATATGAGAGATGAGAAGTAGGTTTGTTTAGCTGTGGCGAGTGCAGTCTTGAAAGTAGTGAGGGACTGTTTGAATGCGATTAAGTGGTCGTTGGAGTGGGATCTTTTCCATCTGCGCTCAGCAGCTCTGGAAGCTCGCCTCAGTTCTTTGGTCAGGCTGGTGTGCCAGGGCTGTCTGTTGATTTTGCGAGCTTTGGTATGTGTAAGTGGGGCAGCAGATTCCAAAGCTACAGCTATTTGTGGTGTTATATAGAGCGGCAGCGTCATCCGCATTGTGTATGGAACTTATGTCTGTGAGAGGGAGGAGGGATTCAGAGAATGAATGTAGGTCAAGATGTTTAAGATTTCTGCGAGGCTGTGAAAGTTTGTGGGGTGGGGACTCTAGACATGGAGTGGAGAGAGATGAGAATGTGAGAAGGTTGTGGTCAGAGAGAGGAAGAGGTGAGTTAGAGAGGTTAGATAGGGAGCAGAGGCAGGTGAAGATGAGGTCCAGTGTGTGACCATCTTTGTGAGTGGCTGCAGAAGACCATTGAGTGAGGCCGAAGGAGGAAGAGAGAGATAGAAGTTTAGTGGCAGCTGAGAGGGAAGTGTCAATGGGGATGTTGAAATCGCCCATGATGATAGTGGGGATGTCTGCAGAAAGGAAATGAAGTAGCCAGGTGGTGAAGTGGTCAAAGAAGATGGTGGCTGGCCCTGGGGGGCGGTAAATGACAGCCAGTTGGAGGTTGGAGGGGGAGTAGATGCGCACAGAGTGCACCTCAAAGGAAGGGAGGGTAACAGAGGGTGGCAGTGGAATTGGGGTGAAGGAGCAGTTATCTGACAGGAGAAAACCAACTCCTCCACCATGCTTGCTGCTGGGGCGGGGTGTGTGAGAAAGGTGGAAGCCACCGTAAGAGAGTGCAGCAGGAGAGGCTGTGTCAGAAGGGGTGAGCCAGGTTTCGGTGATGGCGAGGAAGGAAAGTTTGGTAGTAACAAAAAGATCATGGATGTAGGAAAGCTTGTTACAGACAGAGCGAGCGTTCCACAGAGCTCCTGTTAGTGGGACTGGGGAAGCGGGGGCTGGGCGAATGGGTATAAGGTTAGAGAGGTTACGGATGTTTGTGATGGAGCGTGGATGGGAGGTAGAAATGACTGTGGGAATGTGGTGAGGAGGACCAGGATTTGGAGAGATATCACCAGCAGTGAGAAGGAGCAGAGATAGTGTTAGCAGGTGGGAGCAGGAGAGGGCATGAGGGGGCTGCCTGTGTTTTAAGACAGAGGATTGTATGTTAAGGAACAGTTCTGAGGAGGAGGTGAGATGGATGGGGAGGATTGAAGAGGAGATGAACAGTTCCTTACGTGGTGTGGGGATTGGGGGAGGTAGCAGAAAGTGAAAGATTATAGGGGTAAAAGTGACAACAAACAGAAACATTGTTTGCAGTGACAGGCCAGTTACCTTCAGTTCCCTTCAGGTTCAATTCAGGTTTTAATTCTAATGTAATCCACACTTTTAGAACACACTTCTAGAAATCACACTGCAGACTGAAGTCTAGCAGACTTGTGCTATGCAATATATGGAAAACTAAGTGCGTTCAGGTGTGGAGCAGAGGAAAGTCTATGCGCAAAGCTGGGTGATGTACTATGTGCACTTCACAGACAGACAGCAGGAGAGCTGGGTGGACTGGGTGGGTGAACATTCCATCACAATGCTAGGAGCAGAGGAAAGTCTATGCGCAAAGCTGGGTGATGTACTATGTGCACTTCACAGACAGACAGCAGGAGAGCTGGGTGGACTGGGTGGGTGAACATACCATCACAATGCTAGGAGCAGAGGAAAGTCTATGCGCAAAGCTGGGTGATGTACTATGTGCACTTCACAGACAGACAGCAGGAGAGCTGGGTGGACTGGGTGGGTGAACATACCATCACAATGCTAGGAGCAGAGGAAAGTCTATGCGCAAAGCTGGGTGATGTACTATGTGCACTTCACAGACAGACAGCAGGAGAGCTGGGTGGACTGGGTGGGTGAACATACCATCACAATGCTAGGAGCAGAGGAAAGTCTATGCGCAAAGCTGGGTGATGTACTATGTGCACTTCACAGACAGACAGCAGGAGAGCTGGGTGGACTGGGTGGGTGAACATACCATCACAATGCTAGGAGCAGAGGAAAGTCTATGTGCAAAGCTGGGTGATGTACTATGTGCCCTTCACAGACAGACAGCAGGAGAGCTGGGTGGACTGGGTGGGTGAACATACCATCACAATGCTAGGAGCAGAGGAAAGTCTATGCGCAAAGCTGGGTGATGTACTATGTGCACTTCACAGACAGACAGCAGGAGAGCTGGGTGGACTGGGTGGGTGAACATACCATCACAATGCTAGGAGCAGAGGAAAGTCTATGCGCAAAACTGGGTGATGTACTATGTGCACTTCACAGACAGACAGCAGGAGAGCTGGGTGGACTGGGTGGGTGAACATACCATCACAATGCTAGGAGCAGAGGAAAGTCTATGCGCAAAGCTGGGTGATGTACTATGTGCACTTCACAGACAGACAGCAGGAGAGCTGGGTGGACTGGGTGGGTGAACATACCATCACAATGCTAGGAGCAGAGGAAAGTCTATGCGCAAAGCTGGGTGATGTACTATGTGCACTTCACAGACAGACAGCAGGAGAGCTGGGTGGACTGGGTGGGTGAACATACCATCACAATGCTAGGAGCAGAGGAAAGTATGCGCAAAGCTGGGTGATGTACTATGTGCACTTCACAGACAGACAGCAGGAGAGCTGGGTGGACTGGGTGGGTGAACATACCTGTTGGAAGAATAGAGATGCTTGTTAGAGTGCGATGGTGGCAGGTAGCAGGGCACAGTCTGTATACATCTTTCAGGTTTTAATTCTAATGTAATCCACACTTTTAGAACACACTTCTAGAAATCACACTGCAGACTGAAGAAGATCTATAAGATCTTTGCGGTATTATTTTAGCTAATTTTTCAGCCCATAGCCTGGGTGGTTTAGTCAGGTGGATTTAGATTTATTTAAATTCACAGGTGGGGTGTATGTACACATGCATGATTTAGTTTAAAAGCATATAGTTCGGCTATAATGTCAGGAGTTGGACAGGCATTTATCAGTCTTTCATACGTATCACAGAAAGATTTTAGTTTGATCTGTGCGAGTTTGATATGGACGTACTGAGCCCATGTTACAACACCCGCAAGTATGAAGCGGTGTGTTTTTATACGTTTATAAAAAAGCAAAGACACTATATTGTAAAAGTTTAAACGTGTTCACAGTGTTCACTAGTCAGGTGGATTAGATTTATTTAAATTCACAGGGGGGTGTATGTACACATGCTTGATTTAGTTTAAAGCCAGGTTTAGTCAGGTGGATTTAGATTTATTTAAATTCACAGGTGGGGTGTATGTACACATGCATGATTTAGTTTAAAAGCATATAGTTCAGCGATAATGTCAGGAGTTGGACAGGCATTTATCAGTCTTTCATACGTATCACAGAAAGATTTTAGTTTGATCTGTGCGAGTTTGATATGGACGTACTGAGCAGACATGGCAGTAAAGATTTTGATGTGTTCATCATTCCACCCAGGGCTCCCTGTGTAAGATGAATGTTCAGCAACATTCTGTTTTTTACTTACACGGCGCCGTGATACTGAGCATTTCTTTAGAGGTAGTACATCGCCAAAATCGCTAGAAGATCCTGCAAGAGCAGAATCTGCAGATTGTACAGCTTGACACACCCGTATATTGAACGGAACTGTGGGTGACCACATACCCTCGGAGAGCTGTTCAATTTCTCTGTTTTCAGAAGTAACTTGTGGAATGCTGACTGTGCTATTGGCCTCCTGAGTTATACAGGGACTAGCGATCTGTGATGCAAATCGCTTTCTTGAAACATTCTTAGATTTTTGACGTGAAATCTTGGGGCTTGGATTCCCGGAGTGTTTGGGTGCCGCGTAGCTTTCCGCACGATCTACAACACAGATGGGCGAAAGAGGAGTTGTTCTCACAGACGCATTAGCTCTTTGTGATTGATTCTGTGCAGATCCGTAATTACACCGCTGCAAATCTCGTGGTTGAAGAAACGGCGTATCTAAAAGAAAAGATGCAAGTGTAAGTAATTTATATTAATTATATATTCTTGCATTCTTTCTTATTTAAGAGGCGTGTATGTCTCCCGATTATCGCAATAATTTCGTCACGCCGAATTATGAACTCTTTGAATCCCTAGCTGCGGAACCGATAAAAGATAATGAGCCTGCTCTTCACCTTATCACAGGTAAGAAAGATATATATATATTATCTATGTTAATTCCACACCACCACAGACAAACACGATTTATACACCTCAACAACTAAATTTACGCCTACTGCATAAATATGTTTATACCAAGCAATACATAGGTAATACGGAATAAGTCATGCTATATTAATTTTACACCACAAATACTGGTTATACCGTAAAACTATAACAGCTATTGACTATTGCATTACACAAATTATGTCATAATAAATATACGGTTAAATTATTAAAACAAATAATGCCGCTAGCCACAATATAATACTAAATTATTAAAACAGATACACCATAAACAGGGGTTATACCGTAAAACTATATTATACCATGTCATTTATCAGGAGGAAAATGAGTAATTGATATACCGAAAACCATAATTTAGATTTCATAAATATTTTTTATTATTTAATACCATGAATTTGTTTTTACAATCAATACATAGGTCTTTATTAGTACAAAAACTTAAAGTGAATCAAACTAAAGTGTCAAACAAGACACAGGGTGGGGTATATTGGACTAAGAGTACTAATAGAGTGATAAGGGCTCACTATAGTGCCCATATACAAATATGATCAAATGTGCATGTGCACATCACCATTTATAGGCATATCCCTTCCACTCATATATGTGTACTCACACTATATGCTGCGAATAACCATGGGTGATTCCTCCATTGAGATCATAATCCCTCCCATATATAGCGAAATATCCACACCATAAGCTGCAAACAGCCAATCCCTCATTAATATACAGGAAAAGATAGCTTTGTTTAGTTACCCATGATAAGGTGAACCGTCCGACTCCAACCTGCGTCTTGGATCCCCAACGCACGTTTCGCATACAATTTGTGTTGCTTCCTCAGGGGGCGTGGTTTCAAGTGGTAGCTAGTTCAGATTAAATAGTGCGCCGTTCCGGTCACATGACCGGGCGGCCGCCTATCAAGAATTACCCGTTGTGCGCACGCGCACAGCGTCCCATCACCATAACAACTGAAGCCCCGAACGGACGCCCCTCAGTGATCACGTGGGCGGACCGGCGCCGGGCCTCGCACCTCGCTCACACCGAATGGGCAGCCGCACAGAGGCCAGGAGAATGATTACCAGGGGCACAGAACGCGTTACTTCATAGAAAATATATCGCAAGTAATTACATTAACAAATGTGCAAATTAGATTATTAAAGTGTCCAGTGCATATTAATTATAAATAATAGGCATCTACAGCTATTATTATAACAAAGTGCAATGTGCTAAAGGTTATAATTGTACATGCATATGTGACATTAAACTCATAAATTAAATATAGAAATATTAATTAAAAAAAGACCTTACGCATCGCATATGTACATGATATATCAAAAATACCTATATAAATATAACATTACAAAAATAATAATGAGGGAAGGGGAAAAGAGAGAGCAGCAGTCACAGCCTACCCAAAAAAGGGGGCTAAATATAAGTCCTCGGGTTTCACATATAATAAGCTCCAAATGTTGGTTATGTTATAATTAGAGGTGATCCATCCTTCAATTTTCAAACTGTATTCTTCTATTTATGTTTTATGTATATTCATTTTCACCTCCAGAAGCTTGAACCCAGTTCAGGATATTCCTCCCAGACTGCAGGAGACAGCGACCAACCGCCTACTCACATCCCATCACCACATCACGGACACAGGTAATTACTCTATAATGGAACAATAAAAATCATTTATTATAAAAACATATGAAAACCACACTTAAAATCTGGTAGATATATGACAAAGCTAGTAGACCAGATCTGGAGACAATTTAATCATCGTATTATGGCCAAAAACTCTTTATGAAAAGGAGGCAATGAGACATCTCCGTGATAGGGTAACTTATCAAAGGTTAGATTATAATCCATTACATAAGTTTACCCTTGAGTTAGAAGCCATCCTAGAGGATGCCTTTGAACAAGGGATTATCCCGAAGAAAATTTATGAGGGTCTACTCACTAAATTTCCCAAAATACCAACTTTGTATTTTATTCCTAAAATACATAAGAATCCCATTGATCCCCCCGGGCGTCCGATTGTGTCCGGCATGGGGGGACTCAATGACCCGGTATGCAAATTTGTGGATTTCTATTTAAAACCATTGGTAGAGTCACTTCCCTCATATGCACGTGACACATCGGACGTCCTGAGCAGGATCAATTGGATTCAATTGGATGAGGATATGATTCTTGTCACTGCAGACATAGAATCACTGTACACCTGTATACGTCATGATGACGGATTGGAGGCGGTCCGCTTCTTCCTGGGGTCCGGCAACCTGGATGGCCCTATGTGCGGATTAGTTATGGATCTGTTGTCGTTTATCCTTACAAAAAATTTTTTTGTGTTTAAGGATATTTTTTATTTGCAGCAGCGCGGCACTGCCATGGGCGCGGCCTGTGCGCCCTCCTTTGCTAATCTCTTCCTCGGATACTGGGAGAGGGAGATATTTGGCGGGGGGGGGGTGTCCGGGCCGCGGACCATGTGCAGTGCTGGCTGCGCTACATAGATGATTTATTTATAATCTGGCAGGGGTCCGAAAAAGACCTGCATGAATTTATGCAGCAGTTAAATGACAACAGATTCAATATTAGATTGACATATAACATGAGTAGGACGGAGGTTGACTTCCTGGACATTAAAGTGGAAGTGGACACAAATGGATATTTGCAGACAGATGTGTACAGGAAGTCCACCTCTGTCAATTCTTTACTTCATGCTAGTTCTAGCCATCCATACAGCACTATTAGGGCCATCCCGGTTGGACAGCACCTCAGGATGAGGCGGATCTGTTCCTCTGAATCCAAATTTGAAAAACAAGCCTTAGATCTCCGTGAGAGGTTCAGAGAACGAGGCTACAGCAACAGATGCATCAAAAAGGGGTACACCAGAGCAAAATCTCAACCCCGTGATGCACTGTTGTATCCTAGACAGAGGAATAAGGACAGCAAAGACGAGACCGTCCGCTTTATATCAACTTTTAATGGGGAGTGGGCATCTATGAGAGATTGCCTTAGTAGACATTGGGATGTCTTAAAAACGGATCCCACATTATTTAAAATCTTGTCAGAATATCCCATGATGACATCACGAAGAAGCAAAAATCTCAAAGATATTCTGGTGTCCAGCCATTATATGCCTCTGATCAGTAGAAATGTGTTTGGTTCAAGTGGTTGCCCCTTAGGATGTTTCCCATGTGGCGGCTGCATCTCTTGCAGAAATGTATGTCGGGCAGTGGATTTTCAATCCACGGATGGAAAAAAAGAATTTCGGATACGACAGCACATCACGTGCAATACAACCCAAGTCATATATTATGCGAAATGCAGCTGCCCCAAAGTGTACATAGGCCTTACTTCTAGACGCCTGGGTACACGTACAAGGGAACACGTCCGTGACATTATGGCAGCAGAAGTGGAGGAGGATCTCTCTCAATTAAAAACTATTCCACGCCATTTCAAACAATACCACAAATGTAACCCCAAGTTTCTGCTGGTTAGAGGCATTGAACATATACAATGTGGCATTAGGGGAGGCAACATTCAACGTCTCCTGGCACAAAAAGAATGCCGATGGATAACTCTCCTTGGTACTATGACTCCTGCAGGTCTGAATGAAAGTCAAGGGTTTTCGTCTTTTCTCTGAGTCTTCTTTTAAGGCTTGGATTAAATTGTCTCCAGATCTGGTCTACTAGCTTTGTCATATATCTACCAGATTTTAAGTGTGGTTTTCATATGTTTTTATAATAAATGATTTTTATTGTTACATTATAGAGTAATTACCTGTGTCCGTGATGTGGTGATGGGATGTGAGTAGGCGGTTGGTCGCTGTCTCCTGCAGTCTGGGAGGAATATCCTGAACTGGGTTCAAGCTTCTGGAGGTGAAAATGAATATACATAAAACATAAATAGAAGAATACAGTTTGAAAATTGAAGGATGGATCACCTCTAATTATAACATAACCAAAATTTGGAGCTTATTATATGTGAAACCCGAGGACTTATATTTAGCCCCCTTTTTGGGTAGGCTGTGACTGCTGCTCTCTCTTTTCCCCTTCCCTCATTATTATTTTTGTAATGTTATATTTATATAGGTATTTTTGATATATCATGTACATATGCGATGCGTAAGGTCTTTTTTTAATTAATATTTCTATATTTAATTTATGAGTTTAATGTCACATATGCATGTACAATTATAACCTTTAGCACATTGCACTTTGTTATAATAATAGCTGTAGATGCCTATTATTTATAATTAATATGCACTGGACACTTTAATAATCTAATTTGCACATTTGTTAATGTAATTACTTGCGATATATTTTCTATGAAGTAACGCGTTCTGTGCCCCTGGTAATCATTCTCCTGGCCTCTGTGCGGCTGCCCATTCGGTGTGAGCGAGGTGCGAGGCCCGGCGCCGGTCCGCCCACGTGATCACTGAGGGGCGTCCGTTCGGGGCTTCAGTTGTTATGGTGATGGGACGCTGTGCGCGTGCGCACAACGGGTAATTCTTGATAGGCGGCCGCCCGGTCATGTGACCGGAACGGCGCACTATTTAATCTGAACTAGCTACCACTTGAAACCACGCCCCCTGAGGAAGCAACACAAATTGTATGCGAAACGTGCGTTGGGGATCCAAGACGCAGGTTGGAGTCGGACGGTTCACCTTATCATGGGTAACTAAACAAAGCTATCTTTTCCTGTATATTAATGAGGGATTGGCTGTTTGCAGCTTATGGTGTGGATATTTCGCTATATATGGGAGGGATTATGATCTCAATGGAGGAATCACCCATGGTTATTCGCAGCATATAGTGTGAGTACACATATATGAGTGGAAGGGATGTGCCTATAAATGGTGATGTGCACATGCACATTTGATCATATTTGTATATGGGCACTATAGTGAGCCCTTATCACTCTATTAGTACTCTTAGTCCGATATACTCCACCCTGTGTCTTGTTTGACACTTTAGTTTGATTCACTTTAAGTTTTTGTACTAATAAAGACCTATGTATTGATTGTAAAAACAAATTCATGGTATTAAATAATAAAAAATATTTATGAAATCTAAATTATGGTTTTCGGTATATCAATTACTCATTTTCCTCCTGATAAATGATTAATTCATGAGTTATTATACCAACATGGGTCCGCATTAAATGTCTGGTACCGTATAGAATTATACCATGTCAGCTGCTTTAATCCTTTGTATGTAAACACGGACTAAGTGCAATTTCTCATACAGATACTGACACGCAACCATCGGTCTATATGCCGGAAAACTGGTGTGTTCCCGAACCATGTCAAGATCTGGATTCAGACGTCGAGATCATAGATGTCAAGAACACTGTAATTTCACCGCTACCCGATGCTCCTAAAAGACGTGGAAATTCGTTAAGCAGGTGTCTCGAGAATAGAAAAGGTAACGGTTCACTTGAAATACATACGATTCTCACTTTTTGTGTAATAGTTATATTTTATTTACAACTGCTAAACTAGTTGTCAGGAAATTCATTTTGAAAAAGAGAATATCTCCGTCTCAACGAGACAGTTTTGTGTAGAAAATCAATTCTGTGTTAACTAATAGTCATATTTTATTTACATCTGCGAAACTAGCTGTCAGAAAAATTAAATTTGAAAAAGAGAATATCCCCGTCTCGACGAGTTTGAACAATGCGCGGGCCATTAAACCAGGAGCTGCGGAGGTGCAATTCCCGGTTCATACTTGTAAGTATATATCTGGTCTGCTCTATACTGGATATATGCAAATATGGTTACAATGATTTCATGGATAACTGTCGCCGGTAAGTTTTCAAATATTACGCAGGTTCATAGATAAGTGTCGGCGTGTAGCTTTTCCAATTTTACACCGATTTCGCGGGTAACAGACACTTGCATCTTTTCTTTTAGATACGCCGGATCTTCAACCACGAAATTTGCAGCGGTGTAATTACGGATCTGCACAGAATCAATCACAAAGAGCTAATGCGTCTGTGAGAACAACTCCTCTTTCGCCCATCTGTGTTGTAGATCGCGAGGAAAGCTACGCGGCACCCAAACACTCCGGGAATCCAAGCCCCAAGATTTCACGTCAAAAATCTAAGAATGTTTCAAGAAAGCGATTTGCATCACAGATCGCTAGTCCCTGTATAACTCAGGAGGCCAATAGCACAGTCAGCATTCCACAAGTTACTTCTGAAAACAGAGAAATTGAACAGCTCTCCGAGGGTATGTGGTCACCCACAGTTCCGTTCAATATACGGGTGTGTCAAACTGTACAATCTGCAGATTCTGCTCTTGCAGGATCTTCTAGTGATTTTGGCGATGTACTACCTCTAAAGAAACGCTCAGTATCACGGCGCCGTGTAAGTAAAAAACAGAATGTTGCTGAACATTCATCTTACACAGGGAGCCCTGTGTGGAATGATGAACACATCAAAATCTTTACTGCCATGTCTGCTCAGTACGTCCATATCAAACTCACACAGATCAAACTAAAATCTTTCTGTGATACGTATGAAAGACTGATAAATGCCTGTCCAACTCCTGACATTATCGCTGAACTATATGCTTTTAAACTAAATCATGCATGTGTACATATACCCCACCTGCGAATTTAAATAAATCTAAATCCACCTGACTAAACCTGGCTTTAAACTAAATCATGCATGTGTACATACACCCCCCTGTGAATTTAAATAAATCTAATCCACCTGACTAGTGAACACTGTGAATAAAATACACGTTTAAACTTTTACAATATAGTGTCTTTGCTTTTTTATAAACGTATAAAAACACACCGCTTCATACTTGCGGGTGTTGTAACATGGGCTCAGTACGTCCATATCAAACTTGCACAGATCAAACTAAAATCTTTCTGTGATACGTATGAAAGACTGATAAATGCCTGTCTGTTATGATCCGGTGACCTTGGAGCCGCATGAGAGACTTTCTCAGGAGTAGGTGGTACCTGTACTGACCGCAAACCCTAAACTAACACCGCAACTAGAAGTAGCCGTGGGATGTACCTAACGTCCTAGACACCTCGACACAGCCGGAAAACTAAATACCCCTATAGATGGAAATGGGAATTCTATCTTGCCTCAGAGCAGAACCCCAGAGGATAGGCAGCCCCCCACAAATATTGACTGTGAGTGTAAGAGGAAAAACACACGCAGGCAGAAAAACAGGATTTAGCAAAAGAGGCACTTCTAGCTAAACAGAAAAGGATAGGACAGAATTCTAAGCGGTCAGTATTAAAATCCTAAAAATATCCACAGCAGATAATACAAATAATACTACATCTAACTAAAGACATAGAAAGTATATCTGCATCTCCTGAGAATCCAGCATGACTAAAAAATCCAAACAAAGTCTAAGCTGGACAAAAACACAATGAATAGCACTGAATTGCAAAGCACACTGCATGTGTGCACAGAGACAAAAAAACAGACACTTATCTTAGTTGAATTGGCAGCAGGGCATGAGGAGCCAGAGAGAGATGCAATCCCTCCAAGTACAATGGACAACTGGCATTGACTCATGGATCCTGCACACCTAAATACCTAATAGAGCTGCAATCAGCAGAAACACCTGCCCTGGATTACAACCCCAAGACAACTGCACTACCACCAACAACCACCAGAGGGAGCCCAAGAGCAGAATTCACAACAGTACCCCCCTTGAAGAGGGGTCACCGAACCCTCACCAGAGCCCCCAGGCCGATCAGGACGAGCCAGATGAAAGGCACAGACCAAATCAGCAGCATGGACATCAGAGGCAAAAACCCAAGAATGATCCTCCTGGCCATAACCCTTCCATTTGACAAGGTACTGAAGCCTCCGCCTCGAAAAGCGAGAATCCAAAATCTTCTCAACCACATACTCCAACTCCCCATCAACTAACACAGGAGCAGGAGGATCAACCGAGGGAACAACGGGCACCACATATTTCCGAAATAAAGATCTATGGAAAACATTATGGATGGCAAAAGAGGCCGGAAGGGCCAAACGAAAGGACACAGGATTGATAATCTCAGAAATCCTATAAGGACCAATAGACCGAGGCTTAAACTTAGGGGAAGAAACCTTCATAGGAACATGACGGGAAGACAACCAGACCAAATCCCCAACCTGAAGCCGGGAACCAACACACCGACGACGGTTAGCAAAACGCTGAGCCTCCTCCTGAGACAACACCAAATTGTCCACCACATGAGCCCAAATCTGCTGCAACCTGTCAACCACAGAATCCACACCAGGACAATCAGAAGGTTCAACTTGCCCCGAAGAAAAACGAGGATGAAAACCAAAATTACAAAAGAAGTGCGAAACCAAGGCAGCCGAACTAGCCCGATTATTAAGGGCAAACTCGGCCAATGGCAAGAAAGCCACCCAATCATCCTGATCAGCAGACACAAAGCATCTCAAATAAGTTTCCAAAGTCTGATTAGTTCACTCGGTCTGGCCATTTGTCTGAGGATGAAATGCGGAAGAAAAAGACAAATCAATGCCCAGCCTAGCACAAAAGGCCCGCCAAAACCTAGAAACAAACTGGGAACCTCTGTCGGACACAATATTCTCCGGAATACCGTGCAAACGAACCACATGCTGAAAAAACAACGGAACCAAATCAGAAGAGGAAGGCAATTTAGGCAAAGGCACCAAATGAACCATCTTACAAAACCGGTCACAAACCACCCAGATAACCGACATCCTCTGGGAAACCGGAAGATCTGAAATAAAATCCATAGAAATATGCGTCCAGGGCCTCTCAGGGACCGGCAAAGGCAATAGCAACCCACTAGCACGGGAACAACAAGGCTTGGCCCGCGCACAAGTCCCTCAGGACTGCACAAAAGAACGCACATCACGCGACAAAGAAGGCCACCAAAAGGACCTACCAACCAAATCTCTGGTACCAAAAATACCAGGATGGCCAGCCAACACAGAACAATGAACCTCAGAAATCACTCTACTAGTCCATCTATCAGGAACAAACAGTTTCCCCACTGGACAGCGGTCAGGTTTGTCAGCCTGAAATTCCTGCAGAACTCGTCGCAAATCAGGGGAAATGGCAGAAAGGACCACCCCTTCCTTCAGAATGCCGACCGGCTCCAATACCTCAGGAGAATCAGGCAAAAAACTCCTAGAGAGGGCATCAGCCTTAACATTCTTAGAACCCGGAAGATACGAGACCACAAAATCAAAACGGGAGAAAAACAGGGACCATCGAGCCTGTCTAGGATTCAACCGTTTGGCAGATTCGAGGTAAATGAGATTTTTATGATCGGTCAAGACCACAATACGGTGCTTGGCTCCCTCAAACCAATGTCGCCATTCCTCAAACGCCCACTTCATAGCCAACAACTCCCGATTGCCGACATCATAATTGCGTTCAGCAGGCGAAAACTTACGGGAAAAGAAAGCACACGGTTTCATCAAGGAACCATCAGAATTCCTCTGAAACAAAACGGCCCCTGCCCCAATCTCAGAAGCGTCAACCTCAACCTGAAACGGAAGAGAAACATCTGGCTGACGCAACACCGGGGCAGAAGTAAATCGGCGTTTAAGCTCCTGAAAGGCAGAGACAGCCACAGGGGACCAATTCTTTACATCAGCGCCTTTCTTCGTCAAATCGGTCAGGGGTTTAACCACACTGGAGAAGTTAGCAATGAAACGGCGATAAAAATTAGCAAAGCCCAAAAATTTCTGAAGGCTCTTCACAGATGTGGGCTGAATCCAATCATGAATGGCCTGAACCTTAACCGGATCTATCTCTATAGATGAGGGAGAAAAAATGAAGCCCAAAAAAGGAACCTTCTGCACTCCAAAGAGACACTTAGACCCCTTCACAAACAAAGCATTATCACGAAGGATCTGAAATACCATCCTGACCTGTTTCACATGAGACTCCCAATCATCGGAAAAAATTAAGATGTCATCCAAATATACAATCATGAATTTATCACGATAATTCCGGAAGATATCATGCATGAAGGACTGAAAAACAGATGGAGCATTAGAGAGCCCGGATGGCATCACAAGGTATTCAAAATGGCCTTCGGGCGTATTAAACACAGTTTTCCATTCGTCACCCTGCTTAATACGAACAAGATTATATGCCCCCCGAAGGTCAATTTTAGTAAACCAACTAGCCCCCTTAATCCTGGCAAACAAATCGGAAAGCAAAGGTAAAGGGTATTGAAACTTGACCGTGATCTTATTCAAGAGGCGATAATCAATACAGGGTCTCAAGGAGCCATCCTTCTTAGCAACAAAAAAAAATCCCGCTCCCAACGGTGAAGAAGATGGCCGAATATGCCCTTTCTCCAAAGACTCCTTAACATAACTCCGCATGGCGGTATGTTCCGGCACAGACAGGTTGAAAAGTCGGCCCTTAGGAAACTTACAGCCTGGAATTAAGTCAATAGCACAATCACAGTCCCTATGCGGTGGAAGGGAACTGGACTTGGGCTCATCGAATACATCCTGAAAATCAGACAAAAACTCTGGAACTTCAGAAGAGGAGGAAGAGGAGATTGACATCACAGGAACGTCATTATGAACCCCCTGACAACCCCAACTAGTCACAGACATAGACTTCCAATCCAACACAGGATTATGTATCTGCAACCATGGAAAACCCAGCACAATAGCATCATGCAAATTATGCAACACCAGAAAACGACAATGTTCCTGATGGGCTGGCGCCATGCACATGGTCACCTGTGTCCAAAACTGGGGTTTATTTTTAGCCAAAGGTGTAGCATCAATGCCCCTTAAAGGAATAGGGTTCTGCAAAGACTGCAAGGGGAAACCACAACGCCTGGCAAATTCAAAGTCCATTAAGTTCAATGCGGCGCCCGAATCCACAAACGCCATGACAGAAAATTACGACAATGAGCAGATCAAGGTCACAGATAACAGAAATTTAGGTTGTACAGTTCCCATGGTAACTGAACTAGCGATTCTCTTTGTACGCTTTGGGCAGACTGAAATGACATGAGAAGCATCGCCACAATAAAAACACAACCTATTCTGACGTCTGAATCCTTGTTGTTCCGTTCTAGACAGAATCCTATCACACTGCATAGGCTCAGGCATCTGCTCTGAGGACAACGCCACAGCGCGCACAGTTCTGCGCTCCCGCAAGCGCCGATCAATCTGAATGGCCAGAGACATATAATCACTCAGACCAACAGGCGTGGGAAACCCCACCATAACATCTTTAACAGATTCAGAAAGACCCTTTCTGAAAATTGCCACCAAAGCATCCTCATTCCATTTAGTCAGCACAGACCATTTTCTAAATTTCTGACAATACAATTCTGCTGCTTCTTGACCCTGAGACAGGGCCAACAAGGTCTTCTCCACTTGATCCACAGAATTTGGTTCATCATATACTAATCCTAGAGCCTGAAAAAAGGCATCTACATTATGCAAGGCCGGATTCACAGATTCCAGGGAAAATGCCCAATCCTGAGGGTCGCCACACAGCAGGGAGATGACAATTTTAACCTGCTGAATGGGATCACCAGAGGAATGAGGCTTCAGAGCAAAAAACAGTTTACAATTGTTTTTAAAACTCAAAATTTGGACCTGTCCCCAAAAAACAAATCAGGAGTAGGAATCCTAGGCTCTAACAGCGGAGTCTGAACAATATAATCAGAAATACCCTGTACCCTAGCAGCAAGCTGGTCTATATGAGAAACTAATCCCTGAACATCCATGCTAGCACAAGACTCCTCAGTCACCCAGAGGAAAAGAGGGAAGAAAAGACAAAGCAGGCTACATAAAAAAAATGGCTCTTTCTTCCCTTCTTCTGAGATGCATTTAACTCATTGTTGGCCAGTTGTACTGTTATGATCCGGTGACCTTGGAGCCGCATGAGAGACTTTCTCAGGAGTAGGTGGTACCTGTACTGACCGCAAACCCTAAACTAACACCGCAACTAGAAGTAGCCGTGGGATGTACCTAACACGTCCTAGACACCTCGACACAGCCGGAGGACTAAATACCCCTATGTTATGACCCCAATGGCGAGGGTCTCAGAGGAACAAGTAAGTCTGCGAAGTACAAAAATCCAGCTCATAGGGCAGTGGTAACTGGGTTGACCATATATCTACTCCTAACGCCAACACTAGAAGTAGCCGGGGAACATGCCTACGTTGGTCGCTAGATGTCTCGCGCCAGCCGGAGGACTAACTACCCCTAGAAGAGGAAAACAAAGACCTCTCTTGCCTCCAGATAATAGACCCCAAAAGTTGGATACAAGCCCCCCACAAATAATAACGGTGAGGTAAGAGGAAATGACAAACACAGAGATGAACTAGGTTTAGCAAAGAGAGGCCCACTTACTAATAGCAGAATGTAGTAAGATAACTTATATGGTCAACGAAAACCCTATCAAAATTCCACACTGGAAATTCAAGAACCCCCGAACCGTCTAACGGCCCGGGGGGAGAACTCCAGCCTCCCTAGAGCTTCCAGCAAGGTAAGGATAAAGATCATGTACAAGCTGGACAAAAATGCAAACAAAAACAAATAGCAAAAAGCAAGAAAGCAGACTTAGCTTAATCTAGCAGGAACCAGGATCAGTAGACAAGAGCACAACAGATTAGCTCTGATTACAACGTTGCCAGGCATTGAACTGAAGGTCCAGGGAGCTTATATAGCAACACCCCTGAACTAACGGCCCAGGTGAGCATACAAGGGATGACTGACATACCCAGAGTCAAATCACTAGTAACCACTAGAGGGAGCCAAAAAGCAAATTCACAACAGTACCCCCCCCTTAGTGAGGGGTCACCGAACCCTCACCAAGACCACCAGGGCGATCAGGATGAGCGGCGTGAAAGGCACGAACCAAATCGGCCGCATGCACATCAGAGGCGACCACCCAGGAATTATCCTCCTGACCATAGCCCTTCCACTTGACCAGGTACTGAAGCCTCCACCTGGAGAGACGAGAATCTAAGATCTTCTCCACCACGTACTCCAACTCGCCCTCAACCAACACCGGAGCAGGAGGCTCCGCAGAAGGGACCACAGGCACAACGTACCGCCGCAACAAGGACCTATGAAATACGTTGTGAATGGCAAACGACACCGGAAGATCCAGGCGAAAGGATACAGGATTAAGGATTTCCAATATCTTGTAAGGACCAATGAAGCGAGGCTTAAATTTGGGAGAGGAGACCTTCATAGGAACAAATCAAGAAGACAGCCATACCAAATCCCCAACGCGAAGTCGGGGACCCACACCGCGGCGGCGGTTGGCAAAACGCTGAGCCTTCTCCTGTGACAACTTCAAGTTGTCCACCACATGACTCCAGATCCGCTGCAACCTATCCACCACAGAATCCACCCCAGGACAGTCAGAAGGCTCCACATGTCCCGAGGAAAAACGAGGATGGAAACCAGAGTTGCAGAAAAATGGCGAAACCAAGGTGGCGGAACTAGCCCGATTATTAAGGGCAAATTCAGCCAACGGCAAGAAGGTCACCCAATCATCCTGATCAGAAGAGACAAAACACCTCAAATAAGCCTCCAGAGTCTGATTAGTTCGCTCCGTTTGTCCGTTAGTCTGGGGATGAAAAGCGGACGAAAACGACAAATCAATGCCCATCCTACCACAAAAGGATCGCCAGAACCTGGAAACAAACTGGGATCCTCTCTCCAACACAATATTCTCAGGAATGCCGTGCAAACGAACCACGTTCTGGAAGAACACAGGAACCAGATCAGAAGAGGAGGGCAGCTTAGGTAAAGGAACCAAATGGACCATCTTGGAGAAACGATCACATATCACCCAGATGACAGACATGCCCTGAGACACCGGAAGATCAGAAATGAAATCCATAGAGATGTGTGTCCAAGGTCTCTTTGGGACAGGCAAGGGCAAGAGCAACCCGCTGGCACGAGAACAGCAAGGCTTAGCTCGAGCACAAGTTCCACAGGACTGCACAAATGACCGCACATCCCTTGACAAGGAAGGCCACCAAAAGGACCTGGCCACCAGATCTCTGGTGCCAAAAATTCCCGGGTGCCCTGCCAACACTGAGGAATGAACCTCGGAAATGACTCTGCTGGTCCATTTAGCAGGCACAAACAATCTGTCAGATGGACAAGAGTCAGGCCTACCAGCCTGAAATCTCTGCAACACACGCCGCAGATCAGGAGAAATAGCTGACAAGATAACTCCTTCCTTAAGAATACCCACAGGTTCAGCGACTCCAGGAGCATCAGGCACAAAGCTCCTAGACAGAGCATCGGCTTTCACATTCTTAGAACCTGGTAAATACGAGACCACAAAGTCAAAACGGGAGAAAAACAATGACCAGCGGGCCTGTCTAGGATTCAGGCGTTTAGCAGACTCGAGATACATCAGATTTTTGTGATCAGTCAAGACCACCACACGATGCTTAGCACCCTCGAGCCAATGACGCCACTCCTCAAATGCCCACTTCATGGCCAACAACTCCCGATTGCCCACATCATAATTTCGCTCTGCCGGCGAAAACTTCCTGGAGAAAAAGGCACAAGGTCTCATAGTAGAGCAACCAGGGCCTCTCTGCGACAAAACGGCCCCTGCCCCAATCTCCGAAGCATCCACCTCCACCTGAAAGGGAAGTGAGGTGTCAGGTTGGCACAAAACAGGCGCCGAAGTAAACCGGCGTTTCAACTCCTGGAAAGCCTCCACGGCAGCAGGAGCCCAGTTAGCTACATCAGAGCCTTTCTTGGTCATATCCGTCAATGGTTTAACAACGCTAGAAAAATTTGCGATAAAACGACGGTAGAAGTTAGCAAAACCCAAGAACTTCTGAAGACTCTTAACTGACGAGGGTTGAGTCCAATCATGAATAGCTCGGACCTTGACTGGGTCCATCTCCACAGCAGAAGGGGAAAAAATGAACCCCAAAAAGGGAACCCTCTGTACACCAAAGAGACACTTTGAGCCTTTAACAAACAAAGAATTTTCACGCAAAATCTTAAAAACCATCCTGACCTGCTCCACATGCGAGTCCCAATCATCAGAAAAAAACAGAATATCATCCAGATAAACAATCAAAAATTTATCCAGATACTTCCGGAAAATGTCATGCATGAAGGACTGAAAAACTGAAGGTGCATTAGAGAGCCCAAATGGCATCACCAAGTACTCAAAATGACCTTCGGGCGTATTGAATGCGGTTTTCCATTCATCGCCTTGCTTAATGCGCACAAGGTTGTACGCACCACGAAGGTCTATCTTGGTGAACCACTTGGCACCTTTAATCCGGGCAAACAAGTCTGACAACAGTGGCAAAGGATACTGAAATTTGACAGTGATCTTGTTTAAAAGCCGATAGTCAATACAAGGCCTCAAAGATCCGTCCTTTTTGGCCACAAAAAAGAATCCCGCACCAAGAGGGGAAGAAGAAGGACGGATATGCCCCTTCTCAAGAGACTCCTTGATATATGAACGCATCGCAGTATGTTCAGGTACCGACAAATTAAACAGTCTCCCCTTAGGAAACTTACTGCCAGGAATCAAATCTATTGCACAGTCACATTCCCTATGAGGGGGCAGTGCACTGGACTTAGACTCGCTGAAGACATCCTGATAATCAGACAAATACGCCGGAACTTCCGAAGGCGTAGAAGAAGCAATAGACAAGGGCAGGGAATCTCCATGAATTCCATGGCAGCCCCAACTTGACACCGACATTGCCTTCCAGTCCAAGACTGGATTATGGGTCTGTAACCATGGCAAACCCAAAACAACCAAATCATGCATCTTATGCAGAACAAGAAAACGTATCACCTCCCGATGTTCGGGAGTCATGCACATGGTAACCTGTGTCCAAAACTGATGTTTATTTTTTGCCAAAGGCGTAGCATCAATACCCCTAAGAGGGATAGGATTTTCTAATGGCTCCAGAACAAAACCGCAGCGCTTGGCAAATGACAGATCCATCAGACTCAGGGCAGCACCTGAGTCTACAAACGCCATGACAGGATACGATGACAGTGAGCAAATCAAAGTTACAGATAGAATAAATTTAGGTTGCAAATTACCAATGGCGACAGGACTAACAACCCTAGTAAGACGTTTAGAACATGCTGAGATAACATGTGTAGAATCACCACAGTAGTAACACAAGCCATTCTGGCGTCTATGAATTTTCCGCTCATTTCTAGTCAGGATTCTATCACATTGCATTAAATCAGGTGCCTGTTCAGACAACACCATGAGGGAATTTGCGGTTTTGCGCTCCCGCAACCGCCGGTCGATTTGAATTGCCAGGGCCATGGAATCATTCAGACCTGTGGGAATGGGAAAATCCACCATCACATTCTTAATGGCTTCAGAAAGGCCATTTCTGAAATTTGCAGCCAATGCACACTCGTTCCACTGGGTCAGCACGGACCATTTCCGAAATTTTTGGCAATACACTTCAGCCTCGTCCTGGCCCTGAGACATAGCCAGCAAGGCTTTTTCTGCCTGAATCTCAAGATTGGGTTCCTCATAAAGCAAACCGAGCGCCAGAAAAAACGCATCAATATCAGCCAATGCCGGATCTCCTGGCGCCAGCGTGAAGGCCCAATCCTGAGGGTCGCCCCGTAAAAAAGAAATAACAATTTTCACTTGCTGAGCAGAGTCTCCAGATGAACAGGGTCTCAGGGACAAAAACAATTTACAATTATTCCTGAAATTTCTAAATTTAAATCGGTCTCCGGAAAACAGTTCAGGAATCGGTATCTTAGGTTCTGACATAGGATTTCTGATAACATAATCTTGTATGCCCTGCACACGAGCAGTAAGCTGGTCCACACCTGTAATCAAGGTCTGGACATTCATGTCTGCAGCAAACACAAGCCACTCAGAGGTAAAGGGGAAAAGAAAAAAAAAAATGAGAAATAGAAAAAACAAACTCAGAATTTTCTTTCTTATAATCCCGCTTCTGCAATGCATTTAACATTTAATACTGGCCTGGCAAACTGTTATGACCCCAATGGCGAGGGTCTCAGAGGAACAAGTAAGTCTGCGAAGTACAAAAATCCAGCTCATAGGGCAGTGGTAACTGGGTTGACCATATATCTACTCCTAACGCCAACACTAGAAGTAGCCGGGGAACATGCCTACGTTGGTCGCTAGATGTCTCGCGCCAGCCGGAGGACTAACTACCCCTAGAAGAGGAAAACAAAGACCTCTCTTGCCTCCAGATAATAGACCCCAAAAGTTGGATACAAGCCCCCCACAAATAATAACGGTGAGGTAAGAGGAAATGACAAACACAGAGATGAACTAGGTTTAGCAAAGAGAGGCCCACTTACTAATAGCAGAATGTAGTAAGATAACTTATATGGTCAACGAAAACCCTATCAAAATTCCACACTGGAAATTCAAGAACCCCCGAACCGTCTAACGGCCCGGGGGGAGAACTCCAGCCTCCCTAGAGCTTCCAGCAAGGTAAGGATAAAGATTATGTACAAGCTGGACAAAAATGCAAACAAAAACAAATAGCAAAAAGCAAGAAAGCAGACTTAGCTTAATCTAGCAGGAACCAGGATCAGTAGACAAGAGCACAACAGATTAGCTCTGATTACAACGTTGCCAGGCATTGAACTGAAGGTCCAGGGAGCTTATATAGCAACACCCCTGTACTAACGGCCCAGGTGAGCATACAAGGGATGACTGACATACCCAGAGTCAAATCACTAGTAACCACTAGAGGGAGCCAAAAAGCAAATTCACAACACCCCTATAGATGGAAATGGGAATTCTATCTTGCCTCTGAGCAGAACCCCAGAGGATAGGCAGCCCCCCCCAAATATTGACTGTGAGTATGAGAGGAAAAACACACGCAGGCAGAAAAACAGGATTTAGCAAAAGAGGCACTTCTAGCTAAACAGAAAAGGATAGGACAGAATTCTAAGCGGTCAGTATTAAAATCCTAAAAATATCCACAGCAGATAATACAAATATACTACATCTAACTAAAGACATAGAAAGTATATCTGCATCTCCTGAGAATCCAGCATGACTGAAAAATCCAAACAAAGTCTAAGCTGGACAAAAACACAATGAATAGCACTGAATTGCAAAGCACACTGCATGTGTGCACAGAGACAAAAAACCAGACACTTATCTTAGTTGAATTGGCAGCAGGGCATGAGGAGCCAGAGAGAGATGCAATCCCTCCAAGTACAATGGACAACTGGCATTGACTCATGGATCCTGCACACCTAAATATCTAATAGAGCTGCAATCAGCAGAAACACCTGCCCTGGATTACAACCCCAAGACAACTGCACTACCACCAACAACCACCGGAGGGAGCCCAAGAGCAGAATTCACAACACCTGTCCAACTCCTGACATTATCGCCGAACTATATGCTTTTAAACTAAATCATGCATGTGTACATACACCCCACCTGTGAATTTAAATAAATCTAAATCCACCTGACTAAACCTGGGTGGCTATGGGCTGAAAAATTAGCAAAAATAATACCGCAAAGATCTTATAGAGCCAGCGTCATTAAGAAGTCTCTACTTGCTTTTTAGAAATGTATAAAACAACCGCTTTATACCTGTCAAAAACACATGATATACATAATATTCCCGTACAGTGAGCCTGCTGTGTTATAAAACGCATATAAATGAGAATCACAGAATCATATAATGCTACAAAAACACAGGATATACATAATATGCCCAATACAATGGGGCTGATGTGTTATATTTGTGTCATCAAAATTTTCAAGCTTAACCCATTGTTCTGAGATTTCTGTGTCATCAAACTTGCTTTTTGATGCTTCGGTGGGCGTAGACAGCTACTCTGTTTAGATGAGATAACATAACATAACCACATGCTGAGCTTACATAATGTGCCCATATAATGACCCTGGTGTTATAAAGTGTAAAAATGAGAATCCTAGGATATAAAATAAACAGCTGGGTGTGTTATAAAGCACAATTTTGCACTATATGTGCTCATTGGTAATAACTGTCATTTTTTCATAATATTGAGAATTATACTATCATGCAATGTTTAGAATTAGCTAACATTGCAATGGCGTCTCTGTGCTTGTGGGTATTTTATCTGTTAACCACCCCGAGCATGTAGCTGGATATCACACCTAACACACCCCTGCACACGCTGAAAAATTATGCTGTCGCTGCTTCATTCTAAACGTCAGCTCCCTGAGCAGCACTTGCAAATAAGAGTAAACTTAATACAACATATAATGACCAAGTAGTCGCATTTTGATACAGTGCTCATTGGTAATAAAACACACTGTCCTGATTACAGTATAATCTCACAACAACTACATATAAAATGAAAATCTAATATAAAAAACAATACTGGGATAATAATATTTGACATAATATACCCGTGAGAATGTGTTATAAAACTCATATAAAAATGAGAATGTGTTATAAATCTCATATAAAATGAGAATTACAGTATCAAATAATGATGCAAAACACAAAATATACATAATATACCCGTGAGAATGTGTTATAAATCTCATATAAAAATGAGAATGTGTTATATATCTCATATAAAATGAGAATTACAGTATCAAATAATGATGCAAAACACAAAATATACATAATATACCCGTGAGAATGTGTTATAAATCTCATATAAAAATGAGAATGTGTTATAAATCTCATATAAAATGAGAATTACAGTATCAAATAATGATGCAAAACACAAAATATACATAATATACCCGTGAGAATGTGTTATAAATCTCATATAAAAATGGGAATGTGTTATAAATCTCATATAAAATGAGAATTACAGTATCAAATAATGATGCAAAACACAAAATATACATAATATCCCCGTGAGAATGTGTTATAAAACTCATATAAAAATGAGAATGTGTTATAAATCTCATATAAAATGAGAATTACAGTATCAAATAATGATGCAAAACACAAAATATACATAATATCCCTGTGAGAATGTGTTATATAACTCATATAAAAATGAGAATGTGTTATAAACCAGGTACATTGCCATACACACCGAGGCCAGGGTGATGAGCTGAAAAGGATCATAAATAAGAATAATGGGGGCACCATGGACAGTTTACTACTGGGATCCAACCTTGACCAATGAAAGTGGAAATGTGCAACACAAAAGAAAAAGCAAAGGCCATAAGAAATGGGGATCACCAGACAGCAGGATAATATGCAAAAAGGATCACAACTTTATTAAGGCATAACATAGATACTGAAAACATTAAAAACATTTAAAAACAGTAAATGTTGCCTAAAATAGGGAACATGCCTGGAGCCAAATTTATAGGAGACAATAGGAATAATACATGTATACATGCATATGCACCTGGTCCTGAAAATCCCATATGGACAGTATATTTATCAAAATATGAGGTATAGAAAATTCACCATAAGGCCCCATACACAAAATGAGCAATTCAAAAGAGACTGAGGACAGTTCAATAATAAGACCTTAAAAATAGCAGTCATGGATTGTATAATAACTCAATTGAGAGCACTCAGTGATATAAATATACTCAACACATGTGAAAGAGGCAGATATAATTACCCAACATGTCCTATAGAAATATCCAACTTATATGTGACCAGAGTATAGCATTCTGGGTGAGTTAATTACCCACAAATGAACTAGGACCAGAGCCAGCACATCCATATTTCCCCCATGAGGCAAACAGATCTAATACCCCTCAAATAATGCCAGGCATGAAAAAGGAAACGAAAACCCGACGCGTGTCGCCACTAGAGTGGCTTCATCAGGGGTATGATTTTCGCTACCAACATCTATGTTTATATACCTTATATAATGCCGAGTAAGTGAGTGCAGCCGTGGGTAATCCCACGAGGTCAGGCAGGCAGCATATACAATGGTCCATTGCGCATGCTCCGGCTTCCTCAACCGGAAACCATCATTGCTACGCAACGGTAAACAAAGGGCACAGGCGTGTAATGACTCATCTGTAAGAGATAATGGCCGTAAGCTATTGGCACAGAAGAAACACACAGATATCGAGTGGACCAATAATTTGATCCATGTACATACCAGCATCACAATACCGGCACAAGATGATCAACTATAGACGCCGGTCACAAGTAGGAAATACCTACTGCGCAGGCGCCTGGCTTATTCATAGAAAAGAGGCTTGATCTCCTGGTAACCGTATACACAAACACGGCGGTCACAAGTAGGAAGTACCTACTGCGCAGGCGCCTGGTTTATTCAGAGCAAAGAGGCTTGGTCTCCTGGTAACCGTATAAACAAACACGGCGGTCACACGTAGGCAGTACCTACTGCGCAGGCGCCTGGTTTATTCAGAGCAAAGAGGCTTGGTCTCCTGGTAGCCGTGTAAACAAACAGGGCGTGAGTGAGCCAAGCGTACACATCATACCACAGTAACACAGATGCACATTGAGTGGAGTCACATATGGTGTTTAATATCACCAAGCACTGCTGGAAAGTACCTGCCACGCAGGCACCAGAGACCCAGTAACCCTGTAGCCGGAACCGCTATCAGGTCTGTGTGAATGTCAACCTATAAACAGCAACACAGAAAGGTTAACAAAAAGGCCATGGTAGCTGGTCAAAGTCACCCGTAACACAGGCGCCTGGCTTATTTAAAGCCAAGGGACTGGTTTCCCAATAACCATACACACAGTTACACGCGCAGATGAACCCTGCATATATAAAGGGTCAGGCCGCGCTAGACGCTAACCACAGATCTGCATAGGCGTACCCATAAATATAATGCAAAGTATCCACAGATACCAATTTCTGCCCAGAAATACCATCTGCGCAGGTCCCCATTTCTTCAAAGCCAAGGGCACAAATGCCTGAAGGCCTTGAGAACAGGCATGAGCACACATCAGCACTAATTATGTGCCGATTCCACTATACCTAAAAGGGCATAATGTGATAACCATCCTAGTTGGCTGCTTGGAGCCTGAGACTCTTGTGCTCAGTAGTTGCATAACCTTGTATAGATCTAATTCACAACTGAAAGCGACGTATGATGACACCTTACCCACTACCACACATACAACACAGATGTGAGCATCCTCTAAGGGGTAGCCTAAGGTGGATAAATCACCCCAAACCACCATTACCCAATACAGGCTGCCCGCCATGCAGACAAATATCTGCAGCAGCAAGTGGAGACCTCTACCCACCAATGGCACCTGTCCCAGATGTCATGAATAGGTGCCCAGGAGAGGGACACTAGTAGGAGTCCTAATTGAAAATCAACATAGGAAGGTTAGCACAATGTAAGGTGTTTTAATAGAATCTCAAATTTACAATGCTATAACATTATACTTTCCCGTCTAGAGAGATATCCCAAACGCTACTCTGTAATAACAACCTGCATCTAATAATACAAAATGTGAGACAGATAATATGCCCCATCGACACTGGTCATGGGTAAGATACAAAACTTTATAGAACAGGGATATAGTATCAGAGTCTATGGGGAGTACCCTTTTAAATAAAGAGGAAAGCTCAATGTTACCAAAAGAAATATACTCAAAAACAAAAAAAACAAAAAAACACGTTGTGACGCCAGGGACCAATCGAGAATCCCCCCAAGAGATAAAAAATGAATAATAATTAGAGAACCCCCAACAGAGGCCACTGTGTGTAGCACTTAAGATATGTATAACTATAATACACACAGACCATCAAAAGTGGTACACTCCTAAAAAGGAAGACAATATACTGTCCATATAGGTAGAAAAATTACAGACAAAAGAAAAAAATAAATTAATTACAGATACAATTACCCAGAGTCCAATAACACAGTATACTGTCCATCAGGGGAAGTCATTAAATAGACAGACTTAAGACTAACAAATGCCAGATGTAAGGCCTTTCCCCTCCCCATCTTCTTTCCTCCCCTCAAGGAAACGAGTCATATACACTTATAGAAACCGGTAAATAGCAGGTCCTCGTTCAGCCCATTTGGAGCCACAGAGTTCAGATCAAAAATGCATTTAGACTCCCGTCTAAGTAATTCCGACGTAATGTTGCTCCCTCTGATATTAGTGGGGACTTTGTCCAAACCCAGGATTCTGGTTCCTTTCCACAGGGAATTGTGCTCCGTGAGGTAGTGCGCAGCCACCGAGGTGATGGACTTTCCTTTTATCTTGTCCTTTTTTGCCATAGTGATATTCGAAAAATGTTGTTGGATTCTCTTCCTTAGTTCTTGAGTTGTTTGCCCAACATAAACCTTTGAACACGGGCATACCAGAGCATAGATCAGGTTTCTAGTCCTGCAGTTGAAATATGTTCTGGGGGCAATCTGGAAAGGCAAAGATGGTAACATAACATTAGTATCTCCAGCCGTAAAAGGACAAATATTGCAATTCCCACATGGGAAAGTGCCCCGAAGACGAAACCCAATGTTGGTGCTTATAGTGGGGCGTTGGAAGTGGCTATGGCTAAGGCAATCTTTAAGATTCCTGGCTCTTCTTGCTATCAGATTGGGCCTGGGTGAAAGATGTGGTAGTAGCTTCGACTCACCCAATAACAGACCCCAGTATCTGGACAAGATGCTGCATATGTCCTGCCACTGATTGTTATAAGAAGTAATTATCCCCAATGGTCTACCAGGGGCCTTCGCTCGAGGGTGTAATAAATTGGCCCTATCCTGACCTCTGGCCTCCACAAATGCCCGTGAAATTACCTTTGTTGGGTAGCCTCTTTCTTTGAATCTTGACGTCAGCTCGCGAGAGTGCTTCAAAAAGTCATCATGTTGAGTACAATTCCTCTTGATTCTATAAAACTGACCTTTCGGTATGCCTTCTTTGAGGTGCTGTGGGTGGAAACTGTTGAAATGTAACAGGTTATTCGTTGCGGTGGGTTTCCGATATAGGCTTGTGGTGATTTTGGAGTCCATCACATGAAGTTTCAAATCAAGGAATTCAATCTCCGTTTGTGACCTCTGTGAAGTGAGGCGGATGTTCCACGGGTTGTCATTTAGAGCAGAGGTCCCCAACCTTTTTTGCACCAGGGACCGGCTTTAAGCAAGACCAGTTTTCCATGGCCCGGTGGGGGTGGGGCAGGGGCGGGGCTTTGGTCATATGGGGGTGGGGTTATGGAGGGATGGAGCTTATATTATAACTATCCTGCACTGATACATTATGACGAACCCTCTGCTGTGTGATGGTTCACTAATAATATTGTAAGATGTCAGATGTAGCAGGGCTGGATTTGTTCTTTTTCTTTCGCTCCTTGACAGTTTCCTGATCATTCCATAACATTTCCTCCGGCACGGTGGTGCGGATGTAGCAGACCTGTGTTAGTCATTGATCATGTGCTCTCAAGAGAAGTTATCGGTCCACACTGCACTGATAAAAGTACCACAAAGCTTTAGCATGAGGCCAGATGTAGCAGAGAGGAATGTGTCACTTGTAGATTTCATACACAGAGTGATTCATTTGTCGGGTTTATGAAACACTGAACACAGATGTAGCAGAGCTGATGGTGTCACAGCAGAGTACATTCATTAATCATTAATGAATGTACTCTGCTGTGACACCATCAGCTCTGCTACATCTGTGTTCAGTGTTTCATAAACCCGACAAATGAATCACTGTGTATGAAATCTACAAGTGACACATTCCTCTCTACTACATCTGGCCTCATGCTAAAGCTTTGTGGTACTTTTATCAGTGCAGTGTGGACCGATAACTTCTTTCGAGAGCACATGAGTAACAAACAGTAAATAACAAACTCAGCTCTGCTACATCAGTAAAAAACCAATTGATTAATGATTAATCAATTGTTTTTTTACTGATGTAGCAGAGCTGAGTTTGTTATTTATTAAGTTTCATGGCCACTTCATGAAATCCTATCAACAAAAAAATATTCAGCACTGCTACATCTATACCCCAGCTCCACACACACATGGACCCTGCACAGTCGCCGGTAATACCTTCATTCAGAGGGGCCCAGCCCGCTGTTCCCGCACACGCTTGTTTACTGCTAAACTCCTTATTAATGACTGCGGCACTGGGCACCTCCTGCCCCGTCATCCTCGGTGCAGCGCCCGGGCACAGGCTGGCTCCATGCTGCTGCAGCCCGCCCTCCATGTGCACTTGTGTGGCACACGTAACATGGCTGGCAGTGCCCTGGGCAGCACCAGGTGGAGGAGAGCGGGCTGCTGGAAATGTACTGGCCGGCCCCATGCTGCACGCTGGGGAGAGAGCGCTGTGGGGGGCGTGGCCGGTGTTTACCTTCTGGAGCCCGCGGCTGAGGCGCCCACCTTCTCTCAGCAGCAGCTGCCGCTCCAGGCACACAGCCCCTGCCACAGCCGCCTCAGCCCGCGGGTGTGTGCCCTCTGCCTAAGTAGCTGTCAGCGGCGCCGCGGACCGGCTGAAAAACCCCAACGGCCCGGTCCTGGTCCGCGGACCGGCGGTTGGGGACCTCTGATTTAGAGTATCAATGAAGAGTTGGCATTCTTCCAGGGTGCCTGTCCAGAGGAATAGAATATCATCAATATAGCGTAACCATTTGATGTGTACGCTTGGCTCACTCACGCCCTGTTTGTTTACACGGCTACCAGGAGACCAAGCCTCTTTGCTCTGAATAAACCAGGCGCCTGCGCAGTAGGTACTGCCTACGTGTGACCGCCGTGTTTGTTTATACGGTTACCAGGAGACCAAGCCTCTTTGCTCTGAATAAACCAGGCGCCTGCGCAGTAGGTACTTCCTACTTGTGACCGCCGTGTTTGTGTATACGGTTACCAGGAGATCAAGCCTCTTTTCTATGAATAAGCCAGGCGCCTGCGCAGTAGGTATTTCCTACTTGTGACCGGCGTCTATAGCTGATCATCTTGTGCCGGTATTGTGATGCTGGTATGTACATGGATCAAATTATTGGTCCACTCGATATCTGTGTGTTTCTTCTGTGCCGATAGCTTACGGCCATTATCTCTTACAGATGAGTCATTACACGCCTGTGCCCTTTGTTTACCGTTGCGTAGCAATGATGGTTTCCGGTTGAGGAAGCCGGAGCATGCGCAATGGACCATTGTATATGCTGCCTGCCTGACCTCGTGGGATTACCCACGGCTGCACTCACTTACTCGGCATTATATAAGGTATATAAACATAGATGTTGGTAGCGAAAATCATACCCCTGATGAAGCCACTCTAGAGGCGACACGCGTCGGGTTTTCGTTTCCTTTTTCATGCCTGGCATTATTTGAGGGGTATTAGATCTGTTTGCCTCATGGGGGAAATATGGATGTGCTGGCTCTGGTCCTAGTTCATTTGTGGGTAATTAACTCACCCAGAATGCTATACTCTGGTCACATATAAGTTGGATATTTCTATAGGACATGTTGGGTAATTATATCTGCCTCTTTCACATGTGTTGAGTATATTTATATCACTGAGTGCTCTCAATTGAGTTATTATACAATCCATGACTGCTATTTTTAAGGTCTTATTATTGAACTGTCCTCAGTCTCTTTTGAATTGCTCATTTTGTGTATGGGGCCTTATGGTGAATTTTATATACCTCATATTTTGATAAATATACTGTCCATATAGGATTTTCAGGACCAGGTGCATATGCATGTATACATGTATTATTCCTATTGTCTCCTATAAATTTGGCTCCAGGCATGTGCCCTATTTTAGGCAACATTTACTGTTTTTAAATGTTTTTAATGTTTTCAGTATCTATGTTATACCTTAATAAAGTTGTGATCCTTTTTGCATATTATCCTGCTGTCTGGTGATCCCCATTTCTTATGGCCTTTGCTTTTTCTTTTGTGTTGAGCTGAAAAGGATCAACACAGTGATACGTATGAAAGACTGATAAATGCATGTCCAACACCAGACATTATCGCTTTATCAATTTAATCAAAAATGTTCTTGTCTATCAGCTTCACACTGCTAACTAACATCTGCTAGCATCTAGTTAATGGTCACTAGTTTCTGTTACAGAAACTCTAGCATTTAGTTAATGTATAGTATTGAAATGTCTTTGAGCTGTATTTATTTTACAACAATAAATTCTATCTCCAACACAGAAACTCTGGTTGCTGTTATGACCCCAATGGCGAGGGTCTCAGAGGTACGTGGAAGTCTGCAGAATACAAAAATCCAGCTCATAGGGCAGTGGTAACTGGGTTGACCATATATCTACTCCTAACGCCAACACTAGAAGTAGCCGGGGATCATTCCTACGTTGATTCTAGATGACACGCTCCAGCCGGAGAATCTAGCTACCCCTAGTAGAGGAAAACAAAAGACCTTTCTTGCCTCCAGAGAAGGGGACCCCAAAGCTGGATAGAAGCCCCCCACAAATAATAACGGTGAGGTAAGAAGAAATGACAAACACAGAAATGAACCAGGTTTAGCACAGAGAGGCCCGCTTACTGATAGCAGAATAAAGAAAGGTAACTTATATGGTCAACAAAAACCCTATCAAAATCCACACTGGAAATTCAAGAACCCCCGAACCGTCTAACGGTCCGGGGGGAGAACACCAGCCCCCTAGAGCTTCCAGCAAAGGTCAGGATATAGATTTGGAACAAGCTGGACAAAAATACAAAACCAAAACAAATAGCAAAAAGCAAAAGGCAGACTTAGCTGATATAACTGGAACCAGGATCAGTAGACAAGAGCACAGCAGACTAGCTCTGATAACTACGTTGCCAGGCATAGAACTGAAGGTCTAGGGAGCTTATATAGCAACACCCCTAACTAACGACCCAGGTGCGGATAAAAGGAATGACAGAAAAACCAGAGTCAAAAAACTAGTAACCACTAGAGGGAGCAAAAAGCAAATTCACAACAGTACCCCCCCCTTAGTGAGGGGTCACCGAACCCTCACCACGACCACCAGGGCGATCAGGATGAGCGGCATGAAAGGCACGAACTAAATCGGCCGCATGAACATCAGAGGCGACCACCCAGGAATTATCCTCCTGACCATAGCCCTTCCACTTGACCAGGTACTGAAGCCTCCGCCTGGAGAGGCGAGAATCCAAGATCTTCTCCACCACGTACTCCAACTCGCCCTCAACCAACACCGGAGCAGGAGGCTCAGCAGAAGGAACTACAGGCACAATGTACCGCTGCAACAAGGACCTATGAAATACATTGTGAATAGCAAACGACACAGGAAGATCCAGACGAAAAGATACAGGATTAAGGATTTCCAATATCTTGTAAGGCCCAATAAAACGAGGTTTAAATTTGGGAGAGGAGACCTTCATAGGAACAAAGCGGGAAGAAAGCCATACCAAATCCCCAACGCGTAGTCGGGGACCCACACCGCGGCGGCGGTTGGCAAAGCGCTGAGCCCTCTCCTGTGACAACTTCAAGTTGTCCACCACATGATTCCAGATCCGCTGCAACCTATCTACCACAGAATCCACCCCAGGACAGTCAGAAGGCTCCACATGACCCGAAGAAAAGCGAGGATGGAAACCAGAGTTGCAGAAAAAAGGCGAAACCAAGGTGGCGGAACTAGCCCGATTATTAAGGGCAAACTCAGCCAACGGCAAGAATGTCACCCAATCGTCCTGATCAGCAGAGACAAAACACCTCAAATAAGCCTCCAAAGTCTGATTGGTTCGCTCCGTCTGTCCATTAGTCTGAGGATGGAAAGCAGACGAAAACGACAAATCAATGCCCATCCTACTACAAAAGGATCGCCAGAACCTAGAAACGAACTGGGATCCTCTGTCTGACACAATATTCTCAGGGATGCCGTGCAAACGAACCACGTTCTGGAAAAACACAGGAACCAGATCGGAAGAGGAAGGCAGCTTAGGCAAAGGAACCAAATGGACCATCTTGGAGAAGCGATCACATATCACCCAGATAACGGACATGCCCTGAGATAGCGGAAGATCAGAAATGAAATCCATGGAGATATGTGTCCAAGGTCTCTTCGGGACAGGCAAGGGCAAGAGCAAACCGCTGGCACGAGAACAGCAAGGCTTAGCTCGAGCACAAGTCCCACAGGACTGCACAAATGACCGCACATCCCTTGACAAGGAAGGCCACCAAAAGGACCTGGCCACCAGATCTCTGGTGCCAAAAATTCCCGGGTGACCTGCCAACACCGAGGAATGAACCTCGGAAATGACTCTGCTGGTCCATTTATCCGGGACAAACAGTCTGTCAGGTGGACAAGACTCAGGCCTATCAGCCTGAAATCTCTGCAACACACGTCGCAGATCCGGAGAAATAGCTGACAAGATAACTCCATCTTTAAGAATACCAACAGGATCAGCGACTCCAGGAGCATCAGGCACAAAGCTCCTAGAAAGAGCATCGGCCTTCACATTCTTTGAACCTGGTAAATACGAGACAACAAAATCAAAGCGGGAGAAAAACAATGACCAGCGGGCCTGTCTCGGATTAAGGCGTTTAGCAGACTCGAGATACATCAGATTTTTGTGATCAGTCAAGACCACCACACGATGCTTAGCACCCTCGAGCCAATGACGCCACTCCTCAAATGCCCATTTCATGGCCAACAACTCCCGATTGCCCACATCATAATTTCGCTCGGCAGGCGAAAACTTCCTGGAGAAAAAGGCACAAGGTTTCATAACAGAGCAACCAGGGCCTCTCTGCGACAAAACGGCCCCTGCTCCAATCTCTGAAGCATCCACCTCAACCTGAAAGGGAAGTGAGACATCGGGCTGGCACAAAACAGGCGCCGAAGTAAACCGGCGCTTCAACTCCTGGAAAGCCTCCACGGCAGCAGGAGCCCAGTTAGCTACATCGGAGCCCTTCTTGGTCATATCCGTCAACGGTTTCACAATGCTAGAAAAATTAGCGATAAAACGACGGTAGAAGTTAGCGAAACCCAAGAACTTCTGAAGACTCTTAACCGACGAGGGCTGAGTCCAATCAAGAATAGCTCGGACCTTGACTGGGTCCATCTCCACAGCAGAAGGGGAAAAAATGAACCCCAAAAAGGGAACCTTCTGTACACCAAAGAGACACTTTGAGCCCTTGACAAACAAAGAATTTTCACGCAAAATTTTAAAGACCAACCTGACCTGCTCCACATGCGAATCCCAATCATCAGAAAAAACCAAAATATCATCCAGATAAACAATCAAAAATTTATCCAGATACTTCCGGAAAATGTCATGCATAAAGGACTGAAAAACTGAAGGCGCATTGGAGAGCCCAAAAGGCATCACCAAGTACTCAAAATGACCTTCGGGCGTATTGAATGCGGTTTTCCATTCATCACCTTGCTTAATGCGCACAAGGTTGTACGCACCACGAAGGTCTATCTTGGTGAACCACTTGGCACCTTTAATCCGGGCAAACAAGTCAGACAACAGCGGTAAAGGATACTGAAATTTGACAGTGATCTTATTTAAAAGCCGATAATCAATACAAGGTCTCAAAGATCCGTCCTTTTTTGCCACAAAAAAGAATCCCGCACCAAGGGGGGAAGAAGACGGACGAATATGTCCTTTCTCCAGAGACTCCCTGATATATGAACGCATAGCGGTATGTTCAGGTACCGACAGATTAAACAGTCTTCCCTTAGGAAACTTACTGCCTGGGATCAAATCTATAGCACAGTCACAGTCCCTATGAGGAGGCAGTGCACTGGACTCAGACTCACTGAAGACATCCTGATAATCAGACAAATACTCCGGAACTTCCGAAGGCGTAGAAGAAGCAATAGACACAGGCAGGGAATCCCCATGAATACCACGACAGCCCCAACTTGAGACTGACATAGCCTTCCAGTCCAGGACTGGATTATGGGTCTGTAACCATGGCAGCCCTAAAACAACCAAATCATGCATTTTATGTAAAACCAGGAAACGTATCACCTCGCGGTGTTCAGGAGTCATGCACATGATAACCTGTGTCCAATACTGCGGTTTATTTGCTGCCAATGGCGTAGCATCAATACCCCTAAGAGGAATAGGATTTTCTAATGGTTCAAGAGTAAAACCACAGTGCTTAGCAAATGACAGATCCATAAGACTCAGGGCAGCACCTGAATCTACAAACGCCATGACAGGATAAGACGACAGTGAGCAAATCAAAGTTACAGACAGAATAAATTTAGGTTGCAAATTACCAACGGTGACAGGACTAACAACCTTAGCTATACGTTTAGAGCATGCTGAGATAACATGTGTAGAATCACCACAGTAGTAGCACAAGCCATTCCGGCGTCTATGAATTTTCCGCTCATTTCTAGTCAGGATTCTATCACATTGCATTAAATCAGGTGTCTGTTCAGACAACACCATGAGGGAATTTGCGGTTTTTCTATCACATTGCACCGAATTAGGTGTCTGTTCAGACAACACCATGAGGGAATTTGCGGTTTTGCGCTCCCGCAACCGCCGGTCAATTTGAATAGCCAGTGCCATAGTATCATTGAGACCTGTGGGAATGGGAAAACCCACCATAACATTCTTAATGGCTTCAGATAGGCCATTTCTAAAATTAGCGGCCAGTGCACACTCGTTCCAATGTGTCAGCACGGACCATTTCCGAAATTTTTGGCAATACACTTCAGCCTCGTCCTGCCCCTGAGACATAGACAGCAAGGCCTTTTCTGCCTGAATCTCAAGATTGGGTTCCTCATAAAGTAAACCGAGCGCCAGAAAAAACGCATCAATATCAGCCAATGCCGGATCTCCTGGCGCCAGCGAAAAAGCCCAATCCTGAGGGTCGCCCCGTAAGAACGAAATAACTATTTTTACTTGCTGAGCAGAGTCTCCAGATGAACAGGGTCTCAGGGACAAAAACAATTTACAATTATTCACAAAATTCCTAAACTTAAACCTGTCTCCGGAAAACAGTTCAGGAATCGGTATTTTAGGTTCTGACCTAGGATTTCTGATAACATAGTCTTGTATGCCCTGCACACGAGTAGCCAGCTGGTCCACACTTGTAATCAAGGGCTGGACATTCATGTCTGCAGCAAGCATAGCCACTCTGAGGTAAAGGGGAAGAAGAAAGAAAAAAAAAAAAAAAAAAAACTCAGAATCTTCTTTCTTATAATCCCTCTTCTGCAACGCATTAAACATTTAATACTGGCCTGGCAAACTGTTATGACCCCAATGGCGAGGGTCTCAGAGGTACGTGGAAGTCTGCAGAATACAAAAATCCAGCTCATAGGGCAGTGGTAACTGGGTTGACCATATATCTACTCCTAACGCCAACACTAGAAGTAGCCGGGGATCATTCCTACGTTGATTCTAGATGACACGCTCCAGCCGGAGAATCTAGCTACCCCTAGTAGAGGAAAACAAAAGACCTTTCTTGCCTCCAGAGAAGGGGACCCCAAAGCTGGATAGAAGCCCCCCACAAATAATAACGGTGAGGTAAGAAGAAATGACAAACACAGAAATGAACCAGGTTTAGCACAGAGAGGCCCGCTTACTGATAGCAGAATAAAGAAAGGTAACTTATATGGTCAACAAAAACCCTATCAAAATCCACACTGGAAATTCAAGAACCCCCGAACCGTCTAACGGTCCGGGGGGAGAACACCAGCCCCCTAGAGCTTCCAGCAAAGGTCAGGATATAGATTTGGAACAAGCTGGACAAAAATACAAAACCAAAACAAATAGCAAAAAGCAAAAGGCAGACTTAGCTGATATAACTGGAACCAGGATCAGTAGACAAGAGCACAGCAGACTAGCTCTGATAACTACGTTGCCAGGCATAGAACTGAAGGTCTAGGGAGCTTATATAGCAACACCCCTAACTAACGACCCAGGTGCGGATAAAAGGAATGACAGAAAAACCAGAGTCAAAAAACTAGTAACCACTAGAGGGAGCAAAAAGCAAATTCACAACAGGTTGCCTAGTTAATGGTCAGTAGAGCCACATTTTAGCAACTGCTAGCAGTTATAGTATCAGACTCATTCAACTCACTTAGCTAGCTAGAATGTATTCTTTATCTTTGTGTAGTTGTGGTATTTGGCAATAAATATTTTAAACTGCTCTCTGTGCAGTTCTACAGCTGTATTTGCTTTTGCTGCTTCGGCGGGCATAGACAGATACTCTGTTTAGATGAGATAACATAACATAACCACATGCTGAGCATTATGGACTGCAGACAGAAAAATACAGCTCACAAACAACTCAAACTCACAAGCAACTACAAATAATATGAAAATCTAATAGGATATAAAATAAACAGCATGGCGTGTTATAAAACATGATCATTGGGAATAAAATACATATTACAGAAGCAGGCTCACAAACAGCTACATATAATATGAAAATCTAATAGGATATAATTATATAACGGGGACAGTGTGTTATAAAACACATTTTTGCACTCTATGTGCTCATTGGTAATAAAACACACTGCCCTGATTACAGAATAATCGCACAGCAGCTACATATAATATGAAAAATCTAATTAAAAACAAATACTGGGATAATAATCACTGTAACAAATTAACAATATCAAACTATATAAAAAAAACTGGCAGCCAGACGGAGGGACAGCTGGCTGACAGGGAGGGGAGGAGTTACACACTTTGAAACACTTTGATAGGGGCGGGGCACCTGTCAGATTGAGTTTGATGAGACCACCCTCTGATACACTACTTGAGTGCAAGAGCAGAAAAAAAACTCTCCACTGAGTTATATGCAGCAGAATCAGATGGTAAAGAAAAGGCCCATGCTTGAGGATCCCCGTTCAGTAATGACAACACCAGACCCACAGGCTGAGCCTCATTACCTGAGGAGATCGGGCGCATACGAAAATACAGTTTACAAGATTCACGAAAAGTAACGAATTTACTGTGTTCCCCAGCGAACCTTTCAGGCAAAGGAAACTTTGACTCAGCAACTCTGCCTGCAGATTCAGCTTGCACACTAGATACTGCTAGTCCCTGTTGCTGAACTGCCCCCTTCAGCTCTGTGACCTGTAGGGACAGCGCCTCCAACTGGTGAGTTATGGAAGTCATGGGATCCATGGAATACAAAAAATATGGCCGATTATAATGTCACGGGAAGCCTAGGTAGGCAAGAGCTAATAACCTAGGCCCCTGCGATTTCCCTCAACTCTGGGAAACCCTGACTGACCCTCTCCCAGAGTTTACACTGATGGTGTGCATGTCTGGGCCTCCACCCTCGCCCTATCTCCTGTTTCAACCCTAGGCTGAAACCTCAACCCACCTCCCAGTGAGGAGACCACTAACCAATACCCACAGTTAGCACAGACAAGGATAACGGAAAATATACACCACGCCGAAGTCACTCAGGAATACACAATAAGTGCACAGGGCAAAACAAATACAAATATAGGAAGGAGGAAAATATGACAAAGGGAAATATACACCACCAGATACGAAACTCCTTTTCCTAGACCACCACTCCAGATCGAGATAACCAAGTTTTAGACAGAACCTATAATCGGCGACGCCCAAAGCCCAGCAAAACTATTTAAAGGCAGTGGGCGTGACTCAGCCTTCAACCCGAGCACCAGCCAGATTAACCCCGGACAATCTGGATCAAATCTAACCGGCGCCACTGAGCATATAGTGGACGAAAGAGGAATTACCGCTGTCTGTCGGACGCCCTAGTGTGAACAGCGTCCGACATGACATATCCATTGTACATTCATACTTTAGCTCAGAAACCGGACAGTATATTGCTCCAAACAGAATAATGAGCCCCATATATTGCCCCATACTGTATAATGGCCCCATATAGTGCTCCATACAGTATAATTGGCACCACATAATCCTCTATACAGAATAATGAGCCCCATATATTGCTCCAAACAGAATAATGAGCCCAATATTATGCTCCATACAGAATAATGAGCCTCATATAATGCTCCATGCAGTATAATGGGCACCACAGAGTGCTTCATACAGAATGAGCCACATATATTGCTCCATAAGGAATTGACCCCATATAATGCTCCATACTGTATAGTGAGCCACATATAATTCTCCATACAGTATATGATGGGCCCCATCTATTGCTCCATATATAATGGGCCTCATATAATGCTTCATACAGTATATGATTAGCCCCATACAGTATACTGAGTCCCATATATTGCTCCATACAGAATGGGCCCCATATGATGCTCCATACAGAATGGGCCCCTTATAATGCTCCACACAGAATGGGCCCCATATAATGCTCCATACAGTATATGATTGGCCCCATACAGTATACTGAGTCCCATATTTTGTTCCATACAGAATGGGCCCCATATGATGCGCCATACAGAATGGGTCCCATATAATACTCCTTACAGAATGGGTCCCACATAATGCTCCAAAAATAATTGGCCCCATAAGATGCTCCATGTATAATGGGCCCCATATAATGCTCCATATATAATTGGCCATATAAAATGCTCCATATATAATTAGTCCCATAAGATGCTTCAAATATTATTGGCCCCATACACTGCTCCATATGTAATTGTCCCCATATACTGCTCCATATTGAATTGGCCCCATTAGATGCTCCATATTAAATTGGCTCCATAATAAATTGGCCCCATATAATGCTCCCTATAGAATTGGCTTCATAAGATGCTCCCTATATTATTAGCCCCATAAGATACTCCAAATAGAATTAGCCAAATATAATGCTCCATATATGTGCCCCTTCTGATGGTCCCCATATATTGCTCCAAATATAAAAAAAAAATGAAATGCTCACCTCTCGTTGGTTGACGCTGCTCTGGACTCCTCAGCGTCGGCGTCTTCCTGCTCTCTGTGCTGCGACTGTTCAGGCAGAGGGCACGCACTGGTGACGTCATCGAGCCCTCTGACCGGAACGTCACCGCCAGAGGATGGAAGACGCTGCAGCGCTGGAACCAGGAGAGGTAAGTATCGCAAGTGCCGTGGCCCGGAGCAGGCAGGGGGGTCCTCTCGCGGGGGCCGGCACTATAGCGCACCAGTGTCCCCAACGGCGAGTGGGACCCCTGCCTGCTCAGGGCCCCAGCACTTGCCTGGGTGCGCCAGGTGCTTATGCTGCTAATCCATACCTAATGTGCTGCTATTTTTTACTAACAACAAGTGCTGCTAAACCGTGCTTCACCTATCCAGTGAGCGTATATATACCCCTTCTCCCCATCCATACTACAAGTCAGATATATGTAAAATTATGAGCATTTGGCATTGCAGCCCTAATAACATACTTGCTGCGCCTTCTGTCTGCGGCTTCATCTATTAATAAACAATTTGTTCTTATTTTCCTTACAGGTATTATATCATAACTTTTACAGCAAATTATTATATTTGTTATCAAGATGTTTCTAATTTGACTTATTTATTTTTTGTAATGGTTCTTTGTAACATCTAGCCATTAACCATTACAGGTTTAATTATTTCCTTAAATGGTTTTTTTGTACTCCTTGCCCATTCATAATATTTCTTTATTATGAATACTTTGTTTTATCCTTTACAGATCTTATTGCAAAGATCTTTATTAAATTGTCTAGTAAGTAAAATTATATAATAATCACCTGATATATTTTTATACTTATCTTTGTTGCTGTTGATTTTTTATATGTTCAAGTTTTCTTAAGAGATTACTATGTCAAGCAATCTCTTTACTTGTCTATTTTATGCCCACACACAGGTGTGTTCACAGGTCTAGGGGCATTTACCTGGGATACATGGGTTATTTGGAATTAAGGGAGCTTAGTCTCCAGAAACGCGTTGAGATTCACACCCACATGGTTTGTGCTGAAGTTTGTACCCTCTATGTTACAAGTTGCCGATCCATCGGCATCAAGGACACCGTTCTCTCTTGGTTCTCCTCCTATCTCTCTGACCGATCCTTCACTGTATGTTTTGCTGGTTCCTCCTCCTCTCACCTTCCCCTTACTGTTGGGGTTCCTCAAGGATCAGTCCTAGGCCCCCTCCTCTTCTCTTTGTATACTGCCCCTATTGGACAAACATTCAGTAGATTTGGGTTCCAGTACCATCTCTATGCTGATGACACCCAATTATACACCTCTTCTCCTGCTTTCACTCCGACCTTCTTAGAAAACACCAGTGATTGTCTTACCGCTGTCTCTAACATCATGTCCTCCCTCTATCTGAAACTGAACCTGTCAAAAACTGAACTCCTCGTGTTCTCTCCCTCTACTAACCTACCTTTGCCTGACATTGCCATCTCCGTGTGCGGTTCAATCATTACTCCAAAGCAACATGCCCGCTGCCTTGGGGTCATCCTTGATTCCGAGCTTTCATTCACCCCCCACATCCGATCACTGGCTCGCTCTTCTTATCTGCATCTCAAAAACATTTCTAGAATTCGCCCTTTTCTTACTTTCGACTCTGCAAAAACTCTTACTGTTTCTCTTATTCATTCCCGTCTGGACTATTGTAACTCTCTACTAATCGGCCTCCCTCTTACCAAACTCTCCCCGCTCCAATCTGTCCTGAATGCTGCTGCCAGGATCATATTCCTCACCATCCGTTACACCGATGCCTCTACCTTGTGCCAGTCATTACACTGGCTACCCATCCACTCCAGAATCCAGTACAAAACTACTACCCTCATCCACAAAGCACTCCATGGCTCAGCACCACCCTACATCTCCTCTCTGGTCTCAGTCTACCTCCCTACCCGTGCCCTCCGCTCCGCTAATGACCTCAGGTTAGCATCCTCAATAATCAGAACCTCCCACTCCCGCCTCCAAGACATTACACGTGCTGCGCCGATTCTTTGGAATGCACTACCTAGGTTAATACGATTAATCCCCAATCCCCACAGTTTTAAGCGTGCCCTAAAAACGCATTTGTTCAGACTGGCCTACCGCCTCAACGCATTAACCTAACTATCCCTGTGTGGCCTATTAAAAATAGAAAAAAACAAAAACAAAACACATAATCAGGTTCCTTGCATCGTGTTCTGATACACTTTATGCAGTTAATAGCCCTCTGTGTCTGTACTGCTACATACTTAGGCAGTTAACTGGTTCATGCAGCTTTACATGAACACCCGAGCCTTACACTATGGCTGGTCCAAATAACTAAAGCAATTGTTACCATCCACCTCTCGTGTCTCCCCTTTTCCTCATAGTTTGTAAGCTTGCGAGCAGGGCCCTCATTCCTCCTGGTATCTGTTTTGAACTGTGATTTCTGTTATGCTGTAATGTCTATTGTCTGTACAAGTCTCCTCTATAAGTTGTAAAGCGCTGCGGAATATGTTGGCGCTATATAAATAAAAATTATTATTATTATTATTATCTTCACGGATTCGGTGGAGCTGGACATTTTTCTTCTTTTGGCTGCTAACTTTCACCATGTTTTGCTGCTATACTTTGTTTTAAATACTTATAAGGCACTGGGCCTATGCTAAATATGGATGAGTTAGTGTGCTTTATATTGAACCATGCACTATGCTGTACATGTGATAGATTTACTTAATATTATGCACTGAGCACTATATTACATTACTATGGCACCTTAAGCAAGGCAATTGATTACCTGGATTATCCTTCTTCTTGCATTTCACTTGTAGTAACTTAAAGGGGTTGTCCACTACTTTCAGTTAACCCCCCAATGTATCCCCCCGGGGCCCCTAAAGAATTGTGTAAATACCTTCCGTTGCCATTTTCGCCTGTGAGCGGTGCTATGCCGGCGGCTGAGTCCGGGTCACGTGACCCCCCAGGCTGCCGCCGCCACTAATTTCCGCTGACGTCACGTCAATTTCCAGACTCTGGAAATTGATGTGACGTCAGCAGCAGGCATGACCCAGCCTCACAGTCAGCGGTCACTCATCAAGAGTGACTGGGCTGTGGGCGGTGCTGGGGGCTGCAGGGCTGTGCTGAGGGTGGGCAGGGCTGTGCTGGGGGTGGGCGGGGCTAGGCAGGGATGTGCAGGTGCCGGGGGTCTGCGTGCCGGCGCCGGGATGTGCGGGCGGTGCTGGGGTCTGCGGGTGTGTGCGGTGGGTCTGCTGGCCGTGCTGGGGTCTGCTGTGGGGGGGTGGGGTGATTGGTGTGTGTGTGTCTCTGTGTGCAGGCATCGTCCGATGGGACTGCATGTCCCATCGGGCTCTGCCTGCTGCAGTGACAGTGAGTGACACATTAGCCAATGATGAGACAGTAGTAGTCCCGTCATCCGGCTAATGTGTTGAATGTAAAAAAAAACAAATCACATACACTCATATACAGTACATACAGACATACAACATACACCTTGTGACATACAACATGTGACATGTAACATGCGATGACATGTGACATGCAGCATGCGACATGCAACATGCAACATCATGCAACATGTGACAACATGCTACATGTGACATGTGACATGCGATGACATGCGACATGCGATGACATGCGACATGCGACGACATGCAACATGTGACAACATGTGACGACATGTGACAACATGCGACATGCAACATGTGACAACATGCGACATGCAACATGTGACAACATGCGACATGCAGCATGCGACATGTGACAACATGCGATATGCGACGACATGTGACAACATGCACCATGCGACATGCGATGACATGCGACATGCAGCATGCAACATGCAGCATGCAACATGCGACATGTAATGACATGCTACATGTGACAACATGCAACATGTGACAACGTGCGACATGCGACATGCGACATGTGACAACATGTGACATGCGACATGCTACATGTAGCGACATGTGATGACATGTGACATGTGACAACATGCGACATGTGACAACATGCGACAACATGCGACATGCGACGACATGTAACATGTGACATGCAGCATGTGACATGCGACATGCAACATACGACATGCAACATACGACATGCAATGATATGCGACATGCAGCATGCAACATGCGGCGACATGCTACTACATGCAGCATGCGACATGCAACATGTGACATGCGACATTTGACAACATGCGACATGTGACAAAATGTGACATGCGACAACATGCAGCACGCAGCATGCGACTTGCAACATGCGACATGTGACAACATGCGACAACATGCGACGACATTCAACATGCACCTTGCGACATGCAACATGCACCATGTGACATACGACATGCAACATGCCACGTACAGTACATACATACAGTGCATGCATACACATACATATAGACATACAGTACATATAACATAGATTACATACTCACCATCACTTGTCACTTTCATACATGAAGCCAGTGTCACTTGTAAAAAATATTAAAATAATAAACAAACACTATACTCCCTGATCCGCAGAAATCCAATTAAAACGAGTGTCCCACGACGATCTCCCGTGGAGAACAGCAGCATCAGCTGATGCGACCGCTCTCCAGGGGCCCCAGGCATACAATGATGGAAGGTATCCTTTCACAATGTATTCCCCACAATGTATTCCTATGCCCCTGTGAGAAAATAGTCCCTAGTCTCACTTATGGCATTACTGTGTGAGAAATTTTCCCATGCAGCAATTACCATAAAGTGAGACTCTGAGAGGTTACTATAGTTCAGTGATGCACTGCAGGAGCCATCGTCTCCTGTCAGTGTGTCACTGAGGGTCCTATAGAGCAGTGACATCACCCGATGTCACTGTTCTATAGGGGAGATCTTCGTGGGACACTCGTTATTAATTGGACTACGGTGGAAAGTGAGTATACGGTTTATTATTTTACGTTTTTTGCAGGCGCTGAAGTATGGTAAGTATGGTTAAATTAAGAATATTAAAATACTTTTTTCTGGCTGTGTCTTTTATTTTTTTTTAACTCTTTCACTACTATAGGATTAATAATGGATAGGCGTCATAGTGACATTAACCCCTTATTACCCCATATCTCACTGCTACTCAGGAGTGGGAAGAGAGGGGCTAAGTGCCGGAATTGGCGCATCTCACAGATGCGCCAATATCCATGGCCCCTCGTTAGGCTATGAATATCAGCCTGCAGCTGTCTGCGTAGCCTTTCTGGCTATAAAATATAGGGGGACCCCACGTCATTTTTTTGGGGGGTCCCCCTATTTTAATAGCCAGGAAAGGCTACGCAGACAGCTGCGGGCTGATATTCATAGCCTGGGAGGGGCCATGGGTATTACCCCCTTCCCAGGCTACAAGTATTGGCCCCCGGCCATCGGCTTTCCCCCTCTGGTGCAGAAAATTGCACGGGAGCCCACGCCATTTTTTTTTTTTTTTAACTGAAACATACTGTTCATTAACCCCTTTCTGCCAGCTGACGGAATAGTACGTCAGCTGGCAGTATCCCCCACTTTGGGATGGGCTTCGGCGGTGAGCCCACTTCAAAGCCGCAACATGTCAGTTATTTTCAATACAACAAAAAAATGTACATGATCGCTAAACGGTGTAGCTAGAAAAAATGTCAAAAGCAAAAATTATGTTTTTTTGGTCGCCACAACATTGCATTAAAATGCAATAACGGGCGATCAAAAGAACGTATCTGCACAAACATGGTATCATTAAAAACGTCAGCTCGGCACGCAAAAAATTAGCCCTCACCCAACCCGTTATCTCAAAAAATATAGATGCTACGCGTATTGGAAAATGGTGCAATTATTTTATTTTTGTTAGCAAAGTTTGGAATTTTTTTTCACCACGTGGATAAAAAAGTAACCTAGACATGTTTGGTGTCTGTGAACTCGTAATCACCTGGAGAATCATAATGGTAGGTCAGTTTTATGCTGTGTGCACACGTTGCAGATTTGGGTGCAGAATTTTCTGCACAAAATCTGCATCTCCTTGCAGAAAACTCAGCTGCGTTTTTTATGCATTTTTTTCACGTTTTTTTTCATGGTTTTTGCTTGGTTTTGATGCGGTTTTTTTGTGAGGTTTTGATGCAGTTCTTGGTGCGGTTTCTGTGCGTTTATTGTGTGGTTTTGATTCAGTTTTTGCTGTAGTTTTTGGTGTGTTTTTTTGCGTGGTTTTGATTCAGGTTTTTTATGCTTTTTTATGCAGTTTTTGGTGAAGTTTTGATGCTGTTTTTGGTGCAGTTTTGATGCAGCTTTTGGTGCGGTTTTGATGCAGTTTTTGCTGCGGTTTGTATACAGTTTTTGGTGCAGTTTTGATGCGTTTTTTATGCAGGTTTGATGCGTTTTGGTGCAGTTTTGATGCCTTTTTGGTGCGGTTTTCATGCAGTTTTGATGCAGTTTTTGGTGCAGTTTTGGGTTCGGTTTTGATGCAGTTTTTGTTGCAGTTTTTTGTGCGGTTTTGATGCAGTTTTTGGTGCGGTTTTGATGCAGTTTTTGGTGCAGTTTTCATGTGTTTTTGATGCAGTATTTGGTGCGGTTTTGATGCAGTTTTTGGTGCAGTTTTAGTGCGGTTTTGATGCAGTATTTGGTGCGGTTTTGATACAGTTTTTGGTGAAGTTTTGATGCAGTTTTGATGCGTTTTTGGTGCCGTTTTTGGTGCATTTTTTGCATGGTTTTGATGCATTTTTTAATTCGTTTTTGTGCATTTTTGTATACATTTTTGAAAGCTAAATAAAGATGTATTATTGAACAAAAAAAAAGATTTGTGATGTCATTATTGTCTAACCTCCTCTTTTACATTTGTCCAACCCACACTCAATTACACACAGATAGACAGATAGATGATAGATGAAATGGATAGACAGATCTACATATAGATAGATCTATAGATGCATACATCTATCTATTCATATATCTATCTATAGATATATCTATCTATAGATATATCTGTGTATCTGGATAGATATATCTATTGATAGATGTATGGCTAGTGTAGGGTGCATGTCCACTGTCCAGATTACATCCGAATTAGCTGCAGATTGGATGATGCGTACTTTTAGTCCCATCGGATGATGCCTGCACACACACCCCAAAAGACCCCCTGCACAGCCCTGCACACACCCGAACAGCCCCGCACACACCCGAACAGCCCCGCACACACCCGAACAGTCCTACACACACCCGAACAGTCCCGCACACACCCGAACAGTCCCGCACACATCTGAACAGTCCCGCAGACCACGCCCGCACACTCCCAAACAGTCCCGCACACATCCGAACAGCCCGCAGACCCCGCCCGCACACACATACACGCACACAGTCACCGCCCACACACTTCCCTCCTCCCAAACTGCAGCATTTCTTGGACCCACATCCGCAGCAAAACTGCAGATCTTTTTTACATCTGCGGTTTTGCTGTGGATGTGCCCGACTCAATGAAAGTCTATGGGTGCAGAAATGCTGCAGTTCGGCACAAAAGAAATGACATGCTGCGGAAAAAAAAAAGCTGCGTTTCGGTGCGGCTTTTTCCGCAGCATGTGCACATCAAGTCTGCGGTTCCCATAGACTTACATTGGTTGTGCACTACACTGCGGATTTGATGCAATTCTGTGCAGCAAAAAACCCTGCGGATCTGGAATCAAATCCGCAACATGTGCACACAGCGTTAGTATTTAGTGAACCTTGCAAAAGAGCCAAGCAAAAAGCAAGTGTGGGATTTGCACTTTTTTTGCAATTTCATCGCACTTTGAATTTTTTTCACATTTTCTGTTACATGACATGGTAAAACCAATGGTGTGGTTCAAAAGTAGAACTTGTCCCGCAAAAGATAAGCCCTCACATGGCCATATTGATGGAAAAATTGTGGCTCTGGAAAGAAGGGGAGCGATAAACGAAAAAAGCTCCAGGGGTGAAGGGGTTTAGAAACATGGATATGGACATATCTATGTAAATAGACATAGATATATAGATATATATCTATCTATTATCTATCTATCTATCTATCTATCTATCTATCTGTGTGTAATGGAGTGTGGGTTGGACAAATGTAAAAGAGGAGGTTGGACAGAAATGACATCACAAATCTTTTTGAAGAGAGAGGAGGGAGATGAGGGAGGGGTTTGGGTGTGTTTTGGAGTGGGTGTGGTAGGTTCGGGCTTAGTGACCAGTGCAATGCATCATGGAACTTGTAGTATTAGAGCACAATAACTCAGGAGAAAGGAAGTTGTCGATTAACCCCATGAGAGCTGGATCCAGCACTGAAGATGTGCTGCTACAGCATGATAAAAGTTAATATTGCTAAAATAAACACAGTGGATGTTTTCAGTGGCACATAATAGCAAGATTTATGAAAAAAAAATTATTGCAGTGGACAACTTCTTTAACTGAGCTGTCTGCCCCTAATCCCTGCCAGATGTAGTTTGTACTTCTTAGTGAGTGTTAGCTTGATTTTGTTGCTCTGAGTTCTGACCTTCTGTTGTCTGACCCTTTGGACTGTGCTCTGACTATCCCTTTAAATGATAAAGAGACCTAGGCGCACCACATGTAATAATAAATTATTCATATGGGTGGGTGCGTTTATTGCGTGGTTTTGATTCAGTTTTTGCTGCAGTTTTTGGTGTGTTTTTTTGCGTGGTTTTGATTCAGGTTTTTTATGCTTTTTTATGCAGTTTTTGGTGAAGTTTTGATGCTGTTTTTGGTGCGGTTTTGATGCAGTTTTTGCTACGGTTTGTATACAGTTTTTGGTGCAGTTTTGATGCGTTTTTTATGCAGGTGTCATGTGTTTTGGTGCAGTTTTGATGCCGTTTTTGGTGCGGTTTTCATGCAGTTTTGATGCAGTTTTTGGTGCAGCTTTGGGTTCGGTTTTGATGCAGTTTTTGGTGCCTTTTTGTGCGGTTTTGATGCAGTTTTTGGTGCGGTTTTGATGCAGTTTTTGGTGAAGTTTTCATGTGTTTTTTATGCAGTATTTGGTGCGGTTTTGATGCAGTTTTTGGTGCAGTTTTGATGCAGATTTTGGTGCGGTTTTAGTGCGGTTTTGATGCAGTAATAGGTGTGGTTTTGATGCAGTTTTTGCTGCGGTTTTGATGCAGTTTTTGGTGAAGTTTTGATGCAGTTTTGATGCGTTTTTGGTGCCGTTTTTGGTGCGTTTTTTGCACGGTTTTGATGCATTTTTTAATTCATTTTTGCGCAGTTTTTGTGCATTTTTGTATACGTTTTTGAAAGCTAAATAAAGATGTATTATTGAACAAAAAAAAGGATTTGTGATGTCATTATTGTCTAACCTCCTCTTTTACATTTGTCCAACCCACACTCAATTACACACAGATAGACAGATAGATGATAGATGAAATGGATAGACAGATCTACATATAGATAGATCTATAGATGCATACATCTATCTATTCATATATCTATCTATAGATATATCTGTGTATCTGGATAGATATATCTATTGATAGATGTATGGCTAGTGTAGGGTGCATGTCCACAGTCCGGATTACATCTGAATTAGCTGCAGATTGGATGCTGCGTACTTGTAGTCCCATCGGATGATGCCTGCACACACACCCCAAAAGACCCCCTGCACAGCCCTGCACACACCCGAACAGCCCCGCACACACCCGAACAGTCCCGCACACACTCGCACAGCCCTGCACACACCCGAACAGTCCCGCACACACCCGAACAGTCCCGCACACACCCGAACAGTCCCGCACACATCCGAACAGTCCCACAGACCATGCCCGCACACTCCCAAACAGTCCCGCACACATCCGAACATCCCGCAGACCCCGCCCGCACACACATACACGCACACAGTCACCGCCCACACACTTCCCTCCTCCCAAACTGCAGCGTTTCTTGGACCCACATCCGCAGCAAAACTGCAGATCTTTTTTACATCTGCGGTTTTGCTGTGGATGTGCCCGACTCAATGAAAGTCTAAGGGTGCAGAAATGCTGCAGTTCGGCACAAAAGAAATGACATGCTGCGGAAAAAAAAAAGCTGCGTTTCGGTGCGGCTTTTTCTGCAGCATGTGCACAACAAGTCTGCGGTTCCCATAGACTTACATTGGTTGTGCACTACACTGCGGATTTGATGCAATTCTGTGCAGCAAAAAACCCTGCGGATCTGGAATCAAATCCGCAACGTGTGCACACAGCGTTAGTATTTAGTGAACCTAGCAAAAGAGCCAAGCAAAAAGCAAGTGTGGGATTTGCACTTTTTTTGCAATTTCATCGCACTTTGAATTTTTTTCACATTTTCTGTTACATGACATGGTAAAACCAATGGTGTGGTTCAAAAGTAGAACTTGTCCCGCAAAAGATAAGCCCTCACATGGCCATATTGATGGAAAAATTGTGGCTCTGGAAAGAAGGGGAGCGATAAACGAAAAAAGCTCCAGGGGTGAAGGGGTTTAGAAACATGGATATGGACATATCTATGTAAATAGACATAGATATATAGATATATATCTATCTATTATCTATCTATCTATCTATCTATCTATCTATCTATCTATCTATCTGTGTGTAATGGAGTGTGGGTTGGACAAATGTAAAAGAGGAGGTTGGACAGAAATGACATCACAAATCTTTTTGAAGAGAGAGGAGGGAGATGAGGGAAGGGTTTGGGTGTGTTTTGGAGTGGGTGTGGTAGGTTCGGGCTTAGTGACCAGTGCAATGCATCATGGAACTTGTAGTATTAGAGCACAATAACTCAGGAGAAAGGAAGTTGTCGATTAACCCCATGAGAGCTGGATCCAGCACTGAAGATGTGCTGCTACAGCATGATAAAAGTTAATATTGCTAAAATAAACACAGTGGATGTTTTCAGTGGCACATAATAGCAAGATTTATGAAAAAAAAATTATTGTAGTGGACAACTTCTTTAACTGAGCTGTCTGCCCCTAATCCCTGCCAGATGTAGTTTGTACTTCTTAGTGAGTGTTAGCTTGATTTTGTTGCTCTGAGTTCTGACCTTCTGTTGTCTGACCCTTTGGACTGTGCTCTGACTATCCCTTTAAATGATAAAGAGACCTAGGCGCACCACATGTAATAATAAATTATTCATATGGGTGGGTGCAATACAAGTGGCAAAGGGAAAAACAACAAGGAAGAGAAAGTACCACCGAAGGGAATGCATACCACAATTATATAAATAAAAGGCAAGATTTTATTAACAATGATAATTTAAAACATACCTGAAACCAGACAAGTTCCACCACATGCATGATATAAAGACATGAAATATATAAATATATATATATATATATATATATATATATATATATATATATATATATATACAGTGTATATATATATATATATATATATATATATATATATATATATATATATATACAGGACAGACCAAAAGTTTGGACACACCTTATCATTTAAAGATTTTTTGGTATTTTCATGACTATGAAAATTGTAAATTCACAATAAAGGCATCAAAACTATGAATTAACACATGTGGAATTATATACTTACCAAAAAAATGTGAAACAACTGAAAATATGTCTTATATTCTAGGTTCTTTAAAGTAGCCACCTTTTGCTTTGATGACTGCTTTGCACACTCTTGGCATTCCCTTGATGAGCTTCAAGAGGTAGTCACCAGAAATGGTTTTCACTTCACAGGTGTACCCTGTCAGGTTTAATAAGTGGGATTTCTTGCCTTATAAATGGGGTTGGGATCATCAGTTGTGTTGTGCAGAAGTCTGGTGGATACACAGCTGATAGTCCTACTGAACAGACTGTTAGAATTCGTATTATGGCAAGAAAAAAAGCAGCTAAGTAAAGAAAAACGAGTGGCCATCATTACTTTAAGAAATGAAGGTCAGTCAGTCCGAAAAATTGGGAAAACTTTGAAAATGATCCCAAGTGCAGTTGCAAAAACCATCAAGCGCTACAAAGAAACTGGCTCACATGAGGACCGCCCCAGGAAAGGAAGACCAAGAATCACCTCTGCTTCTGAGGATAAGTTTATCTGAGTCACCAGCCTCAGAAATCGTAGGTTAAGAGCAGCTCAGATTAGAGATTAGGTAATTGCCACACAGAGTTCTAGCAGCAGACACATCTCTACAACAACTGTTAAGAGGAGACATTGTGCAGCAGGCCTTCATGGTAAAATAGCTGCTAGGAAACCACTGCTATGGACAGGCAACAAGCAGAAGAGACTTGTTTGGGCTTAAGAACACAAGGAATGAAAATTATACCAGTGGAAATCTGTGCTTTGGTCTGATGAGTCCAAATTTGAGATCTTTGGTTCCAACCACCTTGTCTTTGTGCGATGCAGAAAAGGTGAATGGATGGACTCTACATGCCTGGTTCCCACCGCGAAGCATGGAGAGGAGGTGTGATGGTGTGGGGGTGCTTTGCTGGTGACAATGTTGGGGATTTAATCAAAATTGAAGGCATACTGAACCAGCATGGCTACCACAGCATCTTGCAGCGGCATGCTATTTCATCCGGTGTTATGACCCCAATGGCAGAGGGTCTCAAAAGTACATACCAAGTCTGCAAACACAAAAAAACAGCTCATAGGGCAGTGGTAACTGGGCTGACCATATATCTAATCCTAGCACCACAAATAGCAGCAGCCGGGGAACGTGCCTACGTTGGTTCTAGACGTCTCGCGCCAGCCGGAGAACTAACTAACCCTACAAGGGAAAAGATAGACCTTTCTTGCCTCCAGAGAAAAGACCCCAAAAGTTGGATACAAGCCCCCAACAAATAATAACGGTGAGGTAAGGAGAAAAGACAAACGTAAGAATGAACTAGATATTTAGCAAAGAGAGACCCACTGACTAATAGCAGAATATAGTAAGATGACTTATACGGTCAGCAAAAACCCTATCAAAATTTCCACGCTGGATATTCAAGAACCCCCGAACCGTCTAACGGCCCGGGGGGAGAACACCAGCCCCCTAGAGCTTCCAGCAAAATCAGGAATCACATTTAGTACAAGCTGGACAAAAAATAAGAGCAAAGCAAATAGCCAAAAAACAAAGAAGCAGGACTTAGCTTAATTTTGCAAGATCCAGGACCAGCAGACAGGAGCAAACAGAAAGGAACTGATTATAACGATGCCAGGCACTGGACTGAGAATCCAGGAAGTTTATATAGCAACACCCTTGGACTAACGACCCAGGTGGGTGCCAAACTGAGGAAAGACAATCCCAGAGTCATATCACTAGTGACCACAAGAGGGAGCCAAAAAGGTCTAATTCACAACAGTACCCCCCCTTTAAGGAGGGGTCACCGAACCCTCACCAAGACCACCAGGGCGATCAGGATGAGCAGCGTGAAAGGCACAAACTAAATCGGCCGCATGCACATCAGAGGCAACCACCCAGGAATTATCCTCCTGACCATAGCCCTTCCACTTGACCAGATACTGAAGCCTCCGCCTGGAGAGACGAGAATCCAAGATCTTCTCCACCACGTACTCCAACTCGCCCTCAACCAACACCGGAGCAGGAGGCTCAACAGAAGGAACCACAGGTACAACGTACCGCCGCAACAAAGACCTATGGAACACGTTGTGAATGGCAAACGACACCGGAAGATCCAAGCGAAAGGACACAGGATTAAGGATTTCCAATATCTTGTAAGGACCGATGAAGCGAGGCTTAAATTTAGGAGAGGAGACCTTCATAGGAACAAATCGAGAAGACAGCCATACCAAATCCCCAACACGAAGTTGGGGACCCACACCGCGGCGGCGGTTGGCAAAACGCTGAGCCTTCTCCTGTGACAACTTCAAGTTGTCCACCACATGATTCCAGATCTGCTGCAACCTATCCACCACGGAATCTACCCCAGGACAGTCAGAAGGCTCCACATGTCCCAAGGAAAAACGAGGATGGAAACCAGAGTTGCAAAAAAAAAGGCGAAACCAAGGTAGCGGAACTAGCCCGATTATTAAGGGCAAACTCAGCCAATGGCAAAAAGGTCACCCATCCTGATCTGCAGAAACAAAACACCTCAAATAAGCCTCCAGAGTCTGATTAGTTCGCTCCGTTTGTCCATTAGTCTGAGGATGAAAGGCAGACGAAAACGACAAATCAATGCCCATCTTAGCACAAAAGGATCGCCAGAACCTGGAAACAAACTGGGATCCTCTGTCAGACACGATATTCTCAGGAATGCCGTGTAAACGAACCACATTCTGAAAGAACAAGGGAACCAGATCGGAAGAGGAAGGCAGTTTAGGCAAAGATACCAAATGGACCATCTTGGAAAAGCGATCACATACCACCCAGATGACAGACATTCCTTGAGACACCGGAAGATCTGAAATGAAATCCATGGAAATGTGTGTCCAAGGCCTCTTCGGGACAGGCAAGGGCAAGAGCAAGCCGCTGGCACGAGAACAGCAAGGCTTAGCCCGAGCACAAGTCCCACAGGACTGCACAAATGACCGCACATCCCGTGACAAGGAAGGCCACCAAAAGGACCTAGCCACCAGATCTCTGGTGCCAAAAATTCCCGGATGCCCTGCCAACACCGAGGAATGAACTTCAGAAATGACTCTGCTGGTCCACTTATCAGGAACAAACAGTCTGTCAGGTGGACAAGAGTCAGGTCTACCAGCCTGAAATCTCTGCAACACACGTCGCAAATCCGGAGAAATGGCTGACAAGATTACTCCCTCTTTAAGAATACCAACTGGTTCTGCGACTCCAGGAGAGTCAGGCACAAAGCTCCTTGAAAGAGCATCAGCCTTCACATTCTTTGAACCTGGTAAATACGAGACCACAAAGTCAAAACGGGAGAAAAACAATGACCAACGGGCCTGTCTAGGATTCAGGCGTTTAGCAGACTCGAGATACATCAGATTCTTGTGATCAGTCAAGACCACCACACGATGCTTAGCACCCTCGAGCCAATGACGCCACTCCTCAAATGCCCACTTCATGGCCAGCAACTCCCGATTGCCAACATCATAATTCCGCTCAGCAGGCGAAAACTTCCTAGAGAAGAAAGCACATGGTCTCATTACAGAGCAACCAGGGCCTCTCTGCAACAAAACGGCCCCTGCCCCAATCTCAGAAGCATCCACTTCAACCTGAAAGGGAAGTGAGACATCAGGCTGGCACAAAACAGGCGCCGAAGTAAACCGGCGCTTCAACTCTTGAAAGGCTTCCACGGCTGCAGGAGCCCAGTTAGCAACATCAGAACCTTTCTTGGTCATATCCGTCAAAGGTTTAACAACGCTAGAAAAATTACCGATAAAACGACGGTAGAAGTTAGCAAAACCCAAGAACTTCTGAAGACTCTTAACTGACGTGGGTTGAGTCCAATCATGAATAGCTCGGACCTTGACTGGGTCCATCTCCACCGCAGAAGGGGAAAAAATAAAACCCAAAAAGGGAACCTTCTGTACTCCAAAGAGACACTTTGAGCCCTTAACAAACAAAGCATTCTCACGCAAAACCTGAAACACCATCCTGACCTGCTCTACATGCGAGTCCCAATCATCAGAAAAAAACAGAATATCATCCAGATAAACAATCATAAATGTATCCAGATACTTCCGGAAAATATCATGCATAAAGGACTGAAACACTGAAGGAGCATTAGAGAGCCCGAAAGGCATCACCAAGTACTCAAAATGACCTTCGGGCGTATTAAATGCAGTTTTCCATTCATCTCCTTGCTTAATGCGCACAAGGTTGTACGCACCACGAAGATCTATCTTGGTGAACCACTTGGCACCTTTAATCCGGGCAAACAAGTCCGACAACAGAGGCAAAGGATACTGAAATTTAACAGTGATTTTATTCAGAAGCCGATAGTCAATACAAGGTCTCAAAGATCCGTCCTGCTTGGCCACAAAAAAGAATCCCGCACCAAGAGGGGAAGAGGATGGACGGATATGCCCCTTCTCCAGAGATTCCTTGATATACGAACGCATTGCGGTATGCTCAGGTACAGAGAGATTAAATAATCTTCCCTTAGGAAATTTACTACCTGGAATCAAATCTATAGCGCAGTCACAGTCCCTATGAGGAGGAAGAGCACTGGAGCTGGACTCGCTGAATACATCCTGGTAATCAGACAAATACTCAGGAACTTCCGAAGGAGTAGAGGAAGCAATAGACACCGGCGGGGAATCATCATGAATTCCCTGACAGCCCCAACTTGACACAGACATTGCCTTCCAATCCAAGACTGGATTATGGGTCTGTAACCATGGCAGACCCAAAACGACCAAATCATGCATTTTATGCAGAACAAGAAAACGAATCACCTCCCGATGTTCAGGAGTCATGCACATGGTTACCTGTGTCCAAAACTGCGGTTTATTTTCCGCCAATGGCGTAGCATCAATACCTCTAAGAGGGATAGGATTTACCAACGGCTCAAGAACAAAACCACAGCGCTTGGCAAACGACAGATCCATAAGACTCAGGGCAGCACCTGAATCCACAAACGCCATAACAGGGTAGGAGGACAATGAGCAAATTAAAGTCACAGACAAAATAAATTTAGGTTGCAAATTACCAATGGCGACAGGACTAACAACCCTAGTTAGGCGTTTAGAGCATGCTGATATAACATGTGTAGAATCACCACAGTAAAAACACAGCCCATTCTGACGTCTATGATTTTTCCGTTCATTTCTAGTCTGAATTCTACCACATTGCATTAAATCAGGTGTTTGTTCAGACAACACCACCAGAGGATTCGCGGCTTTGCGCTCCCGCAAACGCCGGTCAATTTGAATAGCCAGCGCCATGGAATCATTCAGACCTGTAGGAATGGAGAAACCCACCATCACATTCTTAATGGCTTCAGAAAGGCCATTTCTAAAATTTGCGGCCAGAGCACACTCATTCCACTGAGTAAGCACAGACCATTTCCAAAATTTTTGGCAATACACTTCAGCTTCATCCTGCCCCTGAGAAAAAGCCAACAAGGCTTTTTCTGCCTGAATTTCAAGATTGGGTTCCTCGTAAAGCAATCCGAGCGCCAGAAAAAACGCATCAATATTTGCCAATGCCGGATCTTCTGGCGCTAGCGAGAAGGCCCAATCCTGAGGGTCGCCCCGTAAGAAAGAGATAACAATTTTTACTTGCTGAGCTGAATCTCCAGATGAACGGGGTCTCAGAGATAGAAACAATTTACAATTATTCCTGAAATTCCTAAACTTAAATCGGTCTCCAGAGAACAGCTCAGGAATAGGTATTTTAGGTCCAGACATTGGACTACTGGTAACAAAATCTTGTATACCCTGCACACGAGCAGCAAGCTGATCCACACTTGTAATCAAAGTCTGGACATTCATGTCTGCAGCAAGCACAAGCCACTCAGAGGTAAAGGGGAGGAAAAAAGAGAGGAAAAAAAAAAAAACTCAGACTTTCCTTTCTTGTAATCCCACTTCTGCAATGCATTAAACATTCAACCTTGGCCTGGCATATTGTTATGACCCCAATGGCAGAGGGTCTCAAAAGTACATACCAAGTCTGCAAACACAAAAAACCAGCTCATAGGGCAGTGGTAACTGGGCTGACCATATATCTAATCCTAGCACCACAAATAGCAGCAGCCGGGGAACGTGCCTACGTTGGTTCTAGACGTCTCGCGCCAGCCGGAGAACTAACTAACCCTAGAAGGGAAAAGATAGACCTTTCTTGCCTCCAGAGAAAAGACCCCAAAAGTTGGATACAAGCCCCCAACAAATAATAACGGTGAGGTAAGGAGAAAAGACAAACGTAAGAATGAACTAGATATTTAGCAAAGAGAGGCCCACTGACTAATAGCAGAATATAGTAAGATGACTTATACGGTCAGCAAAAACCCTATCAAAATTTCCACGCTGGATATTCAAGAACCCCCGAACCGTCTAACGGCCCGGGGGGAGAACACCAGCCCCCTAGAGCTTCCAGCAAAATCAGGAATCACATTTAGTACAAGCTGGACAAAAAATAAGAGCAAAGCAAATAGCCAAAAAACAAAGAAGCAGGACTTAGCTTAATTTTGCAAGATCCAGGACCAGCAGACAGGAGCAAACAGAAAGGAACTGATTACAACGATGCCAGGCACTGGACTGAGAATCCAGGAAGTTTATATAGCAACACCCCGGGACTAACTAACGACCCAGGTGGGTGCCAAACTGAGGAAAGACAATCCCAGAGTCATATCACTAGTGACCACAAGAGGGAGCCAAAAAGGTCTAATTCACAACATCCGGCTTGCGTTTAGTTGGACCATCATTTATTTTTCAACAGGACAATGACCCCAAACACACCTGCAGGCTGTGTAAGGGCTATTTGACCAAGAAGGAGAGTGATGGGGTGCTACGCCAGATGACCTGGCCTCCACAGTGTTGTGAATTTGCTTTTTGCTCCCTCTAGTGGTTACTAGTTTTTTGACTCTGGTTTTTCTGTCTTTCCTTTTATCCGCACCTGGGTCGTTAGTTAGGGGTGTTGCTATATTAGCTCCCTGGACCTTCAGTTCAATGCCTGGCAACGTAGTTATCAGAGCTAGTCTGCTGTGCTCTTGTTTACTGATCCTGGTTCCAGTTATATAAATATATATATATATATATATAAGTCTGCCTTTTGCTTTTTGCTATTTGTTTTGGTTTTGTATTTTTGTCCAGCTTGTTCCAAATCTATATCCTGACCTTTGCTGGAAGCTCTAGGGGGCTGGTGTTCTCCCCCCGGACCGTTAGACGGTTCGGGGGTTCTTGAATTTCCAGTGTGGATTTTGATAGGGTTTTTGTTGACCATATAAGTTACCTTTCTTTATTCTGCTATCAGTAAGCGGGCCTCTCTGTGCTAAACCTGGTTCATTTCTGTGTTTGTCATTTCCTCTTACCTCACCGTCATTATTTGTGGGGGGCTTCTATCCAGCTTTGGGGTCCCCTTCTCTGGAGGCAAGAAAGGTCTTTGTTTTCCTCTACTAGGGGTAGCTAGATTCTCCGGCTGGCGCGTGTCATCTAGAATCAACGTAGGAATGATCCCCGGCTACTTCTAGTGTTGGCGTTAGGAGTAGATATATGGTCAACCCAGTTACCACTGCCCTATGAGCTGGATTTTTGTATTCTGCAGACTTCCATGTTCCTCTGAGACCCTCGCCATTGGGGTCATAACACACAGTCACCAGACCTGAACCCAATCGAGATGGTTTGTGTTTGAGCTGGACCGCAGAGTGAAGGCAAAAGGGCCAACAAGTGCTAAGCATCTCTGGGAACTCCTTCAAGATTGTTGGAAGACCATTTCCGGTGACTACCTCTTGAAGCTCATCAAGAGAATGCCAAGAGTGTGCAAAGCAGTCATCAAAGCAAAAGGTGGCTACTTTGAAGAACCTAGAATATAAGACATATATTCAGTTGTTTCACACTTTTTTGTTAAATATATAATTCCACATGTGTTAATTCATAGTTTTGATGCCTCCAGTGTGAATTTACAATTTTCATAGTCATGAAAATACAGAAAATCTTTAAATGAGGAGGTGTGTCCAAACTTTTGGCCTTTACTGTGTATATATATATATACAATCAGGATCTTAATAAAAGCATATCCCCACAGGTACCCTGTAAGCCTGGATGCCAAAACTGATGTAACACACCATGCTATTGTAGGATGTTAGTGTAAGAGGGTGATGCTGTTATGGATAGTAAGGGACACGCTGTCTCTTTAAGAGACTGCTCCCCCTTGTCTGATGGAATGTTCTGCTTCTCCCCTGCAATAGATTGTGTGAATGAGCTGGACTGTGCAGATGGCAGGGGTGGAGCCTGAACAGCCTGTGTTAGCTGAAGCTGCTGCAGAGGGAACTTTGTGCTGTTTTCTGCAAGAGAAGACCCACAGCCTGTAACAGAGTGGACTTGTGAAATTTGACAGACTTTTCTGGGTGCAGCAAGAGTGGCTGTCCTGTGTGAGTTTGAGAAGCCACGAAGATACCGAGAAAGGGATTTACAGTTTACAGGAGCACCTCCAGGACCCAGAAGCAAGGAGAAGACCACGTTTCAAGGAGCTGGCAGAATGCCGTGCGCACCACCATACTAGACTGTTGGGGGCCCCCCGGGACTGTATCTGAGTACCCAACATCACTGTGAGTTTGTTCCTGTTTTGTGCACATGTTAGGGCCTAGTGTAGGCTTCAGTAGTCAGTTTACGGGAGCCATGTGGCCTGCTTAGTAAAGGCCAGGGAGGTTATATGTAGAGTAGCATCATTATTTGTTTATTGTTTGCATTTACTTGTGTGACGTATTTTGATTCTGTAATAGTTGGAGCACCGTGCTATTTTACGGACAAGCTAAAGAATATAACTCTTGTAAATTATCTTTTGCCATTGCATACTCCTGTTTGCATCTTCCTTATCCACTTCATTCCTTGCCTTCCAATAAATCGACCCTTTGTTGTTTGCACCTCATCTTGTGTACAGTAGTTTTCCTGCACCATGGTGGTCGCTTCAAGTGGCGCTGCGAGCAGGGTACTGTCACCAAGATGGAGGCAGCAGACAGCAACGGCGGGAATGCTAATGTTAATGGAGATGCTGTGGGCATTGGTGGAACCCCTGCAAGGACACTCCCTGCAATGGGCACTATATTTAGTGTGCTACCAAAGTTTGACGGCAATAATATGCCACTGTCTGACTGGGTGTCCCAGCCTCATTCGAAGAACACCTTGCCCAGCTTGGACAGGTACTCGGAAGACTGCGGGCTCATAACCTGCATGTGAAGCCAAAGAAGTGCCACCTTTCCAAGAGAGAGATCGAGTACCTGGGCCTCAGTGTCATAAGATGGAGTTCTACACTCCCCAGAAAAAGTGTCTGCTGTTCAGAAGTGGCCAGTCCCTCGAACAGTGAGAGACCTCCAGGTCTTTCTGGGGCTCGCTGGGTACTACCGCCGGTTTGTTAAAGACTTCACAAAGGTGGCGGGTCCTCTCAATGAGCTGCTGAGGGGGACCGCTGGAGTACCGAAGACCCAGTACATCCCTTGGGCCCAGAGACAAGATGAGGCCTTCCAGGCTATAAAGAATGCCCTTACCTCAGCCCCGATTTTGGCCTACGTAGATTTTGATCAACCGTTCCTGTTGTACACAGATAGTAGCCTTCATGGACTCGGTGAAGTACTTTCTCAGATACAAGATGGACATGAGCGAGTCATTGGGTATGCCAGCAGGTCCCTGCGAGACAGTGAAAAAAACCCTCTCAATTACAGCTCCTTCCAGTTAGAGCTCCTGGCCCTGGTGTGGGCCATGACAGAGAAGTTTGCAAGCATCCTGACAGGTACCGAGATTCAAGTTCAAACAGACAATAATCTCCTGGCTCACCTTGAGAATGCTAAATTGGGGGCCTTAGAACAACGGTGGGTGGCTCGCCTAGCCAAGTTTGACTTTATCATCCATTATCGCTCTGCTACCGAAAACGCAAATGCTGATGGGCTGTCAAGTGTGACTGTGGAGACTCCAATGGGGGATCTCGATAAGCAACTCGAAGAAGAGGAAACCCCAGACTTTCGTAAGTTCAAGCCCCCAGTGGTTGCGGCCCAGTCAAGAAGGGAGGTCTGCGCATTACCCCGGTCTCAGGGGAGAACCAATGAGGAATGGGGACATGTTCTGGATGGAGATGAAGGGCTGAGACAGATGAAGTGGTGGGTAACTCAGAAGCGGAAGCCTGGCAAACAAGAGAGAGATGATCTGGACTCTGAAATGAAGAATGTGTTACACCAGTGGGCTAGACTTGGAGTGTGAGAGTCAGTGCTATATTGTAAGATAATGGCTCAAGAAGTAGCTAAAGAAGCCCACGAATTTGGAGCTCACTTCGGGCCCACAAAGACCTACCAATGGTTACAGCGGTATATGTATTGCCCACGGTTGGAATCTGTGGTGGAAGAGGTTTGCCGGCAATGTCGAGTATGTGACCTCATTAAGAGTACCGAACAGAGGGCACCCATCCAGACCATACAAACTAAGGAGCCACTAGAAGTCTTGATGATCGACTATCTCCTCGTGGGACACTCGGCCCGGGGGCTACAGTACTGTTTGGTGATGACTGATCATTTCTCTAAGTTCGCAGTAGTCACCCCGACTATAGATCAGACTGTGGAATCGGCGGCGCGAGCCATCTGTCAAGACTTCATCCGGGTGTATGGGTGCCCAAAGCGCATCGACTCTCACCAAGGCGCATGTTTCCAAGGCAAGGTGATGGAAGAACTGTATCGTATGTATGGCATCGAGCGGTCCCGGACCACCCCTTTACCATCCTCAAGGCAATGGAGCATGTGAACTCTTCAACCAAACCTTACTTCAAATGCTGAGAATGTTGGAGGAGGATAAGAATGCATGTTGGCCAGACTAGCTGCCAGAGTTGGTCTGGACCTACAACAATCGGGTCCACTCCACCACGGGTTATACCCCTTATCTACTGCTGTTTGGAAGAGCTGGACGAGAGATCATTGAGCTGAATTTGGAACAGCCAGAGGAGCTGATGGAGCGAACTGTCACCTCATGGGTGAAAGAGCACCGGCAACGATTACAAATGATACAGCGGTTGGCGGGTCAGCAGCTGCAAGAAAAAGAACATACGGACCGTAAACCGACTCAAGAGTTACCCCTCCAACATGGAGACCGAGTATTAGTCAGAGAGAAACGCCCCAAGGGAAAACTAAGTTAGAGATGGGAAGTACAGCCTTACAGAGTGATCGAGCGAGTGTATGCTAACGGCCCTATCTACAAGGTGCAGATTGAGAGTGGGGCGTCTGCCCCTAGAGTACTTCACAGAAATATGCTGTGGCCCTGCCGGTCTGAGATCTGTTTTACGCAATTGTCGCCTGAAGGCGCTACTCCACTTCCTGAATCTGTCATGCCTGATGGTGAAATCGATGATGAGTGGTGGACTGTTGTGAATTCTGCTCTTGGGTTCCCTCCGATGGTTGTTGATAGTAATGCAGTTGTCCCTGGGTTGCAATCCTGGGCAGGTGTCCCTGCTGATTGCAGCTCTGACTGGGATATTTAGGTGTGCAGGATTCATTAGCCCTTGCCAGTTGTCCATTGTTCTTGGAGGTTTTGCATCTCTGTCTGGTTCCTCCTGCCCTGCTCCCAATTCAGCAAAGATAAGTGTCTGGTTTTTGTTTCTACAGCACACATGCTGTGTGCTTTACAATTCAGTGCTATTCCTGGTTTTTTTCTTGTCCAGCTTAGACTGTGTTTGGATATTTTCAGTCAAGTTGGATTCTCAGGAGAAGCAGATATACATTCCATGTCTTTAGTTAGATGTGGAATTTTTGTATTATCTGCTGTGGATATTTTTAGGGTTTTAATACTGACCACTTAGTATTCTGTCCTATCCTTTCCTATTTAGCTAGCGTGGCCTCTTTTGCTAAATCCTGATTTCTGCCTGCGTGTGTCTTTTCCTCTAATACTCACAGTCAATATTTGTGGGGGGCTGCCTATCCTTTGGGGTTCTGCTCTGAGGCAAGATAGAATTCCCATTTCCATCTATAGGGGTATTTAGTCCTCTGGCTGTGTCGAGGTGTCTAGGATGTGTTAGGTACACCCCACGGCTACTTCTAGTTGCGGTGTCAGTTTAGGGTTTGCAGTCAGTACAGGTTCCACCTACTCCTGAAAAAGTCCCATGCGGCTCCAAGCTCACCAGATCATAACAGTGGACCATCCCTGACACAGTCGGGGGTCCTCAGCTGCACAGAGACGGTAATCCCATGGATGTACCAGTACCGCCACACGAGGACGAGACCAGACAAGAGCCCACGATGACTCCTGCAGTAAGTGTTCCTCTGGAAGATAGTGAAGCCTTGCCTGACAGCCAAGAGCTCCGGAGATCCCAGAGGTCTAATGCAGGGGTTCCACCAGTCCGATATGTAGAACAGTGTGCTCTGTCTGTTTTTCCAACTTTGTTGCCTCCTCTATAGGTGCTGTTTCTGCCTTGCACGTTCATTCATTACACTTTGACCTTGATGCTGTGATGGCCGAGGATGACCATCATTAAGAAAGGAGGCATGTAAGAGGGTGGTGCTGTTATGGACAGTAAGGAACATGCTGTCACTTTAAGAGACTGCACCCCCTTGTCTGGTGTGAAGGAATATTCTGCTTCTCCCCTGGAAAAGATTGTGTGAATGAGCTGGACTGTGCAGATGGCAGGGGTGGAGCCTGAACAGCCTGTGTGAGCTGAAGCTGCTGCAGAGAGAACTTTGTGCTGTTTTCTGCAAGAGAGGACCCACAGCCTGTAACAGAGTGGACTTGTGAAATTTGACAGACTTTTCCGGGTGCAGCGAGAGTGGCTGTCCTGTGTGAGTTTGAGAAGCCACGAAGATACCGAGAAAGGGATTTACAGTTTCCATGAGCACCTCCAGGACCCAGGAGTAAGGAGAAGACCACGTTTCACGGAGCTGACAGAAAGCCATGCGCACCACTGTACTAGACTGTTGGGGGCCCCCCGGGACTGTATCTGAGTACCCAACATCACTGTGAGTTTGTTCCTGTTTTGTGCACATGTTAGGGCCTAGTGTAGGCTTCAGTAGTCAGTACACGAGAGTCGTGTGGCCTGCTTAGTAAAGGCCAGGGAGGTTATACGTAGAGTAGCATCATTATTTGTTTTTTGTTAGCATTTACTTGTCTGACGTATGTTGATTCTGTAATAGTTGGAGCACTGTGCTATTTTACGAACAAGCTAAATAATATAACTCTTGTAAAATATCTTTTGTTATTGCATACCCCTGTTTGTATCTTCCTTATCCACTTCATTTCTTGCCTTCCAATAAATCTACCCTTTGTTGTTTGCACCTCATCTTGTGTATGGTAGTCTTCCTGCACCGTGGTGGTCCTCCGGCCATCGCTTCATTAGCAGGTGCGTAGGATGCAGTGACACACAAGAGGCAGAGCAAGGGTTAACAGGTTCTTTATGTATAGGAACAGTAATGGTACAAGCTGGGGGGTAAAGGGTGTGATTGGAGGATGGGGGAAAGTCAAATGCACTAGAATATAACAGGTTAACTAATCAGTCTCTGTGCGCTGGAGGAAGGTGGCTGGAAGATCCCTCGGCGGCGCCGCAGGCGGAACGAGATGTCTCCAATCCAAGTCCCGCAGATAAGCAATGCACTTTCTCCTTGCGATGACAAATCCTTTGGGTTCTTCGGCACGCGATCTCCTGATCCGTGCTCACGGTGGGGTAGAGGTGATGGTCAGCGGCACAGAAGAAGTGTATGGCCGTCTTCTCTTTTGAATTGATGCCAGAGGAAATTCTCTTGGTCATAGCGATTGGAGGGCTTGCCTGTTGTTGTCCGTTCGGAGCGTCTCAGATCAGGAAACGTAGTGGAACTCTCTTGTGGGGCCGAGTCCGGCTGTGGGGGAAGAGCTATGGGGAGCTTGCATCCTCTGGTTCTAACTTCTCGGGGCTTAATCCTTCACCCCCTTCTTCGTCCTCCGCTTATACCAGCGTATGGACCATCTCAGGTGCCTTGGACTCCTTTTCTACTCAAACAGGGTTCCTAGGCAAGCAGATTCAGAGCATATTCCGATGAAGAATTCATGTGAGGGCATCTTCTTTTCCTTCACGTTGGACTTCGTAGACAGGTACATCTCGACCAAATCTTCTCGTCACCCCATACGGGTCTTTCGCCCAATGATTTTCCAGCTTGTCTCGAGGGCGCTTCTCCTGCACTAAGACTCAGTCTCCAGCTTAAAACTAGGTTGTTAATCTAACCTCCCATAGGTCGACTCTATTTTAATGGAACTTTGCCCCCTTAATTAGAAATCTCAGGTCGGACCTTACCAGATGGTCATCTATGTCCCTATCCTGGCTAGGTAGACTACACGCCATTAAGATGGTTTCCTTACCACGATTTCTGTATATTTTCTGCTCTTTGCCCATTCCTCTACCTTCCAAAACGTTTCTAGATATCCATAACACGATCTCTAAATTTATATGGCAGGGAAAAAGACCTAGGATAAGACTAAAAACCATGTTTATTAATAGAAGACGAGGAGGTATGTCTCTGCCTAACTTCACTTTATACTATAGAGCGGCCCAGCTGGCCCAGCTAATAAGTACCAACGCAGACAAACATAGCGTACCCAGATGGGTGAATCTCGAGTCTCACTTCCTGACTCCATTCACTCTACCAGGCCTCATGTGGTCGTTGCAGAGGCTTCCGAAAGGGATCCATACATCAGCTCCATTCACAGCACATTCCATGATGTTATGGAGGAAGGAAAGATTTAAACATTCCCTACAATCCAAAACTTCCTTAATGACTCATATTTTTCATAATCCAGCTTTTCCACCAGGGTTGGAGCCTCGCCCTTTCCATTGGTGGGTATCTAGGGGTTTAATTACCCTTCAACATCTTACTTCGCCATTCAATATTCTACTCACCAAACAAGAGTTCATCCAAAAGTACACGCCACCAAACTCTGAAATATTGCGTATCATCCAAATCTTTCACTTTGCTGAGCAAGTTTTAGGACATGGTGTTACCCACCGCCCATCAGGTTATGAGCAAAAATGTTTGAATGACCCACTGGGCAGGGGAGCTATCTCTTTAATATACTCAACCCTGAATGCAATATCAGAAGATGTAAAACTTAAATATATTACTCAATGGGAGAGAGACTTTAATATGATAATGTCCCCATCGGAGTGGCAAAAATGTTGCTGCTCTCTTTCTAAGGGTAGTCTCCAAACCTCCTTAGTTGAGACATCCATCAAGCTCCTACATAGGACATATTTGGTTCCGAGCAAATTACATGCCATCTACCCAAATTTATCGGATCGGTGTTTCAGGGGGTGTGGAGCCCTGGGCGACTTGAAACACACGTGGTGGGATTGTCCAATCGTATCCGCCCTTTGGCTAAGGATTAAATCTATTGTGGAGGAGCTATGTGGTGGGGTGATTCAATTAGATGCAACGGTGTTCCTACTGGGGGCCAGATACCCTGGCTTCTCCAACAAACTACATAATTTAGTCAATCAGCTATTCCTGGCCACTAAGCTACACATTGCAACGAAATGGAAAACAACTACCCTATCTCTTTCTTCAGTAATTGACAAGATGAACACTATCATGCTATGTGAATGAATACAAGCTACAAGAGATGACTCATGGGAGCCCTACTATCAAGTATGGAGGCCGTGGATCGAAAGGAACTCTAGCAGTAATCTTGACCAAGTCTTATCACTATCACTATGAGGCTAATTTAATGTCTTATAGACTTCCTTGGACTCGCCCCTTGTGCCCAACCATTGATAGTATTCTGATACAGTAATAGATCTCTTATTCCCCCCCCCCCTCCTCTTGTCTTTTTCAACCACCTGTCTTCGTCTACGTGTTTAATTGTAGTATTGTTTAAAACTATCAAGGTTAATCTAGAATTTGATTACACTTATGTATATTCCCCTGCGCGGGATTTTGTTGTGAAACTTTCTTGGTTTTTCTTTGAAAAATAAAAATTTATTGAAACTAAAACTAGGTTGTTCAGGACGAGGTCCTCTCTCTGCATGCTCTAGCTTTTATAATCTGGTCTGGACCAACCAGTGTAAGTTCTGCAGGCGGTGTCGATGTTCTTGAACCCAGGAGGACACCCCCATCCGTGAGTAGTCCTCTACTGAGTCCAATGCCAACTCGGTGATACTGTTTCCTTCTCAGCCGAATAGAAGAGAGGAAGGTGTATATCCCGGTGTATTCGATTATTATATACCCACACCAGTTCAGAAACATACTCTGGCCACCGGGCCTTCCGATCTTCCTCTAGAGTTCTTAACATCTGAATCAGTGTACGGTTGAATCGTTCACAGGCACCAATACCTTGAGGGTGGTATGGTGTGGTGCAGGACTTTTCAATCCGGTACAGATGGTGCAATTCATCCATTACTTTTCCCAAGAAACAAGCTCCCTGATCGGAGTGAATTCTCTTCAGACGCCCATAGGGTTGAATGAAGTTCTTACATATTGCATATGCAGTGGACTCTGCAGCCTGATCCCATGTCGGAGTCACCATGGCAAATTTTGTAAACTGGTCCACCATTACCAGGCGATGTTCATTGTCCTGATGGGCCGGGCCGGGCCGATTAGTAGATAGTCAATTGTCAAGAGTTCCAGAGGAGCAAAGGTTATAATGGACTGGACGGGAGCCTTCTACTCTGGCTGCTTAGCCAGCTCACATGTCCGGCACTTCCTACAGGCCTCGCCCACTTTGCCTTCAACTGGGGATGGAAGATGAACCATTGTAGCCATTGGAAGGTCTTTTCTGAACCTAAGTTTGCTCCTTGCTTGTGTGCAGCGACAGCAATTTCAGATAATGACATTGTTGGAACGAGGACTTGCCAGGTCACATTCATTCAGCGCAGTCCGCAGTTGTGCTTTCCAATATAGTAAGCTGTTCTTCATCCGTAGTTGTTCCCACTGTCGTAGGATCCACAACACCTCCGGGGACAAGGTACCCCTTTCTGTCAAGTTTGGAAGTCTCTGAGAAGCCACAAATTGTCTTAACAAAGCCAGTTTGCCATCTTCCTGCTGAAGCTGAACCCATTAATCTCGAGTTCATCCCAGTATGTTGTCTTGGACTGAGGTATGTATGTGCATGTGTCTGCACAAACTGTTAGAAACCGACTCCATGTGGATGGTCTGAGTGCCCGACGTCCACAGATTCCCCCATCCCCCATGCTTATAGCATTTGCCACAGAACACCAGGATTGGCAAATTCGCCACTGGCACCCTGTGCTCTTCACAGATGAAAGCAGGTTCACACTGAGCACATGTGACAGACATGACAGAGTCTTGAGACGGTGTGGAGAGCGATCTGCTGCCTGCAACATCCTTCAGCATGACTGGTTTGGCAGTGGGTCAGTAATGTTGTGGGGTGGCATTTCTTTGGAGGGCCGCACAGTCCAGAGGTAGCCTGACTGTCACTAGGTACCGAGATGAGATCCTCAGACCCCTTGTGAGACCATATGCTGGTGCGGTTGGCCCTGAGTTCCTCCTAATGCAGGACAATGCCAGACCTCATGTGGCTGGAATGTGTCAGCAGTTCCTGCAAGATGAAGGCATTGAAGCTATGGACTGGCCCACCCATTCCCCAGACCTGAATCCAATTGAACACATCTGGGACATCAGGTCTCGCACCATCCACCAACGTCACGTTGCCCCACAGACTGTCCAGGAGTTGGTGGATGCTTTAGTCCAGGTCTGGGAGAAGATCCCTCAGGAGACCATCTGCCACCTCATCAGGAGCATGCCCACGTATTGTAGGGAGGTCATACAGGCACGTGAAGGCCACATACACTACTGAGCATCATTTTCTTGTCTTGCGGCATTTCCACTGAAGTTGGATCAGCCTGTAACTTCATTTTCCACTTTGATTTTGAGCATCATTCCAACTCCAGACCTCCGTGGGATATTAGTTGTGATTTACATTGATAATTTTTAGGTTTTATTGTTCGGAACACATTCCACTATGTACTGAATAAAGATTTACAACTGGAATATTTCTCTCAGTGATATCTAGGATGTGAGATTTTAGTGTTCCCTTTATTTTTTTGAGCAGTGTATATATTTTTTCATGTCTTTATATCATGCATGTGGTGGAACTTGTCTGGTTTTAGGTATGTTTTAAAATATCATTGTTAATAAAGTCTTGCCTTTTATTTATATAATTGTGGTGTACATTCCCTTCGGTGGTACTTGTTCTGATTATCGCTTTGTCTTGTCCTTTGGCTTTTGTTCCGCTATCTCTTGTTATTGACCCTGGACTATGACATGACTTACGGTGGCGTCTTTTCCCTTGGCTATCTACGTATTCTCTTGATATTGACCCCAGAACGTCTGACTCTTCTGTCTCACGGTCCATCCGTGAATAGTGACTAGCGTCATATTCTTGAGTTACTGTAATAATTTGCATATTTTTGGTAAAGCACATTAATTTCTCCTGTCCAAAAAGGGAGATGTAACAGCAAATGCCAGAAGTCATGAACATGGCCTAAAAATGTTGTAACAGCCCACAGTACACACATGGAAAGGAACTTTCAGCAACTACAGCAATGTTTTTGTGGTGCTACCACATGTTTTATTGTAAAAGTAAAACAGTAACAGTAAAATAGTTATCCAAAAGATGACCCGTTTTTTTTTCCCGTAGATATTTTCTAGATTTAAATTCATCTTCCGTATCCCTAAAAACTATGCTGCCGCTTCTCTAAGGTGTGGAAAGTAGTTTTTGTCTACAGGCAACAATATTGTTGTAGCAAGTATGTTTGTTACATTTGACTGATAAAACATGCAATAATGTAACTATATTTTTTACATTGTTTTTAAATTTGATTAGTAAAACAGTTGAAATACCTTAACATGCTTTTGAATTTTATTTTTATTTACTCCCCTATGTAGCGAACTAGCTGTACATCTATTGTGCGCCACCATAGCTGGGATGTACGAATACGGTAGTTTACATTAAAGGGTTATTTGGTTAAAACAAGATATCACCAATACATGGGCTCTACAAGATAGGTAATCTGTTAGATGTGGGGAAATGATATCTAATTGATATCATTTTGATATCTGATGGAATTCCCTATCAGATACAGTTTGGCCCAAAATACTTGCTCCAAACTCAGCCACCCACCTTTGGCATTCCCCCATGCCAAAAGAAAAATCAAATACACACCGAACAATGGGACCTCATTATCCAGCAAAGGCACTTCATTGGGCAAGGCAGACCAATGTTTTTTTTTAATTCGCTCAAGCAAATAGACCTTTGAAACTCTCTCCAGGGGGGCCAAAAGGCATAGACTCTGTGCTCCCCAGCACCAATTCGAGCAATTAGCACAGAGGTGTGAACTCTTGTGCATTTACCAGCCAACTGGCTTCCTTTGTTGGACTCAGACATATTGGCACTGCAGACCCCCGGCTCAACAGCACCAGGCTCTGAGATATTGAATCTAGAAAATGACCTATAATAAAAGAATGCTATATATCTGAACCTGAGCCGAGCACATAATCAGAAACTGCATTCCTTCCCAAACAAGCCCATGCCATGCAGCCACCTCTAGAAATCTGCTTTATTGAGTAATAAAGCATAGCTACCAGGAATTAAATATGGTAGCCGTACTTGGACTCCCTGCACAGATAAAATCCAGCAGAACCCAGTGGTGCTGCCACCGTCCCATTTAGAGCTTCAGGTGGAAAGTTATGGGCATCCACAGTTCGGGCCGGAAAACCATGCTCTCAGATATGGGAGGAGAGAGGTTGCACAGCCCAGGGGTTGGCGCAGCGTGTGGGAGTGAGCAGCCTAGAGAATAATAGGCAGCTCCTCATTTTGGACTGTGTTTTTCTACTGGCAGGAGGCCAGTTAGCTGACGCGGCCAGAGAATTACGTAGCAAAGATTTGGACCTGTGATTCATCAGCCCCTCCCATGTGTTACCCGAAACTGGGTCGGACAGTTCTTCAGGGAGTTGTCACGGCAGCGGTGACCCGGTCTGTGGCCCTGGGCATGCAATAAAAATGATGAGGGAAAGTTTGTAGAGGATTTAACGTGACGCCACCTGTGGTGTTCGGCAATGAGTGGCCAACGCTGTTTAAGGAGACTGCTGGGGCCGATGGTGACGCAGCTGGGATCGTTCTGCTCCCCATAGGTGGAGCGGGGCCCCAGGGCTACCAGTATAGTTATGTAAGGAATCGTGGACATTGGGGTGCAAGATTGAGGGTGTGGGAAATGACTGGAGGACACAAGGACTGTAGTTTTCTTTACCTTTACTTGATGTTTGAAGGTGCAGTCCGGGGCACGGGTAACAGATGATACTGGGAATTCAGGCAGCCTGGAAGCAACTTAGGATCCACCTAGCCAGGTGGGTTTGGAGGCCTACCTAGTGCACTGTTCTCTTAGGTCCTTGCTGCTTTAAGCTCTGCTCAGGTTCCTCTCCTGCATATTGCTTCTAACTTGTATGGCAGACAGCGTGAGCCAATCACAAACACTGCCTTTTCACTGGCAGCACCGGGCTCTTGGTCTGCTGTGGTGCCTCCGGGTGTTCGGTGTGGCCAGGGAGCTTGCAGTTCCCTGCCCTCCAGATTTGGCTGTCGGGGAGTACAGCACCCACACAGCCAAGGACTCTGGCATCCTTTTTTGGCAGCGCTCCGTTCTGGGGTTAGCTTGGTTACAGCTCCACTCCCCAGGTTCTCCTTGACTTCTCTCCTCTCTCACTCAGACTCAGACTCACTAACTCCACCTGAAGGCCAGAACTTATAGGGAAGCTCCCCTGAAACCTGGTGTTAGAGCTCCTCTTTCTGGTCTGGAGTAAGGAAAAGTGTTGGATGCTGATGTTATTTGGTAAGGGGACCCCTCCTTGTTTCCAGCCATGACATCATCTCCTGTGAGGGAGACAATGCCACTGTGGCAACCGGACTCCTGGGGTGCCACAGTCACATGCTACATAAATCAGTAATTATAATCGATCTGTATACTATCCTTGTACTAAACTACTGACTGTATACTTGTATATTGTTCTTGTGTATGTATATATATATATATATACATGTATCTTCTAGTGCGCCTTTCAGCGATTAAATACAAAATTAATCTTGGGCTGCTCTTTTATCTCGATTCATGAATCCCTATGCTCAGTCGGTTATTACACGCTACCCGGAGTTGGTTTCTGACCCGATATAAGCCTGTTGTCAGACATGACTTATATCTAATGAGGAACTGGTGGCAGCATAACGTACTGTGTTAGTGAGAAACTCTGACAGTGACGGCCGGGAGGTTTATATATATATATATATATATATATATATACATATATATACATATATATATATATATATATATATATATATATATCCCCAGCCTGGACTCTGTGATACATATCCCCCCTCACTAGGAGCACCTCAATAACTTGCACCTATAAGGAAAGCCTTTCCAGCGGCTTTTTGCTCACGGTGCAGTTCCCTGACTGCAGTTCCGGTGCAGTTCCCTGACTGACCTGGGGTAAGTGGTGGCACCAGAGAGCCGATCCCTGCTGGGTCATTCTTTCCCCTCCCCAGAGGTGAGTGAAGTCGACACACCCCTTCCCCTGTACGACCCGTCACATAATCGTTTAGGTCTGATCATTTGAAACTGCACAGATTGGAAGAATGGGGAAGTTTTTTCCCTTATAGGACACTTATCCCCATTTTAAAATGAAGTGGCAGGTGGGATGTCTGACTGCGGCTCCATTAATTCTCTTTGGGGCTTCCAGAAAAAAACAAATGTAGCGCTCACAGCCACTGAGGGAATGAATGGATCAGTGGTCAAGTCGCACATGCTGCTCCAGTCTAATGGGGATAAAAGTTCCACATTCTGTCAATTCGGTCCAAGCAGTCAGGCCCCACCAATCAATATGTCATCACTTTCCTGTTTATAGGTGATTACTTTTTTCACAGGAGAACCACTATAAGGGCATTGCTGCTGCTGTATCTCAAGTATTTATTCACTAATGGAAATAAAGAATTTTCTCCTAACTTAGATCCAAGAGAACAAATGATCACCATACAGAACACAATCCACTATTCTAAGACTAATAATACCACACACAGGGCACAAATATGCCACATCATGACCAGACCACATAGTGACCAAATAAAACCACATATTACCAGCATATAGCAACCAAACAATACCACATACAAGGAGAAATATCACCACATCATGACCAGACCACATATTACCACCACATAGTGACAAAATGATACCCCATACAGGGGACAAATACCACAACACCATGACCAGACCACAAATTACCATCACATAGTGACCGAATACTACAAAACTGATCATAAATACAAACCACAATACGAACAACACTGTTATTACCACCAGTGCCATTATACACAGGAGCTCTGTACATAGTATACAGACGCAATACTAAAACGGTGCCCGTTGGGTGTGAGGGAAACATCGCACGCCATTTAGACTAGTACTACCATCTCTGTGGAGATAAAAATTTACCAATTTGATGCCTATACATTTGTACCACCATTTATCTGTAAGGGAAGGAATGGGATACACAGTGAATATAGAGGTATTTTTTGTTATTACAAATATTTGATTGTAGTACATCCAGCAGAGTCTTACAAAGGACTGCTTGGTATACAACAAGCATAGTAGATTACCTACTACCTACTACTAACCTCACGTTTCAATCCACTTCCCCCCCCCCCCTCTTTTTCTCTGACTTTTTAGTCCTTACCTCCCTTCATTTTCATGTTTGCAATTGGCTGATGGCAGTTTCCCTCCTTTTCTTGGAGGTCACATTACCTTTTCCTCCCCCCCTGTTTTAAATGATGTTAAAATTGTGTTTCAATAAAAATATATAATTTTACTCTTAAATGTTGGGAATCTCTTCTTGACAGGTGAATATATTGTCCACTTGTATGTAGATTTTCATAGTATACAATGTATAGAGTAAGTGTACAGGTAACACACTGACTCACCGGTGACATTATACACATGTATATAGTGTACAGGTAATAGTGATCAACAGTGACATTATACACAGGAGATCTGTATATAATGTACAGGTAATATAGTGATCACCGGTGACATTATATAAAGGAGCTCTGTATATAGTGTAAGTGTACAGGTAATACAGTGATCAGTGGTGGCATTACACTCACCGGCCACTTTATTAGGTACACCTGTCCAACTTCTTGTTAACACTTAATTTCTAATCAGCCAATCACATGGCGGCAACTCAGTGCATTTAGGCATGTAGACATGGTCAAGACAATCTCCTGCAGTTCAAACCGAGCATCAGTATGGGGAAGAAAGGTGATTTGAGTGCCTTTGAACGTGGCATGGTTGTTGGTGCCAGAAGGGCTGGTCTGAGTATTTCAGAAACTGCTGATCTACTGGGATTTTCACGCACAACCATCTCTAGGGTTTACAGAGAATGGTCCGAAAAAGAAAAAAAATCCAGTGAGCGGCAGTTCTGTGGGCGGAAATGCCTTGTTGATGCCAGAGGTCAGAGGAGAATGGGCAGACTGGTTCGAGCTGATAGAAAGGCAACAGTGACTCAAATCGCCACCCGTTACAACCAAGGTAGGCCTAAGAGCATCTCTGAACGCACAGTGCGTCGAACTTTGAGGCAGATGGGCTACAGCAGCAGAAGACCACACCGGGTACCACTCCTTTCAGCTAAGAACAGGAAACTGAGGCTACAATTTGTACAAGCTCATCGAAATTGGACAGTAGAAGATTGGAAAAACGTTGCTTGGTCTGATGAGTCTCGATTTCTGCTGCGACATTCGGATGGTAGGGTCAGAATTTGGCGTAAACAACATGAAAGCATGGATCCATCCTGCCTTGTATGGAGCATCTTTGGGATGTGCAGCCGACAAATCTGCGGCAACTGTGTGATGCCATCATGTCAATATGGACCAAAATCTCTGAGGAATGCTTCCAGCACCTTGTTGAATCTATGCCACGAAGAATTGAGGCAGTTCTGTAGGCAAAAGGGGGTCCAACCCGTTACTAGCATGGTGTACCTAATAAAGTGGCCGGTGAGTGTATATACACAGGAGCTCTGCATATAGTGTCAGTGTACAGGTAATACAGTGATCACCAGTGACATTATACACAGGAGCTCTGCATATAGTGTCAGTGTCCAGGTAATACCACGATCACCGGTGACATTATACACAGGAGCTCTGTATATAGTATCAGCGTAAAGGTAATACAGTGCCTCACCAGTAATGTCTGTAGTTGAAGTTCTTCATCCTGTGCAGACCGCCATCACCTCATTCAGCCAGGACTCATCTCTGCAGAAAGGAACACTCAGTCATCAATACCTGATCACTTCCATAGCACATTCCTCACATTTTCCCTGACTTATATACTATGTCAGATGAAGAAAAAAGCGACATAGTGCTGCCCTGCGCAGTAACAGGACCCCCCTTTTGTTCCTCACATGGATAATGGTTTCCTAAAAAGTAACTTATATTACAGTGGTAATAGTGTCCCTAATTGGACCCTATAGAAATTATGTTACACACTTGTCACCATAATATAGCATGTTCCTCATTCTCGACCCCAAAGAGTAATTAAGTCCACCATCCTAGCCCCCTTTATTTAATAATCTCGTCCAGCCTGGCCCCTTTTATTTAATATGCCCCAGCCTGGCACCCTATATCCCTTGTCCAGCCTGGCCCCCATATGTGCAGCCTGCTCCCTCCCAGATATCCAAACTGGCTCCCATATGTCGCTGGTCCTGGCCCCCCACCATATATCCATCCTGGCTTTCCACCATATATCCATCCTGGTTTCCCACCATACATCCATCCTGGCTCCCCATCATATATCCATCCATCCTGGCCCCTATACTATGCTGCATATACAGAGGGAAAAACGATTCCTCTTACTTGCCTACACTCCCGGCGCCATATGGTGTCCTCCTCTACAGAGCGCGCTCATATTAAAATAGCACCGACCAAGCAGAGGCGGGAGGCTGACGTGAGTGCATCCATTGCATGTGGTGCATGACACTGACGTCATACACTGGTGACGTCAGACGCACTGTCATTAGTGTTCATCGGAACTTGCGCCATAGCGGTTCAGGCAATAAACACTGCATGTGCGGGCACCTGCACACACTGTGCCTACGCTTTTAAAGGGCCTGTGCCCCTAAAACAAGATTTTTTCTTCTTCTTGCCCCCTCTCTCAACCTGGTCCACTTCAAGGGCCCACTGGGTATTTCCCCAATACCCCATCAGGCCAGTCTGACCCTGTGTGTAATAAATAAAAATATACAGTGGGGGAAATAAGCATTTGATCCCTTGCTGATTTTGTAAGTTTGCCCAATGACAAAGACATGAACAGTCTATAATTTTAAGGGTAGGTTAAATTTAACATTGATAGATAGAATATCAAAGATAAAATCCAGAAAATCACATTGTATAAATTATATAAATTTGCATTTTGCAGTGAGAAATAAGTATTTAATCCCTCTGGCAAACAAGACTTAATACTTTGTGGCAAAGCCCTTATTGGCAAGCACAACAGTCAGATTTTTTTTGTAGTTGATGATTAGGTTTGCGAACGTCAAGAGGAATTTTGGTCCACTCCTCTTTGCAGATCATCTCTAAATCATTAAGATTTCGAGGCTGTCGCTTGGCAACTCGGAGCTTCAACTTCCTTCATAAGTTTTAAATGGTATTAAGGTCTGGAGACTGGCTAGGCCACTCCATGATCTTAATGTGCTTCTCTTTGTTCCACTCCTTTGTTGCCTTGGCTGTATGTTTTGGGTCATTGTCTTGCTGGAAGACCCATCCACAACCTATTTGTAAAGTCCTGGCGGAGGGAAGGAGGCTGTCACTCAGGATTTTACGGTAAATGGCTCCACCCATTCTCCCATTGATGCGGTGAAGTAGTCCTGTGCCCTTAGCAGAGAAATCCCCCAAAACATAATATTTCCACCTCCATGCTTGACAGTGGGGATGGTATTCTTTGGGTCATAGGCAGCATTTCTCTTCTTCCAAACACGGCAAGTTGAGTTAATGCCAAAGACCTTAATTGTTGTCTCATCTGACCACAGCACCTTCTCCCAATCACTCACAGAATCATCCAGGTGTTCGCTGGCAAACTTCAGACAGGCCTGCACATGTGCCTTCTTGAGCAGGGGGACCTTGTGGGCACTGCAGGATTTTAAATCTTTACAGCGTAATGTATTACCAATGGTTTTCTTGGTGACTATGGTCCCTGCTGCCTTGAGATAATTAACAAGTTCCCCATGTAGTTTTAGGCTGATCTCTCACCTTCCTCATGATCAAGGATGCCCCACGAGGTGAGATTTTGCATGGTGCCCAAGATCAATGTCGATTTACAGTCATTTTGTATTTCTTCCATTTTCTTACTATTGCACCAACAGTTGTGTCATATTCACAAAGCATCTAACTTATGGTTTTGTAGCTCATTCCAGCTTGCTGCAGGTCTATGATCTTGTCCCTGGCATCTTTATAAAGCTCTTTGGTCTTGCCCATGTTGTAGAGGTTAGAGTCTGACTAATTCATTTGAGTCTGCGGACAGGAGTCTTTTATAAAGGTGATTACTGTATGTAACACAGCTGTCTTTAATGCAGGTAATGAGTTGATTAGGAGCGTCTAATGGTTGGTAGGGGATCACATATTTATTTGTCACTGCAAAATGCAAATAAATTTATATAATTTATACAATGTGATTTTCTGGATTTTATTTTTTATATTCTTTCTCTAAATGTTAAAATGAATCTACCCTTAAAAATATAGACTGTTCAAGTCTTTGTCAGTGGGCAAACTTACAAAATCTGCAAGGGATCAAATACTTATTTCCCCCACTATATGTATATACAGGTGCATCTCACAAAATTAGAAAATCATCAAAAAGTTAATTTATTTTCGTTCTTCAATACAAAAAGTGAAACTCATATATTAGATAGAGTCACTACAAACAGAGTGATCTATTTCAAGTGTTTATTTCTGTTAATGTTGATGATTATGGCTTACAATAAAGCCAAAAAAAAACAACAGTCATTGTCTCAATAAATTAGAATAATTTATAACACCAGCTTGAAAAAATAAATTTAAAATCCAAAATGTTGGCCTACTGAAATGTATATTCAGTAAATGCACTCAATACTTGGTTGGGGCTCCTTTGGCATCAATTACTGCATCAATGCGGCATGGCATGGAGGCAATCAACCTTTGGCAGTGCTGAGGTGTTATGGAAGCCCAGGTTGCTTTGATAGCAGCCTTCAGCTCATCAGCATTGTTGGGTCTGGTGTCTCTCATCTTCCTCTTGACAATACCCCATAGATTCTCTATGGGGTTAAAGTCAGGCGAGTTTGCTGGCCAATCAAGCACAGTGATACTGTTGTTTTCAAACCAGGTATTGACCCTTTTGGCAGTGTGGACAGGTGCCAAGTCCTGCAGGAGAATGAAATTTCCATGTCCAAAAAGATTGTCAGCAGAGGGAAGCATGAAATGCTCTAAAATTTCCTGGTAGATGGCTACGCTGACTTTGGTCTTGATAATATTTTTCAATAGTTGTAGGGCCGCACCCTAAAATAGCATAGTCTCTCAGGACTCAGAAGCGCACGACCTTACCAGGGGGTCCAACCCAGTCCACAAATCAGAATCCAGATGAAGAAAGGACAGCGCCACTCCAGAATGTGAAGAAAGCAATTTACATTTTAATCTGCCTCCTGCGGCAACGTTTTGGTCCGAGGACCTTTGTCAAGCACAGTACAAAAACACATTTCAACCACCATTATATATCTATAAACACACCCATTAATTAAGCAATGCCCAATAGGTGACCATCTCCCTTAGACAAATACACAATATAGCCAAATATAATATTACAAATATAAAAACAATCCCACAAAGACAGTCCCACATTCGTCCCATTAACTAACAGAGTCCAGCTATCCCTGATCGTTCCCAAAGGTCTACAAATATCCATAAACCCCATAAAACGTACCCAGCTCCTGAAAGGTAAACAAGACACATCGCACCAATAAGAAAAATGCATCGATGATTGCCATAGTGCTATAGGCGTGTATAGAACACAAATCATCCAATCACAAAGATAAGCATCCACATCCTATGACCGGCCCATAGCCGGCATGCATTGCGCAGCATCGCGTCAGCTCATAGGATGTTTACCCGGTCCGTCAGTCCTTAACACCGGAAGTAACGACGTCTCATCGAGAGACGTAAACATCCTATGAGCTGACGCGATGCTGCGCAATGCATGCCGGCTATGGGCCGGTCATAGGATGTGGATGCTTATCTTTGTGATTGGATGATTTCTGTTCTATACACGCCTATATCACTATGGCAATCATCGATGCATTTTTCTTATTGGTGCGATGTGTCTTGTTTACCTTTCAGGAGCTGGGTACGTTTTATGGGGTTTATGGATATTTGTAGACCTTTGGGAACGATCAGGGATAGCTGGACTCTGTTAGTTAATGGGACGAATGTGGGACTGTCTTTGTGGGATTGTTTTTATATTTGTAATATTATATTGGGCTATATTGTGTATTTGTCTAAGGGAGATGGTCACCTATTGGGCATTGCTTAATTAATGGGTGTGTTTATAGATATATAATGGTGGTTGAAATGTGTTTTTGTACTGTGCTTGACAAAGGTCCTCGGACCGAAACGTTGCCGCAGGAGGCAGATTAAAATGTAAATTGCTTTCTTCACATTCTGGAGTGGCGCTGTCCTTTCTTCATCTGGATTCTGACTTTTGGTCTTGATAAAACACAGTGGACCTACACCAGCAGATGACATGGCTCCTCATACCATCATTGATTGTGGATACTTCACACTACACCTCAAGCAGCTTGGATTGTTTGTGTCACAATCCATGGCTTGAGGTGTAGGACACTAACTAAACCCCTAAGTGTCCAGGCCATTGACTCCGTTCCACTCAGCCAGGGGTGGGTGACCCAAGTCATGGAAGATATACACCTGCATATACACCTGTATAGGGACTCGTCATGAGGAGTCCCTGTCATGCTATGTCTTGGGGGGAATGCCAACACCCATTGTTTTAGGACTCCCTTCGTTGAAAAAACACAACCCGGTCATAGATTGGCGGTCAAGAAAGTGGTCAGCTGGGATCAGTCGTGTGAGGGCTGCTGCCCGGGGACAACTGTCTCTGCCGTCCTTCTACAACCTACCCCTTCTTCTCCAGTGGGGGCAGCAGAGGTGCTGCCAGGGAGTAGGGGCAAGACTCAACCCTCTCTACAAGCTAACCCTGAGTGTCGGAGTCCCCTTAGGAGGAGGGGTCAGGGGAGGGTGGTGGTTCCCCCCAGTATGGAGTGTTGCCTCCCCAAGGAACCCTCGACTTCCCCTCCCTCTTCTTGAACCAGCCCACCAGGTCATCGGCATTCCTGAGATCACCCTGGGCAACCCAAGTTTGCATTGACCTTGAAGGGAGTGCACTAACAGGTCCATCACCACCTGCTCTATCATATGTGCAGGGGTAGAAGATTCTGGCTGCAACCATTTCTGCACAATGACAATGGGGCTGGACAGCCACTATTTGACTTCTCAATGACGCTCAGGCTCAACATTCTCCTCACCTGCTTAGATATAACCTTGCAATGGGCTTTGGGGATTCAGTATGGCTTTTGGTTCACCCACACATGCGGTTCCATCAGAATTTCATGCTTGACGACCTTCATACATCCTTGCAACTCTGAAAACAGGTCACGGTTCCACTGAAGCAGTTACCGGCCAAAGACAGTGACTCTGCCATTGTGACATCCTCGACCTTGCCTTCCTGATTGGCTTCTAGGCATGTGGCTTCCACTGTTTCCTTGTCTCACCACGGCGTAAACAGGTTGATGTGGTACACCTAATACGGATTTGTTCTCCCTGGTTGGTGGACTTTGTAGTAGACGTTGCCCTTTTTCTACCACGCATGTGGAACTTCCCAAATAGAAAACAGCAGAAGCGGGAGTAGGCAATCCCAGTGTCCGCCATCCTTCTCCATGAGCTTCTTGAGCATGGCCTTCAGGGTTTTGTTGAACCTTTGCACCAGGCCGCCCATCTGCGGATGGTACACCGATTTCTGGAGTTGCATAATCTGGCGGACCTTACACAACTCCCAAATCACGTTAGATATAAAAGGAGTTCCTTGGTCCATCTTGAACTCCTTTGGCAGGCCCATCCAAGAAAATGTATGGACTAGCTCTTGTGCTATACTCCTGTCTAAGGAATTTCTCAGTAATACCGCTTCTGGGTACTGTGTTGTGTAGTCCATGACCACCAGGATATATTGGAGCCCTCTGGCAGATTTAACCAGGGATGTGAGCAGATCCATAGCAATGGGGTCAAATAGGCCCTCTATTATGAATAATGGCAGTTGGGAACTATGAAAGTGAAAGACTAGAGCAGTAAGCTGACAGGTGGGGCAGGACCAGCAATAGCTAACAATCTCTCGGTGACATTTAGGCTAGTAGAACATCTATAGGACCCCCTCTTGTGTTTTGTCTGCGCTCAGGTGCCCACCCCAGACATGAGAATCAGTCAGGTCTAACACCCTAAGTCTAAAGGGTCCCAGTATTAATAGGTGCCCTATTACCTCCCCCCTCAGTTTAGTAAGTCGGTATAACAAGTCCTCATTTACTGCAAGGTATGGAAACCTGGTGTCGGCCCCTGGCTCTTGAGCAACCCCATTTATTACAGTAACATTATCAAATTCCCCTTCTAATGCCAGTTCTTTCATTTGAGCAGTTCCAAAATCTTCACTGGTCACCTCTAACTGAGAAATAATGGCCTTAGAGGACACTAACTTCTGATACCCCTCCCCCCTCATAAGGACACAGAAGGGAAACCCATCAGATTCTGGGGGTGGTGACAATTCTTTAAGGGCAACCTGTTGTGAACTCTGTTTCCGGGCTCCCTCCTGTGGTCATGAGTGGTACTGTGTGAGTTCTCTCTTTGGGCTCCTCCTGGTGGCTCTTTTTGTTATTTTGCAGGTTTCTGGCAGGATCAGCTGTCTCGTCATCTGCTAGTTAGGTTTCCTATTTAATCCACCTGGTCCTTCATTCCTTGCCTGTTGCCGTTGTATTCAGTGCTATTCTGATTGCTCCTGTCTACATCCGTTATCAGTCTCTCCAAGAGAAGCTAAGTTCTGTTTGCTTATTTTTGCTCATCTGTGTTCAAGATGTTTCCTAGTATATGATGAGTTTTTGTCCAGCTTGCTAATATGTGATTTCCCTGCTTGCTGGTGCTCTGGGGTGCTGAGTTGCTCCCCCCACATCGTTAGTTGGTGTGGGGGTTCTCGCATTCTCTGCGTGGATATTTTTGCATAGGGTTTTTTACTGACCGCACAGATCCCTTGCTATTTTCTGCTATCTAGCGTTAGCGGGCCTCATTTGCTTAACCTGTTTCATCTCTGCGTTTGTCTTTTCCTCTTAACTCACCGTTATTATTTGTGGGGGGCATCTATATCTCTGGGGGATTTCTCTGAGGCAAGTGAGGTCTTTACTTTCTCTTTAGGGGTAGTCAGTTTCTCAGGCCCTGAAGAGACGTCTAGGATTTCAGGAAACGTTCCACGGCTGCCTATAGTGTGTGCGGTTAGGATCAGGTTTGCGGTTAGTCCAGTTACCACATCCCCAGAGCTCGTCCTATTATTTTCTACTTAGCTGGTTAAATTTGTGATCCTAAGCCACTAGGATCATAACAGTGCAACAGGCCAAAAGTGTTAAATGCATCGCAAAAGTGGGATAAGAGAAATCCTGAGTTCAATTTTTTTTTTTTCTGCTCTGCAGTCTGTCCTGCTTCTCTCCTCCCCTTAATCTCTGGGTGGCTTTGAGTTCTGCTGCAGACATGGATATTCAGAGTCTGACTTCTAGTGTGGATCATCTTGCTGCAAGGGTGCAAAGCATTCAGGATTTTGTTGTTCACAGTCCTATGTCTGAGCCAAAAGTACCTATTCCTGAGTTTTTTTCTGGAGATAGATCTAGGTTTCTGAATTTTAAGAATAATTGTAAATTATTTCTTTCTTTGAGACCTCGTTCCTCTGGTGATTCCGCTCAGCAAGTTATAATTGTTATCTCTCTGTTACGCGGCGACCCTCAAGATTGGGCCTTCTCCTTGGCGCCAGGAGATCCTGCATTGCTGAATGTGGATGCGTTTTTTCTGGCGCTTGGATTGCTTTATGAGGAACCTAATCTGGAGAACCAGGCAGAAAAGGCCTTGCTGGCTCTCTCTCAGGGTCAGGATGAAGCTGAGGTGTATTGTCAAAAATTTCGGAAATGGTCGGTGCTTACTCAATGGAATGAGTGTGCCCTGGCTGCAAATTTCAGAGAAGGTCTTTCTGAAGCCATTAAGAATGTTATGGTGGGGTTCCCCACGCCTGCGAGTCTGAATGAGTCAATGGCTTTGGCCATTCAGATTGATCGGCGTTTGCGGGAGCGCAAACCTGCGCACCATCTGGCGGTGTTTTCTGAACAGAAACCTGAGTCTATGCAATGTGATAGGATTCTGACCAGAATTGAACGGCAAAATCATAGACGTCAGAATGGGTTGTGCTTTTACTGTGGTGATTCAGCTCATGTTATCTCAGCATGCTCTAAGCGCACAAAAAACTTTGCTAGATCTGTCACCATTGGTACTGTACAGCCTAAATTCATTTTGTCTGTTACTTTGATTTGCTCTCTGTCATCTTACTCAGTTATGGCTTTTGTAGATTCAGGTGCCGCCCTAAATCTGATGGATTTGTCATTTGCCAAGCGCTGTGGTTTTATCCTTGAGCCATTACAGTTCCCTATTCCATTGAAGGGAATTGATGCTACACCATTGGCCAAGAATAAACCTCAATACTGGACTCAAGTGACCATGTGTATGACTCCTGCACATCAGGAGGTGATTCGCTTTCTTGTGTTATATAATTTGCATGACGTTGTCGTGTTGGGTCTGCCATGGTTGCAGGCTCATAATCCAGTCCTGGATTGGAAAGCTATGTCTGTGTTGAGTTGGGGTTGCCAGGGAATTCATGGCGATGCTCCCTTGGTATCAATTGCTTCCTCTACTCCTTCTGAAGTCCCTGAGTTTTTGTCGGACTACCAGGATGTATTTGATGAGCCCAAATCCAGTGTCCTACCTCCTCATAGGGATTGTGATTGTGCTATAAATTTGATTCCTGGTAGTAAGTTCCCTAAGGGACGACTGTTTAATTTGTCTGTACCAGAGCATGCCGCTATGCGGAGCTATGTAAAGGAGTCTTTGGAGAAGGGACATATTTGCCCCTCCTCGTCCCCTCTTGGTGCGATATTCTTTTTTGTGGCCAAGAAGGATGGTTCGTTGAGACCCTGTATAGATTATCGCCTTCTAAAGAAAATCACGGTCAAATTCCAGTATCCCTTGCCATTGTTGTCTGATCTGTTTGCTCGGATTAGGGGGTCTAGTTGGTTCACCAAGATAGATCTTCGCGGTGCGTATAATCTTGTGCGTATAAAACAGGGCGATGAATGGAAAACAGCATTTAATACGCCCGAAGGCCATTTTGAGTACTTGGTGATGCCTTTTGGACTTTCTAATGCCCCTTCTGTGTTTCAGTCCTTCATGCACGATATCTTCCGAGAATATCTGGATAAATTTATGATTGTGTATCTGGATGATATTTTGGTCTTTTCAGATGATTGGGAATCCCATGTGAAGCAGGTCAGGATGGTATTTCAGGTCCTGCGTGCCAATGCCTTGTTTGTGAAGGGTTCCAAATGTCTCTTCGGAGTCCAGAAAGTTTCCTTTTTGGGCTTTATTTTTTCTCCTTCTTCTATTGAGATGGACCCAGTCAAGGTCCAGGCTATTCATGATTGGACTCAACCTACATCGGTTAAGAGTCTTCAGACGTTCTTGGGTTTTGCTAATTTTTACCGTCGCTTCATTGCTAATTTTTCTGGTGTGGTTAAACCTTTGACGGATTTGACCAAGAAGGGTTCTGATGTGACTAACTGGTCTCCTGCGGCCGTTGAGGCCTTTCAGGAGCTGAAGCGCCGGTTTTCTTCGGCTCCAGTTTCATGTCAGCCAGATGTCTCTCTTCCCTTCCAGGTCGAGGTTGATGCTTCTGAAATTGGAGCAGGGGCTGTTTTGTCACAGAGAAGCTCTGATTGCTCTGTGATGAAGCCATGTGCCTTCTTTTCAAGAAAATTTTCGCCGGCTGAACGAAATTATGATGTTGGTAATCGGGAGTTGTTGGCAATGAAGTGGGCATTTGAGGAGTGGCGACACTGGCTAGAGGGAGCTAAGCATCGTGTGGTGGTCTTGACTGATCATAAAAATTTGATTTATCTTGAGTCGGCCAAGCGGTTGAATCCTAGACAGGCTCGTTGGTCGTTGTTTTTCTCACGTTTCGATTTCGTGGTCTCGTACCTTCCTGGTTCGAAGAACGTGAAGGCTGATGCTCTTTCTAGGAGTTTTGTGCCTGACTCCCCTGGAGTTTCTGAGCCGGTTGGTATCCTCAAAGAGGGGGTAATTTTGTCTGCCATTTCCCCAGATTTGCGACGGGTGTTACAGGAATTTCAGGCGGATAGACCTGACCGTTGTCCATCAGAGAGACTGTTTGTCCCAGATAGATGGACCAGCAGAGTTATTTCCGAGGTCCATTCTTCAGTGTTGGCAGGTCATCCTGGGATTTTTGGTACCAGAGATTTGGTGGCTAGATCCTTCTGGTGGCCTTCCTTGTCGCGGGATGTGCGTTCCTTTGTGCAGTCCTGTGGGATTTGTGCTCGGGCTAAGCCTTGCTGTTCTCGTGCCAGTGGTTTGCTTTTGCCTTTGCCAGTTCCTAAGAGGCCTTGGACGCATATTTCCATGGATTTTATTTCGGATCTTCCGGTCTCTCAGAGAATGTCTGTCATCTGGGTGGTTTGTGATCGTTTTTCTAAAATGGTCCATTTGGTGCCCTTGCCTAAGTTGCCTTCTTCCTCCGATTTGGTTCCGTTATTTTTTCAGAATGTGGTTCGTCTGCACGGCATCCCTGAAAACATTATGTCTGACAGAGGATCCCAGTTTGTGTCCAGATTTTGGCGGTCCTTTTGTGCTAAGATGGGCATTGATTTGTCTTTTTCGTCGGCCTTCCATCCTCAGACGAATGGCCAAACCGAGCGAACTAACCAGACCTTGGAAACTTATTTGAGATGTTTTGTTTCTGCTGACCAGGATGATTGGGTGGCTTTTTTGCCATTGGCCGAGTTTGCCCTTAATAATCGGGCTAGTTCGGCTACTATGGTTTCGCCTTTTTTTTGTAATTCTGGTTTTCATCCTCGTTTTTCCTCGGGTCAGGTTGAGTCTTCTGACTGTCCTGGGGTGGATTCTGTGGTGGATAGGTTGCAGCAGATTTGGAACCATGTGGTGGACAATTTGATGTTGTCACAAGAGAAGGCTCAGCGCTTTGCTAACCGTCGTCGCTGTGTGGGTCCCCGACTTCGTGTGGGGGATTTGGTGTGGTTGTCTTCTCGTTATGTTCCTATGAAGGTTTCTTCTCCTAAGTTTAAACCTCGTTTTATCGGTCCTTATAAAATTTTGGAAATCCTCAACCCTGTGTCATTTCGCTTGGACCTCCCGGCATCGTTTACCATCCATAATGTGTTCCATAGGTCTTTGTTGCGGAGGTATGTGGTGCCTGTGGTTCCTTCTGTTGAGCCTCCTGCTCCGGTGCTGGTTGAGGGAGAATTGGAATACGTGGTGGAGAAGATCTTGGATTCTCGTATTTCAAGACGGAGGCTTCAGTATTTGGTTAAGTGGAAGGGCTATGGTCAGGAGGATAATTCCTGGGTTGTCGCCTCTGATGTTCATGCGGCCGATTTGGTTCGTGCCTTCCATGTGGCTCACCCTGATCGCCCTGGGGGTTCTGGTGAGGGTTCGGTGACCCCTCCTCAAGGGGGGGGTACTGTTGTGAACTCTGTTTCCGGGCTCCCTCCTGTGGTCATGAGTGGTACTGTGTGAGTTCTCTCTTTGGGCTCCTCCTGGTGGCTCTTTTTGTTATTTTGCAGGTTTCTGGCAGGATCAGCTGTCTCGTCATCTGCTAGTTAGGTTTCCTATTTAATCCACCTGGTCCTTCATTCCTTGCCTGTTGCCGTTGTATTCAGTGCTATTCTGATTGCTCCTGTCTACATCCGTTATCAGTCTCTCCAAGAGAAGCTAAGTTCTGTTTGCTTATTTTTGCTCATCTGTGTTCAAGATGTTTCCTAGTATATGATGAGTTTTTGTCCAGCTTGCTAATATGTGATTTCCCTGCTTGCTGGTGCTCTGGGGTGCTGAGTTGCTCCCCCCACATCGTTAGTTGGTGTGGGGGTTCTCGCATTCTCTGCGTGGATATTTTTGCATAGGGTTTTTTACTGACCGCACAGATCCCTTGCTATTTTCTGCTATCTAGCGTTAGCGGGCCTCATTTGCTTAACCTGTTTCATCTCTGCGTTTGTCTTTTCCTCTTAACTCACCGTTATTATTTGTGGGGGGCATCTATATCTCTGGGGGATTTCTCTGAGGCAAGTGAGGTCTTTACTTTCTCTTTAGGGGTAGTCAGTTTCTCAGGCCGTGAAGAGACGTCTAGGATTTCAGGAAACGTTCCACGGCTGCCTATAGTGTGTGCGGTTAGGATCAGGTTTGCGGTTAGTCCAGTTACCACATCCCCAGAGCTCGTCCTATTATTTTCTACTTAGCTGGTTAGATTTGTGATCCTAAGCCACTAGGATCATAACAGCAACCCGTCTATTATCTGAGCAACCGAGCTCTGGCGCCTTCCCCCACAAAACCCAAAACAAACAAAAGTCGCAGCCTATGATAACAGGGTGCAATAAGTCCTGGACCATGCTGACCTCGTAGGATTCCATACCTTGGGACATTTCAATGTCCACTCTGGCCACTGGATAGTTTTTAACATCCCTGTGGACGCTTCAGACACCATCCCTCTCTCCAAGGATCAGGTGGAGAGGAAGTGTGGCCTTTACGAGGGTCACCAAACTGAGTCTATCAGTCCAGTCACTTTCAGACCATTCACCTTTACGGGACAAGCTAGGGTCCCCTCACTAGAAGAACCGTTCACACTGCAGGCTGGATACGCATGGGATGAACAGCAGCGTCCCAGGCTATAGTCCATCTGCTCGGAGGTCAGGGGACAACGGGAGCTACATGGTCTGGGCCGTGACATTTCTAATATATAATATTGCCAGCAAGTACCTTCCACATAACCTCCCCTCCCCTTTGAATCTTGGACACCTCAGCCCCTTTTGGGCCTCTGCCTCTTGTTGGGCCCACCAGTATGGATTGTTGCCTCCCCAAGGAACCCTCGACTTCCCCTCCCCTTCTTGAACCAGCCCACAAGGTCATCGGCGTTCCTGAGATCACCCTGGACAATCCAAGTTTGCATTGACCTTGAAGGGAGTGCAATAACAGCATTGAGAAGAACCTGCAGATGTGTCAGTAAGGGCACTAACAGTAATACTCGTGCGAGGATCGCATTGCAATCCTTGGACTGGCAGTCTGCTCTCCTGACCTGAATGTGACTCACGTGTCTGTATGCAGCTGTCATGCTCAGGTCAAGAGAGTCGATGGCCAGTCCGAGGATTGCAAGGTGATCTCCCTATGAGTATTACGGCCACCTGTCTGCACCCTAATAATGACCCACAGCTCTGCAGTGAGATCAGAGAGGAGAGCGGCCATTACGAATCACACTGGTAATCATCACATGTCACACAAGTAGCACCTCATATCATTTAAAATAATCTCTGGAAGTGGGCTCTAGGGAAGATCTATGTCCAGCCCATAGATCTTAACTGCTTATTTACATATAAGAAAAACGTGAATTTCTCTGGAATAAGGCATCAGATTGTAGAGATCAAGGTATCATTTTACTCAGCTTCCTATGACCTACATTCCCATATAGACAGCTTAGGGTTGATCTTACTGACAGATTCCCTTTAAGGATGAGTAAAAACTGACAAGAGTGTAACAAGGAAACAATATAGGATTAAGGTCAGCAACAAGTATAATAGTCCTGTGTGAGTAAAACCTACTTCAGGCAAGGACATTGGGACAGTGTCTCTACATTGAAGTATCAGGTGAAGAACCCATAAAATCTCTAAATCTGTCTTTTTTGCTTATTAAAAACTACCGGAGGAAAAATACGCTCAAATTAACTTTTACTCCAATTACACTTTTAGACCGATCCCATAACATTGGTGTTAAAGTTACCAGTACAGAAGAATGTAACCAGTTTGTGTTAAAAAAAAATCTTAAAAAATGTTTTCATTCACTGGAGGGGCCATGGGGGTGCTTACACTGTCTTCCTTTGTTTTCTTACTTGAATATATCTGGCTATGATGTGTTTTATTATTCATTTACTTGGTAATAAACCTTTATTATTTGTAAGATTGATATTAAAAAAACCAAACAAACAAAGGGATTTGCAAAAAAAAGTACGGTATATTTTTTTAAATTATGTTTTTACTTTTATTTTTAGTCACTTGAAGAGGACTCTCATTTATTAGAACTCCAACACATTACTGCACCTGTGGATATACAATGTACAAACATCTGTGAAGACTCACCGTCTGTAATCCACAACAGGTATTATCACAGGACAGCACTCAAAGCATTACTCAAAGGGTTGTCCAGGTAAAACAAGTTATCCCCTATATGCTGATGTTATTGGTCCAGAAAAAAGACAATTTTCACTGGTTTACACAAATCAAAGGAAAATTAAGTGACTGCATTGGAACAATAAGATAAATGTGACATCTAAAATCCAAGCAGCATCACATGAAGAAATCTCAGAGTAAACGTCATTTAATGTGAATCTCCCAGTCCACAGAGACTCTCAAGGAGACGTTCTCCAGACTCAGGACACAGAGGTTTCTGTTGTAGGTGTAGCTCAGCTTTCTCTTCTCTCTACCTGTAGGAGAATATAAAAAAGATGTTGAAAGTTTTCTACAATAAATATTAGTCGCAGATCACTGAAAACAACTGATTCTATATTGTTTCTGCGTTGATAAAAATTATGCAGAATGTCACTTGGATTGTTACATCCGTAACAAATAAAAATTATAATAGTACTAATCCAGAACTGATTACAGGAGCAAAACTATAGAGGCCTAAAAAATCCCTGTGTGCCTTATGTATTATTATTATTATACATTTTTATAGCGCCATTTATTCCATGGCGCTTTACATGTGAAAAGGGGGCAAATATAGACAAGTACAATTAAACATGAGCAAAAAACAAGGCACACAGGTACATAAGGAGGGAGGACCCTGCCCGCGAGGGCTCACAGTCTGCAGGGGATGGGTGAGGATATATTAGGAGAGGGTAGAGCTGGTTGTGCGGTGGTTCAGTAGGTTGACGATCACTACAGGCTGTAGGCTTGTCGCAAGAGGTGAGTCTTCAGGTTCTTTTTCACCTATGGTAGGTGAGAGTCTGATGTGTTGTGGTAGAGAGTTCCAGAGTATGGGGAAAGCACGGGAGAAGTCTTGGATAAGGTTGTGGGAAGAAGAGATGAGAGGGGAGTAGAGAAGGAGATCTTGAGAGGATCGGAGGTTGTGTGTAGGTAAGTATCGGGAGACCATGTCACAAATGTATGGAGGAGACAGGTTTGTGGATGGCTTTGTATGTCATTGTAAGGGTTTTGAACTGGAGTCTCTGGGCGATAGGAAGCCAGTGAAGGGCTTGGCATAAGGGAGAGGCTGGGGAATAGCGGGGAGACAGGTAGATTAGTCGGGCAGCAGAGTGTAGGATGGATTGGAGTGGTGCCAGAGTGCTAGAGGGGAGGCCAGAGAGTAGGAGGTTGCAGTAGTCAAGACGGGAGTTGATAAGGGCATGCACTAGTGTTTTTGTGGTGTCACGGTCAAGGAATATGCAGATCCGGGAGATATTTTTGAGTTTGAGACGGCAGGAGGAGGCATGGGCTTGTATATGTGGCTTGAAAGAGAAGGCAGAGTCGAGGATCACTGTTGTGAACTCCGTTTTCAGGCTCCCTCTTGTGGTCACAGATGGTATTGTGTGACTTTGGTTTTTTGGCTCCCCCTGGTGGTTTGGTTTATTATCCTGCGGGTCTGCTGGATCAGCTGCCTCGTTATTCACCAGGGAGGCTCCTATTTAGCTCTGCTTCACTTCCACTTGTTGCCGGCTGTCAATGTATTCAGTGCTATTCTGATTACTCCTGATTATCTCGTTTTCTGCCTCTTCAGGATAAGCTAAGTTCTGTTTGAATATTTTTTGCTCATCTGCCTGCAATATGATTTCTGTGTATGATGAGTCTAGTCCAGCTTGCTAACATGTGATTTCTTTTTGCTGGTAAGCTCTGGGGTACGGAGTTGCTTCCCCCGCACCGTTAGTTGGTGCGGGGGCTCGAGCAATCTCTACGTGGATATTTTGAATAGGGTTTTTTATTGACCGCACAGTTTCCTTCCTATTTTCTGCTATCTAGTATTAGCGGGCCTCATTTGCTAAATCTGATTTCATCTCTGTGTTTGTGCTTTCCCCTTAACTCACCGTTAATATTTGTGGGGGGCTATTCTATATTTTTGGGGTCATTCCACTGAGGCAAGTGAGGACTTACTTTCCCTCCAGGAATAGTCAGTTTCTCAGGCCGTGACGAGACGTCTAGGATTTTTAGGTAACGTTCCACGGCTGCCTATAGTTGTTTGCGGATAGGATCAGGTTGCGGTCAATCTAGTTACCACTTCCCCAGAGCTAGTAGTCTGTTCAGTTACTTAGCTAGTCCGACCTGCGATCCTTGCCACTAGGATCATAACAGATCACCCCGAGGCACTGGGCGTGTGGGACTGGGGAAAGTGAGCAGCCATTGACATTGACATTGATAGATAGGTCTGATGGAGGGGTAGAGTGAGATGGGGGAAAGACGATGAATTCTGTTTTGTCCATGTTCAGTTTTAGAAAGCGAGCAGAAAAGAAGGCCGAGATAGCAGACAAACAGTGTGGGATTTTGGTAAGTAAGGAGGTGAGTAGGGATGAGCGAATATACTCGTTACTCGAGATTTCGGAGCTCGCTCGGGTGTCCTCCAAGTATTTTTTAGTGCTCGGAGATTTAGTTTTCTTCGCCGCAGCTGAATGATTTACATCTGTTAGCCAGTTTGATTACATATGGGGATTCCCTAGCAACCAGGCAACCCCCACATGTACTTATGCTGGCTGACAGATGTAAATTATTCAGCTGAAGCAATGAAAACTAAATCTCCGAGCACTAAAAAATACTGGGAGGACACCCGAGCGTGCTTGGGAAATCACGAGTAACGAGTATATCATCACTAGAGGTGAGGTCAGGTCCGGATAGGTAAATCTGCGTGTCATCAGCGTAGAGATGATACTGCATACCGTGGGATTCTATGAGCTGTCCCAGGCCGAAGGTGTAGATGGAGAAGAGTAGGGGTCCTAGAAAAGAGCCTTGAGGAACACCGACAGACAAGGGGCGGAGTGAGGAGATGGTGTGGGGGAGGGAGACACTGAATGTTTGGTCTGTCAAATATGAGGAGATCCAGGATAGGGCCAAGTCTGTGATGCCAAGAGATGAGAGGGACCAGAACTCACAGGATAGGTGAGGGCCAAGTTACAGATCTTCTCTGATCTAATACCAAAGTAATAGACTGAACATTCTTTTTAGAATTAAACAGATTAAGTCCCTTTTTCATACTAATTAAAGGGGTTGTGTGAGACTTTAACATTCATGGCCTATCATTAGGATAGGTCATCAATGTATGATCGGTGGGGGTGTAACATTTGACAATCCCACTGATCAAGTGTCCCTGGTGTTGGCGACAGCCAGATCTGCTCAGTTGTAGAGCTGCGCAGCACAGCTACATGGACGGAATGTTTGCTGCACCAGGTATTGGACATCTGCCCCTTATTGATTTTAATAGAAGGCAGATGTGTAGTACCTGGCTGCGGCCATGATACAGTCAATGTCTCTGTGCTGTACAGCTCCACAACTGAGCAGAGCCGGCAGACGCTGACTCCGGGAACAGCTGATTGGCACGGGTGCCGAGTTTCGCACTCCCATGGATCAGATTTTGATGACCTATCCCAAAGGACAGGCCATCACCATCAATGTTAAAGTCCCAGACAACCCCCTTAAATTTTATGTAATTGTCACTTACAGTATTTCAATAACTTCTGACAGAGACGGAAGGTACAAATAAAGGCTGGGAAACACTGAACATTTTCTCCATTGCTCATAATATACGTATACTTAGGCTTGTCATGTTCAGTGATACCACATTTGGCCATGCATCTTACACTGCTGCGGGGCCCTGTCTCTTTCAATAATAAATATAAGGCACTTAAGAAGTTTACAGGAAAGGAGGAGTGAGAGTTCATCCCAAGCCTTCCTTTTAGCAGGCTAATGGCTAATTGACTTACTAACTTGCTCTTCATTTTGAGCAACTTCAGCCTTCTGGTGTGCACCTGCAAGACACCTCCCAAGATGGGATCATGCAGTATCTAAGGGATAAGCTACGCTGCACAGGCTGCCAGAGCTGAAAAAATGCAGAGGGCCTCAGGAACCCCCTTTCCATCTGGTGGATCACAGGCTTGGTCTGGCCCACAAAAGAACAGGAGAATCCTCTGGTGGGCCCCTGGGCAAGGAGTGGGCCACCACCCTCTTATATGAACAGTACTTGGCACTATATCCTTGGATCACTATGTACATCTTTTTCATTTAACAATCTACCCAGTTCATTGTTACCGTATATAAATTTGTAATTGAGGATAATGTCACATTTGCTGGTAGCCCAGTTACTGGTGGGCCCTTGGCATCCCAGTCCGACACTGGGTCCAACCCTTGTGACTGAGAAATTCCTGCCCTGATACTTCAGCTTTGATAGAACTGTTGCCCTTCTGCCAATGGGGTTAGGGAGTTGGTTGTTTTAATTTTATTCATAAATCAGTAGTCCACATGAAAACAAGAAACTTTGTAATATATCTTAACAGAAAAATCTGCTTCTTTCTTCTCCAGGACTGATCTTTTACTCTGAATTCAGGGTTAAAAGCAGTGAAGACAGATTTTTCCATTCCTGAGATAGCAGACGGCAGTTGGTGCTTTTAAAATTCTATAGAGATGAGGGAGGAGCTAGAGGCAGAACCAGAAATTCTGCTGAGAATTCTACTGAAACAGTTCCAGTTCTCCATAGAACTACTCTGAATATTCATTCTCAAAACTGGAGCTCACAGTCTTGCAGAAGAACGAAGCAGATTTCTCTGATAAAATATACCATATTACAAAGTTTCTTATTTTCATGTGTGCCATTGGTTTATGAAAAGGAAATAGTCCGGTTCCAGCTACTCATCCATGTCCCTTCATTTTACTGATCAAAGGGGGTCTCATGCCACATGGCAAACTTATTAAAAAGTTTACTTAGCCTTCATGTGGATCCTTTTGACAAGATTTTTCACTTTGATAACTGCTCACCCAGAGCAAACGACCAAGTCCTGTTTTTTATATTTTTTTTATCCTCATTCCTAAAGATCCATTCTGCTTTTATTTGACATTTTAAAATTGTCAGTTTTGTTGTATAAAGGTCTGCTTTTTTTGTGTAACGAGTTGTATTTTTAAACATTGCCATTACATGGTGTACATGTAAATTATTGATTAATTTTCAAAAACCACACGGCACCACTGTCTGAGGACTTCTTAATTAACTTTATGTTTTTTTAAACCGTGCAGCAAGGATCTAAATCTTACCAGCTTGATGTACAATGACCTCAGATGGTGATTTCTTGAAACCCATTACATGAACATTTTCCAGGAGGGATTTCACTGGGAAACTACCTAGTTTGTCAGCAGAACTAAAAAATAAAAAAAATAGAATTTTCACTGGCGATTAATTAATAATTTAACAATAAATATAAATATATATTCTAATAGACATAACTGAGCAAGCAGAAGTCTACTGTCAGTTAGCACATTAGTAATGGTCTTCACTGCACAGATGGTCCTGCCGTAGAAGTCCTACCACAGCATATGTAGAAGGGAAGTGCTCCAAAATATATATCTTTACGTAGTTATGTGTTTAGTGATATATAATTCCCCCACATGTGCTCAATAGCCCCCTCCTCAAGCTGGTATATCAGGTTTCATTTAGGACTTAGGGTACCGTTACACTAAACGACTTACCAACGATCACGACCAGCGATACGACCTGGCCGTGATCGTTGGTAAGTCGTTGTGTGGTCGCTGGGGAGCTGTCACACAGACAGCTCTCTCCAGCGACCAATGATCAGGGGAACGACTTCGGCATCGTTGAAACTGTCTTCAACGATGCCGAAGTCCCCCTGCAGCACCCGGGTAACCAGGGTAAACATTGGGTTACTAAGCGCAGGGCCGCGCTTAGTAACCCGATATTTACCCTGGTTACCATTGTAAAAGTAAAAAAAACCACTGCATACTCACATTCTGATGTCTGTCACGTCCCCCGCCGGCATCCACAGGGTTAAAACTGCTTTCGGCAGGTGCGCTTGCTAATGCTGCACTGCTGCCGAGAGCTTCCCTGCACTGAATGTGTCAGCGCCGGCAGACAGCGGTGACGTCACCGCTGTGCTCTGCTTTCCGGCTGGCACTGACACATTCAGTACAGGGAAGCTCTCGGCAGCAGCGCAGCATTAGCAAGCGCTCCTGCCGAAAGCAGTTTTAACCCTGTGGACGCCGGCGGGGGACGTGACAGACATCAGAATGTGAGTATGTAGTGTTTTTTTTTTTACTTTTACAATGGTAACCAGGGTAAATATCGGGTTACTAAGCGCGGCCCTGCGCTTAGTAACCCGATATTTACCCTGGTTACCATTGTAAAACATTGCTGGCATCGTTGCTTTTGCTGTCAAACACAACGATACACGCCGACCTGACGACCAAATAAAGTTCTGGACTTCTAGCTCCAACCAGCGATATCACAGCAGGATCCAGATCGCTGCTGCATGTCAAACACAACGAGATCGCTATCCAGGACGCTGCAACGTCACGGATCGCTGTCGTTCTCGTTGGAAAGTTGGTCAGTGTGACGGTACCTTTAGGCCAGTGGACAATAGACTCATCCCCACACACCTGGGGCTGGACACACCTCTTCTAGCAGGACATAAAAGGCACAAGACACATGTGCACTGTCTCTTTTGTTGTGCCTGCATGCTGGAATGTTCATGGATCCACATGGTGGTTGAGTATATCTGTATCCCCTTTTCTTACTATGCCCTGTAACCTCTTAGGCGTTAGGGTTACTAAGCTATAGATGAGAGGGCTGAAATTGCATGTGTGATTTGGGTAATCGGGCAGTTAAATGTGGGTTTTTATATTGTGGTGATATTGTTGTGGTATTAAGTGGATATTAATTATTAGTAGTCAATTTTGGCGTTAATACACTGTGTTTCAAATTATTATGCAAATTGGATTTAAGAGTCATTAAGATTTAATTGTTTTGTTTTTCAAATAAACTCGTGGATGGTATTGTGTCTCAGGGCTCAATGGATCACTGAAATCAATCTTAAACCCATGTGATAATTCGTTTTCCAGGTGATTCTAATTAAAGGAAAACTACTTAAAAATGATGTTCCACATTATTAAGCAGGCCACAGGCAATATGGGAAATAAAAAGGATCTCTCTGCTGCTGAAAAGCGTTAAATAGTGCAATGCCTTGGACAAGGTATGAAAAAAATTAGATATTTCATGAAAACTTAAGAGTGATCATCATACTGTGAAGAGACAGAGTTCATGCAGATAAAGGCATAATGAGGAAGGTTTCTACAAGACAAATTCATTGGATTAAGAGAGCAGCTGCTAAAATACCATTACAAAGCAGCAAACAGTTATTTGAAGCTGCTGGTGCCTCTGGAGTCCCTCGAACCTCAAGGTGTAGGATCCTTCAAAGGTTTGCTGTGGTGCATAAACCTACTATTCGGCCACCCCTAAACAGTGTTCACAAGCAGAAACGGTTGTAGTGGGCCCAGACATACATGAGGACTAATTTTCAAACAGTCTTGCTTACTGATGAGTGTCAAGCAACCCTGGATGGTTCAGATGGATGGAGTAGTGGATGGTTTGTGGATGTCCACCATGTCCCAACAAGGCTGCGATGTCAGCAATGAGGTGGAGGAGTCATGTTTTGGGCCGGAATCATGGGGAAACAGCTGGTAGGGCCCTTTAAGGTTCCTGAAGGTGTGAAAATTACCTCTGCAAAGTAAATAGAGTTTCTGACTGACAACTTTCTTCCATGGTCTAAAAAGCAGAAATGTGCCTTCAGGAGCAAAATCATCTTCATTCATGACAATGCACCATCTCATGCTGCAAAGAATACCTCTGAGTCATTGGCTGCTATGGGCATAAAAGTAGATAAACTCTTCCCCTGACCTCAACCCTATAGAGAACCTTTGGAGCAGGGGCGTAACTACCGCGGTCGCAGCGGTCGCCATTGCGACCGGGCCCCGCAGGTCAGGGGCCCCGGGCCGGCAGGTCTGAGCAGGGCCAGGCTGGCCATCGGGCACTTCTGGCAAATGCCAGAAGAGCCGATGCCAGTAGTGGGCCGCTGCACTGTTCCTCCCCCGGAACCCCCCCCCAGTGCCGCCGCCGCCGCCGCCGCATTTAACTATACCGGCGTCTATGACACCGGTATAGTTCAATGCAATGATGGGAGGAGAGAGCGTCACCTGACGCTTCCTCTCCCATCATTCCCCGCTCTGCCTCTGACAGTACACTGCGGGTGCGCGATGACGTCATATCATCGCGCACCTGCAGTGTCCTGGGCAGACTGCAGCCGCCGGGAGCAGCGCCGCGGGCAAAAGGAAAGGTGAGGAGAGTTTTTTTTTTTTTTCTTTTTAACCGGACTGTGGGGCCATTATCGGGGGGGGGAGATGAGATGAGATGTGGGCTGTGCTCTATATATCCCTGTGCGGGCTCTGCTGTATATACCCCTGTGGGGGCTCTGCTGTATATATCCCTGTGCGGGCTCTGCTGTATATATCCCTGTGCGGGCTCTGCTGTATATACCACTGTGCGGGCTCTGCTGTATATACCACTGTGCGGGCTCTGCTGTATATACCACTGTGCGGGCTCTGCTGTATATACCACTGTGCGGGCTGTGCTCTATATACCACTGTGCGGGCTCTGCTGTATATAACACTGTGCGGGCTGTGCTGTATATACCACTGTGCGGGCTCTGCTGTATATAACACTGTGCGGGCTGTGCTCTATATACCACTGTGCGGGCTGTGCTCTATATACCACTGTGCGGGCTGTGCTCTATATACCACTGCGGGCTGTGCTGTATATACCACTGTGCGGGCTGTGCTGTATATACCACTGTGCGGGCTGTGCTGTATATACCACTGTGCGGGCTGTGCTGTATATAACACTGTGCGGGCTGTGCTCTATATACCACTGTGCGGGCTCTGCTGTATATACCCCTGTGCGGGCTGTGCTGTATATACCCCTGTGCGGGCTGTGCTGTATATACCCCTGTGCGGGCTGTGCTGGATATACCACTGTGCGGGCTGTGCTGGATATACCACTGTGCGGTCTGTGCTGGATATACCACTGTGCGGTCTGTGCTGGATATACCACTGTGCGGTCTGTGCTGGATATACCACTGTGCGGGCTCTGCTGTATATACCACTGTGCGGGCTGTGCTCTATATACCACTGTGCGGGCTCTGCTGTATATAACACTGTGCGGGCTGTGCTGGATATACCACTGTGCGGGCTGTGCTCTATATACCACTGTGCGGGCTGTGCTGGCACCCAACACCATGTTGCAGTGCAGGAGATTCCTGCAACAGTCCGAGGCGTATCTAGGGGAAGCGGGGTGGGGGGGTTGCGGAGGCGGGGGAAGGTGGGGGGGGTAGGGGGGGGTAGGGGGGGGGCCCCATTTGGAAGTTCGCACCGGGGCCCATAACTTTGTAGTTACGCCACTGCTTTGGAGTATCATCAAGCGAAAGATCTATGAGGGTGGGAGGCAGTTCACATCAAAACAGCATCTCTAGGAGGCTATTCTGACTTCATGCAAAGAAATAGAAGCAAAAACTCTACAAAAACTCACAAGTTCAATGGATGCAAGAATTGTGAAGGTGATATCAAAGAAGGGGTCCTATGTTAACATGTAACTTGGCCTGTTAGGCTACGTTCACATTTGCGTTGTGCGCCGCAGCGTCGGCGACGCAACGCACAACGCAAATGTGAACGCATGCACAACGCAGCGTTTTGTGACGCATGCGTCCTTTTTTTGCTTGATTTTGGACGCACAAAAAATGCAACTTGCTGCGTCCTGTGCGCCCTTACGCGTGCGCCGCAGCGACGCATGCGTCACAAAACGCAAATGCAACGCATGCCCATGCGCCCCCATGTTAAATATAGGTGTGCATGACGCATGCGGCGACGCAGCGGCGCCCGACGCTGCGTCGCACAACGCTAATGTGAACGTAGCCTTAGGATGTTTTGGAGTTAAATAGCTTTTTTGCTCAGTGAATGTGACCTCCTAATGCTGCAAATTCCACAAATGAGCATTTTCAGTTTTTTAAAACATCAAATGTTTAGAAATTCTACTGTGCCTAATAATTTTGAACAGTGCATTTTGAGTTTTTATTCATTTTGGGGATTATACTGTTATCATTGGGAGGTTTCTTCAATAAAATTCGATGTATACTCGAGTAACGGGTGATGACTTTTATTAGACTGACTGTAATTTACACCAACCATTTAGGAAAATCCGAGAAAAGTGTAATTTGCATAATAATTTGGAACATGGTGTAGTTGATATCGGACCTCATTAGAGCGGCAGGGAGAGTCCCTCTTTGATAACCATAAGGTTTGATATTTTGTGGGGGAAAACCCTTCCCTTTACAATGGCGAGCTACAGGCCCACTGTTTAGATTTTGTTTAACATGTTTTGCTGTTTGAATTTCTTTTCATTGTCTGTGAACTGATCAGGCCGGAGGGACGTGGACAGATTGCATTGATACAGGGTGAACTGTTGTGTAATTCTGTGCGTTCAGAGCGCTGATAGTTCAGACAGGTGACACAGATTTTCAATACAAGCTATACATGGAACAAAATCAATAACAGAGAACCCAGTCTTCTGATTTTTAACGTTTTTTTTTTCTTTTTCCTTTGCTTGATATTCTTTGAAAGTTTGGGGTGATCTTTACCAGTCCAATCTTCCAAAGAGTCATAGTCGTTTTCAAGGTAAAAGTCCAGCTGGTCAGGAAAAGGCATTCCAGAGGTAAAAGGACCGTTTTCAAGCAGTAGAGAAGGGACAAGGAGGACAACCAAGATGGCTTCAGGAAGAGTGAGTATGGACTTATCAACCCTTAAAAGATTAACAAAGCACAGTAAATTTCACCCAGTAATCCCCACTATACCCAAATCTGCAGAATTGCTGGGGTCTGCCCTATTGGAACAAGCATGTGGGCATGACAGCATGTGCATAGAGAGACGGTCGGTCTTGAATAAATCAAGCATACGACTACAAATGTTAGCCAAACTGATCTGTATGTATGAGGAATCCCTGTGTAATGCAGATTCCCCAAATTTCCACTGCCAGTGTTGTGTAACTAATGTGCAGAGAGTATGTGCCTTACTGGCACAACTGGCAGAGAACAATCAGAATAATGTGGACAGAGAAAAGCAGATTGCCAGTCTTGAATCACAACTGCTGAAAATTAAAAATCATTGTGTTGATATGGAAGCCCAGCTGATTCAGTCTGGGGCTGAGATCAAAGCTGTGAAGAAAATGGCAGCAGCTAGTGATGCCATTATTAATCAGAGCAGTGTGGAGCTGGATACTAGTTCCCAACTGATTACTAGTGTGAAAAATATCATCAATGATTTTTCAAATGTGGTGCCGGCCTTCTCTTTGTCTCTGAACACAAGGTCAGATCCCCGACCAATTGTGCTCTGTGCAGGGCAAAAAGGGGGGAGTGATGGAACAGGTGAGGGATCAAATATTTTATCAAATTTTGATCCAATAAAGAAATGTAATGACAGATATGTGCTGTCTAAATTACAAAGAAAGTGCAAATGTAACATTGTTAAGAGTGCATCCTTAGTAATGGAAGAGTTTAAAAGTTCCAGACAGAAGGAAGTATGTTCTGTCAGGGCCCCTAAATCAGGCATGGCATGTGTTAGATGTTATGCCTGTGCTGGCTCCGGCCATATTGCTAGGTACTGCAAATGGCCAGGTACAATGAGGAAGAGGAAATATCATTCTGTGAAATGTTTTAAATGTGGTCACTTTGGACATATTGCAAGGAACTGTTACTGCACAAGTAATTGTGAGGGGCCTAGCAATATTGTCAAGGAGCACAGTCATTTTCACAGACATAATGGCATTTTCTCTCAGTCTGTCCCCAGCCATGTACAGACTCCTCAAAATGGCCGATTACAGCCAGGGAGGCTAGTGTGGCCTCGATGTAAACTCAGTTTATCAATCTGGCCTTTAGTTTTTCTGATTGTTTGTTTTGTTTTAGTTTCTTTTACTCTTCTTCTTTTTGCTAAGTTTGCTCGTTTGTAAGTGAAATGTATTGTTAAGGTACCTTCACATTAAGCAACGCTGCAGCGATAGCGACAACGCTGCAGCGTCGCTGTTTGATCGCTGGAGAGCTGTCACACAGACCGCTCTCCAGCGACCAACGATGCCAAGGTCCCCGGGTAACCAGGGTAAACATCGGGTTGCTAAGCACAGGGCCGCGCTTAGTAACCCGATGTTTACCCTGGTTACCATCCTAAAAGTAAAAAAAACAAACACTACATACTCACCTGCGCGTCCCCCGGCGTCCGCTTCCCTGCACTGTGTGAGCGCCGGCCCTAACAGCAGAGCGGTGACGTCACCGCTGTGCTTTTACTTTCACTTTAGGGCCGGCACTCAGTCAGAGCAGGAAGCGGACGGCAGGGGACGCGCAGGTGAGTATGTACTGTTTGTTTTTTTTACTTTTACGCTGGTAACCAGGGTAAACATCGGGTTACTAAGCGCGGCCCTGCGCTTAGTAACCCGATATTTACCCTGGTTACCAGCGTAAAACATCGCTGGTATCGTTGCTTTTGGTGTCAAACCTGACGATAAACGCCGATCTGACGACCAAATAAAGTTCTGAACTTTATTCAACGACCAGCGATATCACAGCAGGATCCTGATCGCTGCTGCGTGTCAAACTAAACGATTTCGCTAGCCAGGACGCTGCAACGTCACGGATCGCTAGCGATATCGTTTAGTGTGAAGGTACCTTTAGACCAGTGAGGACCAGACAGGAGGCAGAAGGGTCTTATCTGAGGTGCAATGTGATTGCAATGATAACAGGATTTGTTAGTTGTTGGTTGTTTGCGGTTTTCTATCAGACCCCCTGTGAAGTAAATGAGGTTTATTTACTGGTACTTGGGTTTTTTTAGCTCCAGTTTTCCATATAATTCATAATGATAAGAGTAACACAGATCGCAGGATAATAGAGTCACATCCATGGATGCTCTGATTTGTTGCTTGAACTAATATAGGTAGGGAGTTGTGTGTGTTCACCTAGGCTTTGAAGTTCAGCTGTAAAATTGACTTTGTTTGTTTGTTTTCCTGTGCATCTTAGATTGGATAAAGGTTGTTGTTACGTGAACTAGGATAGGCAAAGAAGCATGGACAGATAACGGATGTACACGATGGAGTGTCATGTTATACTGTGTGCTGCTAAAGGTACCTTCACATTAAGCGACGCTGCAGCGATAGCGACAACGATGCCGATCGCTGCAGCGTCGCTGTTTGATCGCTGGAGAGCTGTCACACAGACCGCTCTCCAGCGACCAACGATGCCGAGGCCCCCGGGTAACCAGGGTAAACATCGGGTTGCTAAGCGCAGGGCCGCGCTTAGTAACCCGATGTTTACCCTGGTTACCAGTGTAAAATGTAAAAAAAACAAACAGTACATACTTACATTCGCGTCCCCCGGCGTCCGCTTCCTGCACTGACTGAGCGCCGGCCCTAACAGCAGAGCGGTGACGTCACCGCTGTGCTGTACTTTCACTTTCACTTTACGGCGCTCAGTCAGTGTGGGAAGCGGACGCCGGGGGATGCAAAGGTGAGTATGTACTGTTTGTTTTTTTTACATTTTACACTGGTAACCAGGGTAAACATCGGGTTACTAAGCGCGGCCCTGTGCTTAGTAACCCGATGTTTACCCTGGTTACCAGTGTAAAACATCGCTGGTATCGTTGCTTTTGGTGTCAAACACGACGATACACGCCGGTCTGATGACCAAATAAAGTTCTGAACTTTGTTCAACGACCAGCGATATCACAGCAGGATCCTGATCGCTGCTGCGTGTCAAACTAAACGATATCGCTAGCCAGGACGCTGCAACGTCACGGATCGCTAGCGATATCGTTTAGTGTGAAGGTACCTTTAGACCTTGAAGTTTGGATGGATAACATGGTTTTGTTTGAGACCTGAAGCAGGATACAACTAAAGTCGGTGTACCTTAGTTTTACTTTTAGTTTTCCTAAGGGTGTTAATGTGTTTATGGTTCCTTTAATAATAGAGTCACATCCATGGATGCTCTGATTTGTTGCTTGAACTAAGATAGGTAGGGAGGTGTGTGTTAACTTAGGCCTTGAAGTTCAGCTGTAAAATTGACTTTGTTTGTTTGTTTTCCTGTGCATCTTAGATTGGATAAAGGGTGTTGTTACGTGAACTAAGACAGGCGGAGAAGCATGGACAGATAACGGACGTACACGAGGGAGTGTCGTGTTATAGTGTGTGCTGATCTTGAAGTTTGGACAGATAACATGGTTTTGTTTAATACCTGATGCAGGATACAACTAGAGTCAGTGTACCTTAGTTTAACGTTTAGGGTGTTAAGTAGCTGCGAGGGTTGTATGTTACTCTTTTAAATTGTGGAAAACTGGTAGGGGTGTCTGTATAGGAAACAGAGGCAATTGACTAGGATCAAACTATAAGAAAATTGCATTCATTTTGTGGGGTTCAGGAGAGTTGAGGCATTAGCTAATTACTGGGCAGCTCAAAAAAGGTTAACAAGGGGGGGTCTTCCAAAGTAAAAGTATGAAGAACAGGTGAGTTTGGGGGGACAGGGCAGCATCAAATAAGGATGTTTATTAACTGCACTGGGAGATCTCCCAGAGCGTATTGTTCCTTTTGTCCCATTTTAGGTATCTATGTAGAAGAGCACCTATCACTCCAGAGAAGAGGTCTTGACCTTTGCCCAGATGCCCCTGAGAGACTCCAGAACACCCCTCTTACGTTTGGTGCCGAGTTGAAACATCTCCTCTCAGATTTCAGCCATGAGGAGGAGACTGTAATAAAACCCAACGCCACTTTGTCCTGTCATTTTCCTCCTGGTCATTATTTTATATATATTGGACTGTTTATGATCTGCAGGAGGACCAAAACACCCAACTGCACGGAAGTCAGGCTGAGCACCATTAACTCAGCCAGTGAAGAAAAATAAGAAAAATCCAGTCCTTTACCCCGAATACAATATATATATATATTGTATATAATAATGATGTTATTTTCATTGTGTGGTTACTGTGTAGTAATTCCATATGTGTGCATATAGACACTTTAGGTGTAAATCCAGGACTACCTGTACATTGACATACTCAGTAAGTGTGTTCATGTGAAGGTGTTGATGCATTTACAGCCAGTAGATAACTCCAACTGTACGTGGATCAATGATCTTTATGTGCATTATGGATCAGTAGCAGCCATGCTATTTTAGCTTAAGTCTCTATATGCATTATGGAATTGTAATATATGTGTTTTGTGTGAATGGGGAAAAAGAGTGAGATTCTCTAGGGACAGGTCCCCACAGCTTCTAAGTTATTTGCCACTTTAACCCTAGCAATGGTGAAGTTCGTAAGGGATGGATTGAATGTTGGTTAGAATTAGACAGTGTTTTTCCCGCAGCCAACTTAGGTACTGTGACATCACTCCCTACTCCAGAAATTCTAACCTGCCTAGTAAAGATCTGTGTATCTATCTATGGAAGAACCTCATCAATGATCTTCAATCAAGATTACAGGAGAAGTCCCTGATGGAAGTCGTGTCTGATGCATGTCTGATGAAAGTTGTTTCCAGTGCCTGAGTCCAGTCATTTCCAGTGCCAGAGTCAAGTCGTTTCCAGTGCCTGAGTCCGCGAGGCCCAGAAAAAAAAAAAAAAACCTGTGACATCCAGCAGTCTCATTATGCCCGACATACTCAAAATCCTGCTGAATCAAGCTATAGGAGAGTAACGTGAAGTCTGGCAAAGTGACGGGTGCACACAGGGTGATGTTGACTGACTATGGACTGTGAGGGTGAAGCCGTTCCAGAGTCTGACCAGTCACAACTGGAGAAAGATGGCTTTGAGATGGGCCTATACCTGAAGATTGACAATTAAAGACCAGAACAGAGACTGAAGACTGCAATAAGACTCCAAGAAAGAAGAAGAAGGTGTACTTGGTGGATAGAGATGTGGGTTACGGTGAATGTCAGGGAAGAGCTGACGGCCGTGTGGATGATGTCTAGGTACCTAAATGCAGAATTAGGCTTCATTCCATCCTGAACTGTCACTAGTTATAAATGGGGTTGAGTAAGCAAATAAATCCCAGCACAAAACGTCCCTCAAATTTCATTGTCGTGTTCTCGACAACAGGGGGAATGTAGAAGGGAAGTGCTCCAAAATATATATCTTTACGTAGAGATGTGTTTAGTGATATATAATTCCCCCACATGTGCTCAGTAGCCCCCTCCTCAAGCTAGTATATCAGGTTTCATTTAGGACTTAGGCCAGTGGACAATAGACTTGTGACCTCATCCCCACACACCTGGGGCTGGACACACCTCTTCTAGCTGGACATAAAAGGCACAAGACACATGTGCTCTGTCTTTTTTGCTGTGCCTGCATGCTGAAATGTTCATGGATCCACATGGTGGTTGATTATATCTGTATCCCCTTTTCTTACTAGGCCCTGTAACCTCTTAGGCCTTAGCGTTAGTAAGCTATAGATGGGAGGGCTGATATTTCATGTGTGATTTGGGTAATAAGGCAGTTAATTGTGGGTTTTTATATTGTGGTGATATTGTTGTGGTATTATGTGGATATTAATTATTAGTAGTCAATTTTGGGGTTAATAGTTCATATTGGACCTCATTAGAGGTGCAGGGAGAGTCCCTCTTTGATAACCATAAGGTTTGATATTTTGTGGGGGAAAACCCTGCCCTTTACAGCATATAATGGTGGTCTTCACTGGACAGATGGTCCTGCCATAGAAGTCCTACCACAGCACATAATGGTGGACTTCACTGCACAGATGGTCCTGCCATAGAAGTCCTACCACAGCACATAATGTTGGTCTTCACTGCACAGATGATCCTGCCATAGAAGTCCTACCACAGCACATACTGGTGGTCTTCACTGCACAGATGATCTTGCCACAGAAGTCCTACCACAGCACATAATGGTGGCCTTCACTGCACCGATGGTCCTGCCATAGAAGTCCTACTACAGCACATAATGGAGGTCTTCACTGCACAGATGATCCTGCCATAGAAGCCCTACCACAACACATAATGGAGGTCTTCACTGCACAGATGGTTCTGCCATAGAAGTCCTACCACAGCACATAATGGAGGATAATGGTGGTCTTCACTGCACAGATAGTCCTGCCATAGAAGTCCTACCACAGCACATAATGGAGGTCTTCACTGCACAGATGGTTCTGCCATAGAAGTCCTACCACAGCACATAATGGAGGATAATGGTGGTCTTCACTGCACAGATAGCCCTGCCATAGAAGTCCTACCACAGCACATAATGGAGGTCTTCACTGCACAGATGGTTCTGCCATAGAAGTCCTACCACAGTACACAATGGTAGTCTTCACTACACAGATGTCCTGCCATAGACATCCTAACACAGCACATAATGGTGGTCTTCACTGCACAGATGGTTCTGCCATAGAAGTCCTACTGCAGCACATAATGGAGGTCTTCACTGCACAGATGGTCCTGCCATAGAAGTCCTACCACAACACATAATGGAGGTCTTCACTGCACAGATGATCCTGTCATAGAAGTCCTACCACAGCACATACTGGTGGTCTTCACTGCACAGATGATCTTGCCACAGAAGTCCTACCACAGCATATAATGGTGGCCTTCACTGCACAGATGGTCCTGCCATAGAAGTCCTACTACAGCACATAATGGAGGTCTTCACTGCACAGATGATCCTGCCATAGAAGTCCTACCACAACACATAATGGAGGTCTTCACTGCACAGATGGTTCTGCCATAGAAGTCCTACCACAGCACATAATGGAGGATAATGGTGGTCTTCACTGCACAGATAGTCCTGCCATAGAAGTCCTACCACAGCACATAATGGAGGTCTTCACTGCACAGATGGTTCTGCCATAGAAGTCCTACCACAGTACACAATGGTAGTCTTCACTACACAGATGTCCTGCCATAGACGTCCTACCACAGCACATAATGGAGGTCTTCACTGCACAGATGGTTCTGCCATAGAAGTCCTACCACAGTACACAATGGTAGTCTTCACTACACAGATGTCCTGCCATAGACGTCCTAACACAGCACATAATGGTGGTCTTCACTGCACAGATGGTCCTGCCATAGAAGTCCTACCACAACACATAATGGAGGTCTTCACTGCACAGATGGTTCTGCCATAGAAGTCCTACCACAGCACATAATGAAGGATAATGGTGGTCTTCACTGCACAGATAGTCCTGCCATAGAAGTCCTACCACAGCACAAAATGGAGGTCTTCACTGCACAGATGGTTCTGCCATAGAATTCCTACCACAGTACACAATGGTAGTCTTCACTACACAGATGTCCTGCCATAGACGTCCTAACACAGCACATAATGGTGGTCTTCACTGCACAGATTGTCCTGCCATAGAAGTCCTACCACATAATATGACATAATAGGTCATGTACTGTACTAACATTGCATCCATAAACTATCAGGATTGATTTCTTGGCTTGGTTGACATCATTTTTCTAACCAAAATACTAAATATATCTTATTAGAAACGGTAAAGAGAGGGGCGCAATAGCGCAGTTACCGAAATAACAATCAGTTTACTGTAAGGTAAAATTATCACCTTTGCATGTTGTGAGTATGCTCAACACATATAATAAGTATGATAGGGCTGCAGATGGCACCGGACCCGCGAAGGATCTTCAAGAAATTCTGCATAGGATATTCAAGATGCCGACAAATCCAATTGGCTATGTACCTGAGGAAGTGGACAGTACATCCACAAAATGCGTAGTTTTATAGCCCTGAATAAAGTATGCAACTCTTCTGAACTCTGTGATTCCCTTCCCTGATTTTGGAGGAGTGCGGATTTGTCAGCATCTTGAATATCCTATCCAAAATATATCTTATTAAAATAGGAACATTCATAAGATTTGTGTTTTTGGGATCACTGACTGCATAAACTAATGCAAATTATAAAGAATTATCAGAGAATATTTCGGCCTCTCTGTTGCACTAGGATTTAACCCTTCTTTTGATTTTTAAACTACTTGAGAACTAGTATAAATAATGATATATAAGCCTGGCCTTACATACTGGTGCCAAAACTTGGAATCTAGTTGATATTTTTGCCATTCTCTTACCGTGAGTACAAAACATTTTTTTTAAAAGTGAATTTTCTGTAGCTGAACATGTGCTCGTGGAGGTACTGAAATGAATGACCGTCATCAATGTAGATTTCTCCCACAGCAGTACCCTGGAAATAAATTCAAGAGATCCATTTAGGGTGAGACCACACGGGTGGCAGCCCAGTCAGAGACGGCAGCAGCCACACAGATGTCCTAGTCTATGATGCATGCCAAGCAGACAGTGAAGTAAATGGAGACATAGCAAATGGCTCCAGTTTCCAGTCTGGGACCCTTAATGATTCTGTTTTTTATCCTTCATGTTTCAGTTCCTATACAGGTATACACCATTATAAACATAATCTCTGAGAGAAGGTAGGCGTGAGAAACCCCCTGGTAATGGCTCATTCACCTTAAGGGCTCATTCAGATGTCCAAGTAAAGAGGTCAGCGCACAGACTGGCCACGGGTCTCCCAAAAGTGACGGCCTTATGGAAATACATGAAGCTGTCATGCTCCAATTGGGAGAGCCATGTCCAGTCTGTGAATTGTGGTCCTTTCTCAGAAGTCTGACTGAACCCTCAGGTGTTGTGTTTAGAAGTTGATGGTCCTGTTACTGCTGCCCATCCCATATAAACAAGTAGAAAGCCTCACAGATCACATCCTTGTAGATCAGGACTAGATACGTGTCTGCAATGCCGACAAATGACAATCCATAAGCCAAAGGATGCTGGAACAATAGTGACTTTATTTAGCATGTCCTTTCTACACCTTTCAAGCTGGAGATGATGTGTATCCTGGTGAAGAGGTTTGTTCGTCCCTGACATGCATAGATATGGACATCCTCCATAAAGACACTAATGGTCCAGCATCCTTTGGCTTATGGATCTTCATTCGCCTGCAGCATCCATTTTTAATGTCCAATATTGACCTTTTTCAAGTTATTCCCGATAAGCCTGTCATACATATGCACACTCAGTTCAATCGAAAGTGAATTTGTTTGGCCAGTTAGACCAAAATTGGTAGACTTATAAAATAAAACATTTACAATATTTCAATGCACAACAATGCAGAAAAAAGCCTAAGGGACCTTGATCCCTGTATTATCAAGGCTAGAAATGTTCCATAACATACTGTAATAGGTCTATTGATGGTAATGAGTGGTGACGAAGAGGGCTGGTTTGGCTAATGAACTGAGCCAGACAGACACATGTGAAGCGGGTGGAGGCTTTAAGCATAAGGCTGTAAAGAAAACCACATAACAGGGAGTGTAATTGAGTGATCAATGAAGTTTTGAAAATATAAATTAATTTAATGCCATGCCATGACTAAGAGCGGGTCAACCACTCAAAACCTGTAGGCTCTGTACCTCATTTTATGATGTTACTGTCTTACAACATGTTTTTGCTCAAAATTCAATAAAAAAGATTTTATACTTAATTCATGCGACTAGACTAAAGAGATATTTTAATGTTAAAACTTATTAGTACCTTTTTGTTGTATTTCAGCTCTGCTCCGGACAGATTTTCTTTTGACAAGGGACAACCACTTTAGTCAATGCCACAGACAATATTAATAGCTAACCAACTCGCACCTCTCCAGTTCATCTTTAACTCTGCTACCCGACTAATTCATCTCTCTACTCGCTACTCCTTCTCTTCTCCCCTCTGCAAATCTCTTCACTGGTTCCCATTCCCTCAGCGTATCCAATTCAAATTGCTAATACTATCCTACAAAGCCATCCATAACCTGTCTCCTCCATATATCTCTGAACTAATCTCCCGATATCTTCCCTCACGTATTCTCCGGTCCTCTCAATACCTCCTTCTCTCCTCCACACTTATTCGCTCCTCACCTAATCGCCTCCAAGACTTGTCCCGAATATCCCCCATCCTCTGGAATTCTGTGCCCCAACATGTCCGACTATCAACCACATTCGGATCCTTCAGATGGAGCCTGAAAACCCACCTCTTCAAGAAAGCTTACAGCCTGCAACGACCCCGCTGCCCCCTCACCACAACCAGAGCTACCTCCTCACCAACAACAGAACTGCTGCAACCCCCCAACCTTCTGTCTCCTTCCCCACCATCCTGTAGAATCTATGCCGGCAAGGGCAGGGTCCTCTCCCCTCTGTATCAGTCTGTCATTGTTAGTTTGTTTACTGTAAGTGATATCTGTAATTTGTATGTAACCCCTTCTCATGTAAAACACCATGGAATCAATGGTGCTATATTAATAAATAATAATAACAATAACTTGTCATTCTTCCTTAGACTGAAGCCATTTACCTTATGATTTAGTGCTACACGTAGCTCATATGGAGAATTTTCCATCCAGCCTGATGACTTGCCAATTGTTGTTTGTAAAGGAATAATAGATCCTCCACGTTGATAAACTGGAATCTGCATGAAAAAAAAACAAAGTAGTTATATTACACCAGCTAGTTATGGCCCCTTGGTTTACAATTCCCATGTCTCACACTCCATATTGTTCTACAGAAAAAAAACAAAACTCTAGAACTCATTTTTACACACACTACAGTGCAGTATGAAGGTATTGTGGAAATGCAGGTGACACAAAAGAAATTCACACTGAATTTAATTTTATGCTTTCCTGTAACGGGGATGGCAGAACCACTGCACCGTGGTCTGAGGAGAGCCTGGGGGGGGGGGGGGGGGTGTAACTGGGCAAACACCTGACTTTTCATAAGAGTCCCTGATGGTGGGGTTATACTTGGCTCCCAATGGACACCAGATGCTACTCAAGGACAGATTTTGGACGGATGGCAGCTGACCCCCAAAGTGCAGAGTGATAGAACGGCAAAGACTAGGTGGACTGGTCAAGTACAGGCAGGCACGAGAGGAATACTGGGAGACTCTGCAGGTGCAGGTAGGTACGTCTGATATACAGTTATACACCCCCTGACGAAGATAAACATTCGAAACGCGCGTCGGGCGCACGTAGGTCCAGGTATTGATTTCCCCCAGGTATATACTAAATATATTTTATATTAATTTTATATTGCTGTGCTGTCTTATATGAGCAATTGGTTACCCATTGTTTGGCCTGGATTTAGGCATACACTTGCGGGCACCTTGTTTCATTGGATTTTTCCCTGGCTATTATGCACTTTAATTGCACTACTTTGCACAGCGTTAAAAAAGTAAATTTATTTCTATTTCTATTTTTGCACAAAATTTTACCATCACGTCTTTTTTGGATATTGTTATCACTTTTTATTGGTACCTCTGCACTTTATGATGTGCACAGCGTAAAATGATATAGCACACTGGTGGCTATTTTATTGAGTATTTTTTCTCCCTGACCTCGTTAGTAAGGTACATACACCTTTTTAATGTATTTTATATAAAAAAACATTTTATTATTGTACGTATTTGTTGCCAATCTTATAAATAAAGGCCTATTTTTTATTATTCCCGTATTCATTGGTTTTTTTCTGGTGATCTCCTATCCAAGGTGGTTTGGTATTCACGTCTGGTATACAGACTGGCACAGCAGGTGCAGGCAGGTACGGCTGGTATACAGACTGGCACTGCAGGTGCAGGTGGGTACAGCTGGTATAGAGACTGCCACGGCAGGTGCAGGATGGAATAGCTGGTATACAGAGACAAAAGGCTAGTAGGGACAGACAGGTAAACTGACTGGTGGATATTGGGGATCTGACAATTAGCAAGCATGTTGGGAACACACTAACCGCGTTGACCAGGTATCTCCCATGAGAGGTCGGTGCCTTAAATAATAAGTGTCTCTCAGCCATTGGCTGGGAGACACTCTAGGATGGTGTGCACTGTCCCTTTAAGAGGGCGGGAGCACACGCGTCTTAAGCACAGTGCTTGGGGATCTGCAAGCAGTACGCAGACTCCAGGCAGCAGGCGCAGGAGAAGGAGGAGGAAGTGCGGGACAGGAGTCGCGGAGGTGAGTAAGTTGGCACTCCTGCTGGGGGAGAGAGGAAGTGTGCAAGCACGCCAGCGCTATGTCTACAATATTTTCAATATAACAATCCACTTCCAAATGACCTGTAATATTAACTTCTACCCAACATCTCCTGTGCATGTGCAAGGAGTTGCATGGTGAAGGAGCCATGAGGTGAGTTTGCACCTCTTTCACCTCTTGGACCACTACAATATGATCATGGAGTGTCAATAAGTTGTATTAGCAGTGTGCAGAGAAATTGTGGTCTCCATGTCAGCCATATGCCTAATAAGTCCTATCAGTCATACAGGAGGCACTAAGTGCAATCCCAGCACGTACTCTCATGAACGTGTGAGCCTGGATTTAGCGATCACAGCGATTTGACCCCAGAAGTTTCGACCCTTGTACCAAGTTAAAAACACAGCAAAAAGACACAAAAACATTAATAAAAAAAAAAGGCAGCCGTATTTACCAACACAGGCACAAAACTAATGCACTGCAGTATGCAGCGACCCCAGGGAAAAAGTTGGGGGCAGCACAGGTGCAAAATACTGTTGAAACCACCACTCGCCTACCAACCAATCATGGAGGCGGCAGTGGCCTAGTATTGTAAATGCACACAGATGAGGCTTGTATAGGGTGCCAGTCACACAGATACGTGTGGTGCAGTGTCTTGCTTACAGCCTATTGATGACACTCATACTATTAGATCATGTGGTCTGCCCAACACTATATAAGTGCACCCCCAGGGGCAGATACCCTAGATTACATCATTGATGGGTCCAGCTGCATCCTGCATAGAAATGAAAAAAATGTGTAGTATAATATACTGTATATGAGGTATTACCTCCTCTAATGTGACGTTCACTGTTTGCTTGTGGGAACTACCAACGCAACTGAAGTTTCGAAAGTCATACCAACACTATAGAGGAAAGATATCAGAATAGTTACATAGGTTGTGAATTGAGCAAAAACATAAGTTTATAATTTACATAACTAGTTGATCCAGAGGAAGGCAAAACCACAAGTGAACACATTCCTACCTGACCTCACAGGCAGATTCCTGGTTTAACAATTTCTGATAAGATATATTACAAAGCTACTTATTTTCATGTGCACTATTGATTTATAAAATAAAAATTAAAACGACTGTTAGGCTACTTTCACACTAGCGTCGGGAAAGACCCGTCGCTGTGCGTCGGGCCGACGTTCCCGACGCTAGCGTTGTATCCGCCGCACAACGGGGGCAGCGGATGCACTTTTCCCACGCATCCGCTGCCCCATTGTGAGGTGCGGGGAAGTGCGGGGAGGTGGGGGCGGAGTTCCGGCCGCGCATGCGCGGTCGGAAAAAGCGGACCGTCGGGAGCAAAAAACGTTACATGTAACATTTTTTTCTTCCGACGGTCCGCTACCACACGCCCAAGCGTCGCAAAACGGACGCGACGTTTGGCAATGCGTCGCAAATGCGTCGCTAATGTTAGTCTATGACGAAAAAACGTATCCAGCAAGAACTTTTGCTGGATGCGTATTTTCGGCAAAACGACGCATTTGCGACGTATTGCAGTTAACGCTAGTGTGAAAGTAGCCTTAGTCTGAAAGTAGCACTCCAGTGATACAATTTCATCATACAGACAGTTCTGTGTGACAGGTGCTGACTAGTCATCATCAGTAATTGCAATAGGAGTTTGTCTGTATAATGGAGAAGTTCACCATTTATAACTGTATACTCACAATCCATTTGATATCTACGAGAAAATAGAGGAAATGCAGAGATTATACTGATGCTATTTGCCCATGTGATGCTATACTGATGCATTAAGGGATATATAGCAGAGCATAGAGGATAAAGAAGTAGAGTGAAATCTGGGAATCAAAATGGAGACTGAAGTAAGGAGGATTCTGAGCTGCTTTTATTTAATTACACCATACAGTGGGGAAAAAAGTATTTAGTCAGCCACCAATTGATTGTGCAAGTTCTCTCACTTAAAAAGATGAGAGAGGCCTGTAATTGACATCATAGGTAGACCACAACTATGAGAGTCAAAATGTGAAAACAAATCCAGAAAATCACCTTGTCTGATTTGGCAAGATTTATTTAGCAAATTATGGTGGAAAATAAGTATTTGGTCACCTAAAAACATGCAAGATTTCTGGGTCTCACAGAGCTGTAACTTCTTTTTTAAGAGGCTCCTCTGTCCTCCACTCATTACCTGTAGTTATGACACCTGTTTGAACTTGTTATCAGTATAAAAGACACCTGTCCATAACCTCAAACAGTCACACTCCAAACTCCACTATGGTGAAGACTAAAGAGCTGTTGAAGGACACCATAAACAAAATTGTAGCCTTGCATCAGGCTGGGAAGACTGAATCTGCAATAGGTAAGCAGCTTGGTGTGATGAAATCAACTGTGGGAGCAATAATAAGAAAATAAAAGACATACAAGAACACTGATAATCTCCCTCGAACTGGGGCTCCATGCAAGATCTCACCCCATGGGGTCAAAATTATCACAAGAACGGTGAGCAAAAATCCCAGAACCACACTGGGGGACCTAGTGAATGACCTGCATAGATTTGGGACCACCGTAACAAAGGCTACCATCAGTAACACACTACACCGCCAGGGACTCAGATCCTGCAGTGCCAGACGTGTCCCCCTGCTTGAGCCAGTCCATGTCCGGGTCCGTCTGAAGTTTGCTAGAGAGCATTTGGATTATCCACAAGAGTATTGGGAGAATGTCATATGGTGTGATGAAACCAAAGTAGAACTGTTTGGTAGAAACAAAACTCGTCGTGTTTGGAGGAGACAGAATTTTGACTTGCATCCAAAGAACACCATACCTACTGTGACGCATGGGGGTGGAAATATCATGCTTTGGGGCTGTTTCTCTGAAAAGGTGACCTGAACGACTGATCCGTGTACATGAAAGAATGAATGGGGCCATGTATCGTGAGATTTTGAGTGCAAACATCCTTGCATCAGCATGGGCATTGAAGATGAAACGTGGATGGGTCTTTCAGCATGGTAATGATCCGAAGCACACCGCCAGGGCAACGAAGGAGTGGTTTTGTGAGAAACATATGAAGGTCCTGAAGTGGCCTAGCCAGTCTCCAGATCTCAACCCCATAGAAAAGCTTTGGAGGGAGTTGAAAGTTGGTGATGCCCAGCGACAGGCCCAAAACATCACTGCTCTAGAGGAGATCTGCATGAAGGAATGGGCCAACATACCACAAACAGTGTGTGCCAACCTTGTGAAGACTTACAGGAAACGTTTGACCTCTGTCATTGCCAACAAAGGATATATAACAAAATATTGAGATTAACTTTTGTTAATGACCAAATACTTATTTTCCACCACAATTTACAAAATAAATCTTGTCAAATCAGACAAGGTGATTTTCTGGATTTGTTTTCTCATTTTGACTCTCATAATTGTGTTCTACCTATGATGTCAATTACAGGCCTCTCCCATCTTTTTAAGGGAGGAAACTTGCACAACTGGTTGCTGACTAAATACTTTTTTCCCTACTGTATATAAAAGAATAGAATGTGATTGACAATCGGATGGGGTGCAGGGATGGAAAACAAGTCATTAGACTACTTTTTTAAAACATAGACCAACTGTTTTATGTACACGAGTCCCATTAAACTCCACTTTTTATTTGTATTTTCACCTAAGACCATATCATTAGAGTTGGGCAAAAAGATTTACAAGACCCAGGTCAATTTTGCCATAATGCTAGTTAATGGCTATGGGACCAAAGCACTGTGAACATCCAATTACCACCATCATCGTTGGGGCCTCTTCTCATTATTAGGATGCCACAATGTCATATGTGGTTTGTGGTGCAGGGTAAAGACATTGGGGGCTACTAATCAGAAGAAGCATCCGAGATGATGCAAGTAATATAAGGTTCAAAGTGCTCTCTTCTGGTGGCCACGGCCTACCAACATGGCTGTTGGACGAGGGTCCTGTGAATATATTTACTCAACTCTGCAGATTATAGATCTGTAACAGCTCCATGTATTATAAGTGTATGGTATGACCGTACTGTCATCCTATGTTTTCTTTACCTCCTGGCGATTGTGTATTTTGGCACATACAGGTGCTTCTCACAAAATTAGAATATCATCAAAAAGTTAATTTATTTAGCAACATAGTAACATAGTTAGCAAGGCTGAAAAAAGACATTTGTCCATCCAGTTCAGCCTCTATTCCGTCACAATAAATCCCCGGATCAACGACCTTCTAAAGAACCTAATAACTGTAAGCTACAATATTGTTACACTCCAGGAAGACATCCAGGCCTCTCTTGAACCCCTCGACTGAGTTCGCCATCACCACCTCCTCAGGCAAGGAATTCCAGATTCTCACTGCCCTAACAGTAGAGAATCCTCTTCTATGTTGGTGGAAGAACCTTCTCTCCTCCAGACGCAGAGAATGCCCTGTTGTGACTGTCACATTCCTTGGTATAAACAGATCCTCAAAGAGGTATTTGTATTGTCCCCTTATACACTTATAGATGGTTATTAGATCGCCCTCAGTCGTCTTTTTTCTAGAATAAATAATCCTAATTTTGCTAGTCTCTCTGGGTATTGTAGTTCCCTCATCCCCTTTATTAATTTTGTTACCCTACTTTGTACTCGCTCTAGTTCCATTATATCCTTCCTGAGCACCGGTGCCCAGAACTGTACACAGTACTCCATGTGCGGTCTAACCAGGGATTTGTACAGAGGCAGTATAATGCTCTCATCATGTGTATTTCAGTTCTTCAATACAAAAAGTGTAACTCATATATGATATAGTGTCATTACAAACAGAGTGATCTATTTCAAGTGTTTATTTCTATTAATGTTGATGATTATGGCTTACAGTCAATGAAAACCCAAAAGTCATTATCTCAGTAAATTAGAATAATTAAAAAAAAAAACATCTGCAAAGGCTTCCTATGCTTTTAAAACGGTCCCTTAGTCTGTTTCAGTAGGCTCCACAATCATGGGGAAGACTGCTGACTTGAAAGATGTCCAGAAGGCAGTCATTGACACACTCCACAAGGAGGGTAAGCCACAAAAGGTCATTGCTAAAGAAGATGGCTGTTCACAGAGTACTGTATCCAAGCATATTAATGGAAAGTTGAGTGGAAGGAAAAAGTGTAGTAGAAAAAGGTGCACAAGCAACTGGGATAACCGCAGCCTTGAAAGGAGTGTTAAGAAAAAGCCATTCACAAATTTGGGGGAGATTCACAAGGAGTGGACTTCTGCTGGAGTCATTGCTTCAAGATTTCAAGAGACACCACACACAGATTGAACAAAGTAATTTTTACATTTCATTTGGAAATCAAGGTCCCAGAGTCTGGAGGAAGAGTGGAGAGGCACATAATCCAAGCTGCTTGAAGTCTAGTGTGAAATTTTCACAATCAGTGATGATTTGAGGAGCCATGTCGTCTGCTGGTGTAGGTCCACAGTGTTTTATCAAGACCAAAGTCAGCGCAGCCGTCTACCAGGAAATTTTAGAGCACTTCATGCTTCCCTCTGCTGACAAGCTTTTTGGAGCTGGAAAATTAATTCTCCAGCAGGACTTGGCACCTGTCCACACTGCCAAAAGTACCAATACCTGGTTTAAAAACAAAAGTATCACTGTGCTTGATTGGCTAGCAAACTCGCCTGACCTTAACCCCATAGAGAATCTATGGGGTATTGTCAAGAGAAAGATGAGAGACACCAGACCCAACAATACAGACGAGCTGAAGCTGGGCTTCCATAACACCTCAGCAGTGCCACAGGCTGATCGCCTCCATGCCACGCCGCATTGATGCTGTAATTGATGCAAAAGAAGCCCTGACAAAGTATTGAGTGCATTTACTGAACATACATTTAAGTAGGCCAACAATTCGGATTTTAAAATCATTTTTCAAGCTGGTGTTATAAAGTATTCTAATTTACTGAGATAATGACTTTTGGGTTTTCATTGGCTGTAAGCCATAATCATCAACATTAACAGAAATAAACACTTGAAATAGATCACTCTGTTTGTAATGACTCTATATGAGTTTCACTTTTTGTATTGAAGAGCTGAAATAAATTAACTTTTTGATGATATTCTAATTTAGTGAGAAGCACCTGTAGATTTTTGTTATAGAGGCAGTCTAAAATCTCTGCATCCATCATTTAAAGTCTGAATAATTGGGTCCATACATGAGGTATAACAGGGCCATTTTCACTCCTAAAATATGATGCATCAATTGTAAAGAAATAGCTTTAAAAATGGTCTGTTACCTTAACATTTTTTTATTGAATAAATATTGTACCATAGCGAGCTTAGAGGATGCAGGATGATATATTTTCCATACTGTTATGTGCCGCATAGAGTTCCTACAAGCACATACCTAAAAGCTAACTGACAACTAGGCACAAACACTTCCATTGAAAGACTAACTTCATTATTATTTTTGAGTGATATACCTCTTCATGGCCAGGAAAAATCACATCAATGGAAATGACTCCCGGGTCTAAAACTGGGGCAACTAATAAAGCATTCCCTAGGAACAAAAAAATAATAGTTATTATATTGGTAGCAGGCAGTGCTGTGCATGACAAATGTGAATGTGTGCTTCAGAATTCAGAGTTGCCTTCATTGGAAAAAAAAGGTGACAAACTTAGTAATAACAGCATCTAAAGTGACTTTCAGGCTCACAATAGAAAAATCACCAATACATGATGCATATACAAAATATCTGGCGCCTTCCTTTTTATCCTTTCTGGGGCAGTTCCTTTGATTTCTAGTTCCTTATTAGTTTCTGGAACTTTTCTGCCAGATTCTGAGATGAATCTGTGCACACCCTGCTTCCAGCGGGTCCATCCAAGAGCAAGAAGAGAGTTTGCGAGACTACAATATACAAATAGCCGCTTCAGAGAGGAGGAGGACAGGACTCTAATGCCTCATATTGGAAGAAGGAATCTTAACCCTAGAACGCATACCCATAGAAATCTACACATTCACGCACCTGGGGCCTTTTAGGCCTGTTTACAATTATCATGGAATAACTCAAATAAAAAATACTTTTCAAAGTTTATTGCAAAGTAAGGATGCATTCTCACTAGCGCAGGGGTCCACCAGGACGGGATTCCGTAATGGATCTGACCTCCTGGTGACCCCAGCTAAGGCTGGCGGACGCATACCTGGGGCCTCGCAGGCCTGCCAGGTTACTTGTTTTCTATTTTCTGTAAAATTACTTTAGTTAGAATTTTGAAACTCTAGGTATTCCTCAGGTATATAGTTGTTAGTAATTTCCATTTGTTCATATATTTTTATGTTATAGGCATTTCAGTATAACAACCTTTTTTTGGGACTACCCCATATTCACGCACCTGGGGCCTTTTAGGCCTGTGTGCAAATAACACGGAATAACTCAAATAAAAATACTTTTCAAAATTTATTTTACAATTGCAAGGTAAGGATGCATTCCAACTAGCGCTGGGGTCGCCAGGAGGGGATCCGTAATGGATCTGACCTCCTGGTGACCCCAGCTAAGGCTGGCGGAATCCCGCCATTCCGGCAGCCTTAGCTGGAGTTACCAGGAGGTCAGATCCATTATGGATCCCCTTCTGGCGAACCCCAGCGCTACTGGGAATACAGCCTAAGATGTGTATATTTCAAAACATAATTATGTGCATAAAACAACAAAAAAGTAAGTAAACGGGCACGCCAAATATAGGCATTCTATATGCAATTTTTTTATGAAAACATTTTTTGGTTGTAGCAAACTTGGTGCAGGAATATTTATTTGTAACTTTACATATTCCCCCGACAATTCTCGCATATTATTTTTTCGGCTGAATGTTCCTTGCATACATTTTGTCCGCAAGTAGAACAGAAACGCTCCGATTTTCTTTCCTTCTTTGCTGGACAAATATAGCAGCGCTTTCTTTTTTTTTCTCTTTGCTCTGGATGTTCCAGAAAGCGTATTCCACATTGGATCATTGCCTCTGTAATTTGCCTTGATAAGCATATCATGCTGCTTCACTCCTTCATAGTAGGCATCAAAAGTTCATAAGACAGCATTGTTGCTTGATTGCAGAAACCGAATACACTCTCGTAGATTGTTCGCTGTGCATTGTGCTTCATGATTGGAGTAATTTCGCGGCGGTTTGGCCTCATAGTACCAACAAGTGTAAGTTGCTTTTGAAGCAAAAAGTTGGCCATTTCAAAATTGGTAAAGTAATTATCCATTGTAATATTTTAATTCTTTTTTTTCTTATTTTTCTTATTTTTATGTTGTCATGCAGAATCCACACTCTTCCCAGCAATAGCAGAGTCATAAAAGTTCTTCCCCAGCAACAATACAGACAAAAAGACTGAGTATCACATGTAAACCTAGTACAGGCCTAAAAGGCCCCAGGTGCGTGAATATGGGGTAGTCCCAAAAAAAGGTTGTTATACCGAAATGTCTGTAACATAAAAATATATGAATAACTGGAAATTACTAACAACTATATACCTGAGGATTACCTAGATTTTCAAAATTCTAACTAAAGTACTTTTACAGAAAATAGAAAACAAGTAACCTGGCAGACCTGCGAGGCCCCAGGTATGCGTTCTAGGGTTAAAAGACAATATCGACCAAACAATGAGCCTTGCCGCATGACTTCGGATATGAAGCCAAACCAAACACTACATTTGCGGACATGTGTTTCGAGGTGTTTGCCTGTAAGAGTCCTCTCACCTAGCCAATCAAGTCTCCTTGTCCGTGGTGTAACGGCTGCAGGTGCAGAGGTCGCAACCGCGATTGTGCGGGTGGGTGCCCTTCAATGCCAGCACAAATTTCCACTGGATATACGTCCTTGGATGCACATTCAGTTGAAATGTATTGGGTGGGACAATGATCCTAAACATTCTGCTAAAGCTACACTGAAGTGGCATAAGGGGAAACATTTAGATGTGTTGGAATGGCCAGATGCCAATTCAGTTGAGAATCTATGGCACAACATGAAGACTACTTTGCCTGGAAAATGTGAATACATCCCAGTGTTTAGATGTTCTGAGCTAATAGAGACCAAGATACCAGAATAAGTAATTTTAGGAAAACATGGCCCCAGATAGCATTGAGGTTGTGAATGCTCATGCATATACAATTTTTATATTTTTTGTCTTAAAGCACTCCTAAAAAAAAGCACATCCTCTAGTCTTTTCTAAAAATGTATGTAATGTAGTAATAATGCATCAAAATACGGTACTTACTATTCACTGTCTGCTCTGGTTCCCAGCATGGCTACGCATCTCTTTTAGGTTTCGTGATTTCAAATCAGATTTGTCAGATCACACAGGGATTTATGTGAGGATCAAAGTTTGCTTTTACAATGTAAGTCTATGTAGCTTTGTTGTCTTTGTTGTGTGCTTCCATAGGCTTACATTGCTGGAACCAAGAAAAATGAGGTGGAGTATAAGCTGGAATGCATATATCGTATAGAAGCATGCTCACAATGGCCATTAAACAGACAAAACCTAAGATAGAAACAAAACGAGCATAAACCCTGTTATAAGTAAGTATAAAGTAATAGTAAATATAACAAAGTGTACCCAAATCGGGACGGTCCTATACTGTCACTAATTAGAGGCAGTATAGGACTGTATCGGCTGGGTACACCTTGTTGTGGTGGGATGGCTGTTATTTTTTTCTTTTTTTTTAATAAAAAAAAATGCTTGCTAAGTACCCTATGTTATTTACATGCACTATTGCTTTTTACTTACAGCAGGATATTTGCTTTGTTTTGTTTTTATCTTAGCTTTTTACATTGGTGGCAGCTGGCAAAGGAAAAGAGCACTCATGTGACATTGAAGAGGACTGTAGTCATGTTGGAAACCAGGGAAGATGGCGATCAGTAAACATTTTAATACATCTACACAACAACACATACATACAGGTGCATCTCACAAAATCAGAATATCATCAAAAAGTTTATTTATTTCAGTTCTTCAATGCAAAAAGTGAAACTCATAAATTAGATAGAGTCATTACAAACAGACTGATCTATTTCAAGTGTTTATTTATGTTAGTGTTGATGATTATGGCTTAAAGCCAATGAAAACCCAAAAGTCATTATCTTAGTAAATTAGAATATTCTATAACACCAGGTTGAAAAAATGATTTTAAAATCTAAAATGTTGGCCTACTGAAATGTATGTTCAGTAAATACACTCAATACTTGGTTGGGGCTCCTTTTGCATCAATTACAGCATCAATGCGGCGTGGCATGGAGGCGATCAGTCTGTGACAATGCTGAGGTGTTATGGAAGCCCAAGTTGCTTTGATAGTAGCCTTCAGCTCGTCTGCATTGTTGGGTCTGGTGTATCTCATCTTCCTCTTGACAATACCCCATAGATTCTCTATGGAGTTAAGGTCAGACGAGTTTGCTGGCCAATCAAGCACAGTGATACTGTTGTTTTTAAACCAGGAATTGGTACTTTTGGCAGTGTGGACAGGTGCCAAGTCCTGCTGGAGAATGAAATTTCCATCTCCAAAAAGCTTGTCGGGAGAGGGAACCATGAAGTGCTCTAAAATTTCCTGGTAGACAGCTGCACTGACTTTCGTCTTGATAAAACCCAGTGGACCTACACCAGCAACATGGGCTTCCATAACACCTCAGCAGGGCCACAAGCTGATCGCCTCCATACCATGCCGCATTGATGCAGTAATTGATGCCAAAGGAGCCCAAAGGAGCCCCGACCAAGTATTGAGTGCATTTACTGATTATACATTTCAGAAGGCCAACATTTTGGATGTCAATATAATTTTTTCAAGCTGATGTTATAAAGTATTCTAATTTACTGAGAAAATGACTTTGGGGTTTTCATTGGCTATAAGCCATAATCATCAACATTAACAGAACTAAACACTTGAAATACATCACTCTGTTTGTAATGACTCTATCTAATATATCAGTTTCACTTTTTGTATTGAGGAACTGAAATAAATTAACTTTCTCGCGATATTTTAATTTTGCGAGATGCACCTGTAGCTAGAAAGGATTAGGTGATACAATTTTTGCTAGAAGTGTTTATTTAATTATTAATTCTCTCTTCAGAATTTTTTTTTGCATTTTTCAGTTTAAATAAAATTATAAAACCCCTCCACAAAATCAATCTGAAACCCAAATTGTAATACAACAAAACAGGAAAAAACATGCATATTTTGTGTGAACCATTGTACATCTAATAACAGCAGACAATTTTTTTTTTTTTTTTTCAGTTAAAAGTAATAACTGCAACATATGACTTTATAAGTGTCTCACCGAGCATGTACTGCTTATCTACTCCAAAAGCATCCTGATACTTGGGAAATTCAACCCACAAAGGCCTGTTGGTTGAAAAAGAAAAGGAGGAATATAGAATCTAACACATCTATTTTCACAGCTAACAAACATGTACGTAACTCCACCACTGAAACAGATTGACAGAGGCCACATTTATCAATAGTGTCGTAATACAGTCACAATCTACATATACAGTATATAGATGCTCCTCAACATTGAAATTGTAACACGAAGAAGGAGAAATTGTGGAATTATGGAAATCACAGGATGGATAGATATGTTACTGATTAAAAATGATAAAACAAAGTGAAACACAATTTTCAATATATCTTGATTTATTCAATATGGAGTAAAATGACCAAGCTCAGAAATCCCTGCACTTACAGCCTGGGCTGCTATCAATGATGTTATTAATGGTTGTCTGAGGAAGGTTCTGTCAAGCTGAATGCACTTTGCCAAGTCATCAAGATTCGCTGCTGGCAGCTACTTTTATAATTACCAATCAATGATGTCCCAGATGTGCTCGATGGGAGACAAGTATGGAGACTCTGCAGACCATGGTTGCACGTTTAGGCCCTGCAGGCTGCTCATAGTAGCACAAGCAACATGTGGCCCGATGTTGTCGTGTTGAAAAATGTTTTCTAGTACACTAAGAAAAATGGCTGTACCACTGGTTTGAAGACTGTTCCTTTCTGTTTTATAAGTGAAATTGGAAGTCAGATAAAAAGCCCAAGAAGTCAAACTGTATCTGTGCAAACCAATAAAAGGTGTTTGGGCGACGAGCCAGGTGTCTTGTAACCACAGTGGCCATTTAGGCTGCTTGTGGTGTTGACTTGGTGGCGTCTTCCCCTCAATCACCCACCACCTCACTCACATGGAGCCAAATGAACTGTCCCAAGGAGAGGTCTCTTCTTAAAACAAATGCATGTGAGGTGCTCTTTCTCTGACCCCTCTTGAGCTGTCAGGAGAAAGCATGGCCCATCTCCAGCCTGCTATTGGTCTCAGTTCTAAATTAGACATTTATGTTTACCAACTTCAAAAGTGCTCAAACATAAGCTGTCTCTCTATTATATCCTGTTTTTCTTATGTCATGTCATATTTTATTGCAAATAATATTTGGGAAATTGTCACAGCTGGGCGGCAGAAAGACCCTGGATAAAGAACTTACCTGTCATCAGGAGAGACCCCAAGGCAAACTATCTAAATTATGCTCACCGTAGGAGTGGTGGCGATGACACACTGGTGACATCTCAATCACATTCACTCACGCCAAGCAAGGTCTTCCTTGTTTAATGATTTGGTAAATAAATGCATTTATTTGTTAATGGAGGGACACCATGCATGCTGTTGCCATCTGGTAGATCAGGTACAGGTGTCCCATTAACCTTAAGCAATGGATTTCAAATAATGGTGAAGAACAGGACATCAATGGAGTCTGAAGCGATTAGTCCTGCTTTTGTGGAGACCATGTGGTAACGCCATAAAGGGGTCTTCACAAGGGAATGTCACATACGTCCTACTCCCATGATTAAGGTGAGGGGTGGCATAATTTACGTTAGGACCTTCCTAGTCTTCATTCCTGGTACACTAACAGCTCGGGGTTACATTGATTCCCATTGGTCATCATAGTTTTACAGCCATTTCTCCAAAGTTTCCCAGGAACCGATTTTTTTTTTCACGACATCTGTGACCTGAGCGCATGGTCCAAACATGTTACGATGGCCTGCAGCTTCTTTGAACTTGTCTCTTATCTCACGCATATGAAACGTCATTGCTCAAAATGTTTTGATTTCCATAATTCCACAACTTTTCCTTCTTCGTATTACAATTTCAATGTTGAGGAGTGCATGTAACAACTCGCAGGATACTAGACACTAGTGGTGGCTGTCATACACCAGAAATAATGCAGAAAATCTTCAACAGTAAAAACTCATCAAGGGAACCTAGCACGCAGCAAAATTACACAGGATCAAAAACTCACAAAAAAACTCAACATGGGCACACAGCCTAAGCTAAGACTAAGCTCCCACAATGAGCTGTTGGAGTTTTTGATGTTGCAGAATTGCTGCACCATCTCTGCACCTATCAAGTAAATGAGGCTACTTGCATTTTTTCATTGCATTTGTTACAAGCGAGCCGTGCAATAATTTAATATACTTGGCACAAATCACACAGGACTAAAAAGGATGTAAAAAATGACTTGCATTTGTTACAAGCATTTTTATCACGTGTTTGACTCTGTGGTTTTTGCATCTTTTTGGTGTCATGTTTGAAATAAAGCTGTTTTGATTTTGATACTTTCTGGTATTTGGCTTTGACAAAACTTTATAGATGCAGTCATATGCAGATTACATGTGGTTTGGATGCGTTTCCACTGAGGGAACGCACTAAAAATGCATTTCTATTTTTTACCTGTAGTTACCGTATTTTGCATCTAATGCAAGTCTATGGGGAAAATCTGCACAGAAAACTCCGCATACCAGCAAGGGAAATTGACATGTTGCGGATGTGTAACTTGCACCACAGGTCAGTTTAAACTGTGTAAAAAAAGCACCGAGGGCAGGAGATTTCTATAAACCCCATCCACTGTGATGGAGCTGTAAGACACTGCGGTTTTGATGCAGCAAAAATACGTAGCGTCACACACCAAAAAATCGTGGGAACACAGCCTTGCACAGCTGGCACCTGCTTCTGTATCTGCTCCATACAGTCGCACATATTGCATGTCGGGAAGGGCTTAAACATTACTAAACATTATTAAAAGCTGCAAATTAAAACATTTGCTGCATCATTAATTATAAGAAAACTACCGTTCTTGTGTTGTAAAAGTTCATCACGAGCCGTGCAATAATTTAATATACTTGGCACAAATCACACAGGTTTAAAAAGGATGTAAAAAATGACTTAAAATTACCAAAAGTGACAAATCCCCCCGGCCATTGCCTTAGTATACACATCTGCTCATTTCTACAGAAAGGTTAATGCTCTAGTGTCATCAGAAAGTGGCCTGCAGTTTACATCAAGTCTTTGGGTATGTGCACACATTGCGGAAAGGTGTGCGGATTTTTCCGTACTATTTTTGGTAAATCCACAGGTAAATTGCACTGCGGATTTACTGCGGAATTACAGCAGATTTACCGCGTTTTTTGTTCGGATTCCACCTGTGGTTTTACACCTGCGGATTCCTATTATGGAGCAGGTGTAAACCGCTGCGGAATCCGCACAAGAATTGACATGCTGCGGAATAAACAACGCTACGTTTGCGCGCGGTATTTTCCGCAGCATGGGCACTGCGGATTTTGTTTTCCATAGGTTTACATGGTACTGTAAACCAATGGAAAACTGCTGCGAATCCGCAGCGGCCAATCCGCTGCGGATCCGCAGCAAAATCCACAAAGTGTGCACATACCCTTTATGTTAAATATACTTTTTTTAAACTGTTAATCATTGTTTTTGCGGGGGAAATTTTCCATGTCACTGAGTGTCTATATGTATGAAAAAGAACAAAATCTTTGGCCATAAAGACTAACATTAGACTGATAGTTCCTGTCTTAGGCCTGTCCCAAACGTCCAGATAATTCCGGTACCGGAAAAAAACGGTACCGGAATTATCCGTGTCCGTGTGCCCCTATGTTTCTGTGGCACATCAGTGTGGCACACGTGTGCCTCCCGTGTGCCCACTGGGTACCACACGCACCGTGCAGGAGACAGCGCTAAAGTTTAGCGCTGTCCCCTGCATCGTGCTGAAGCCGCGATTCATATCTTCTGTGCAGCAGCGTTTGCTGTAAAGAAGATATGAATAATCCATTTTTTGAGTGGTATTTCGTGTTTAAAATAAAGCTCCATGTCCCCACGCCCTGTGCGCCCCCGCTGTTCTGAAAATACTCACCCGCCTCCCTCGTTGGCTGTCGCTGCTTCCTGTCCTGGCCGCACCTTCTACTGTATGCGGTCACGTGGGGCCGCTCATTTACAGTAATGAATATGCGGCTCCACCCCTATGGGAGGTGGAGCCGCATATTCATGACTGTAATCGGCGGCCCCACGTGACCGCATACAGTAGAAGGTTTTCGCCACACAAAACTCATCTCACAAAAGTCGCTACATGCATGTCGCCACACGCAACTCAACACACACAACTTGACACATGAAACTCGCCCTAAAACACACACAAGTCTGGTATTATCCTTCAAAAATAAAAATCTGATTAATAAGCAGACAAACTACAAGAGCAACAAATGTACCATATAGGAAATATGGCAGCTGTCAGTCACATGACCTGTCTATTATGTGTATGTGTGAGCTAATGTATACTGCCAGGGGAGAGGGCTTCCTGTTGGATGGGGATTTATCAGGCTGCCAATTTTGCTTACAAATACTGAGGTAAAAATACTGAGAAAATAACTTGTGAACGAGGTCTAATACAGGAGGAGATGACACACAGATATATACTGTATACAGGAGGAGATGACACACAGGTATATACTATATACAGGGGAGATGACACACACATATATACTATATACAGGGGAGATGACACACAGGTATATACTATATACAGGAAGAGATGACATACAGGTATATACTATATACAGGAGGAGATGACACACACATATATACTATATACAGGGGAGATGACACACAGGTATATACTATATACAGGAGGATTGGACACACAGGTATATACTATACACAGGGGAGATGACACACAGGTATATACTATATACAGGGGAGATGACACACAGGTATACACTATATACAGGAGGAGATGACACACAGGTATATACTGTATACAGGAGGAGATGACATACAGGTACATACTATATACAGGAGGAGATGACATACAGGTACATACTATATACAGGGGAGATAACACACAGATATATACTATATACAGGAGGAGATGACACACAGGTATATACTATATACAGGAGGAGATGACACACAGGTATATACTATATACACAGGAGATGACACACGTATATACTATATACAGGAGGAGATGACACACAGATATATACTATATACAGGAGCAGATGACACACAGGTATATACTATATACAGGAGGGGATGACACACAGGTAAATACTATACACAGGAGGAGATGACATACAGGTACATGCTATATACAGGAGGAGATGACATACAGGTACATACTATATACAGGGGAGATGACACACAGATACACAGATATATACTATATACAGGAGGAGATGACACACAGGTATATACTATATACAGGAGGAGATGACACACTGGTATATACTATATACAGGGGAGATGACACAAGTATATATTATATACAGGAGGAGATGACACACAGATATATACTATATACAGGAGCAGATTACACACAGGTATATACTATTTACAGGAGGAGATGACACACAGGTATATACTATATACAGGAGATGACATACAGGTACATACTATATACAGGAGATGACACACAGGTATATACTATATACAGGAGCAGATGACACACAGGTATATACTATATACAGGAGGAGATGACTTACAGGTATATACTATATACAGGAGGAGATGACACATGTATATACAGGAGGAGATTACATACAGGTAAATACTATATAAAAGAGGAGATGACACATAGGTATATAGAGGAGGAGATGACATACAGCAGGTATATACTATATACAGGGGAGATGACATACAGGTATATACTATATATAGGAGGAGATGACATACAGGTATATAGTATATACAGGAGAGATGACATACAGGTATATACAATTTACAGGAGGAGATGACATACAGCAGGTATATACTATTTACAGGGGAAATGACATACAGGTATATACTGTATACAGGAGATGACATACAGGTGTATACTATATATAAGGGAGATGACAAACATGTATATGCTGAGGGGAAAATGAGAGGTGTGAGGTGAAAATGAGGGGTGTGAGGTGAAAATGAAAAGGTGTGAGTGCAAAATGAGATGAGTGAGGGAAAATAGTGGAGTGATCGGAAAATTAGAGATGTGAGGTCGAAATGACAAGTGTTAGGGGGGAATGTGAGGAGTGAGGGGGGAATGAGAGGAGTGAGGGGGAAAATAAGAGGAGTGAGGGGGAAAATAAGAGGAGTGAGGGGGAAAATGAGAGATGTGAGGGGGAAAATGAGAGGCCTGATGGGAAAATAAGAGAAGTGAGGTGCTATAACTAACCACAGATATTTACTATGCTCAGGCAATGCCGGGCTCTTCAGCTAGTCTAATATATAAAGTTGAGTATATGTGTGTGTGTATGTATCGAGCCACGCGCACTCCGCATAGGCAACATCTAGCTCCGCCATGTCTAGAATGGAGTTGCTTCTGTGAGGCATGACGTGAAGGGAAAGGGAGGAGCATCATGGATAGAGATGTGAGGGGCAAAAGGACAGATGTCAGGGGGAAAATGAGAGAAGTGAGGTGCTGCGGCAGTATGAGGCTGTGTATAGAGAAGAGTGAAGCGCTGCAGGTGGAAGCTATGTATAAGGCCACATTCACACGTTCAGTATTTATGGTCAGTATTTTACCTCAGTATTTATAAGCCAAAACCATGAGTGGGAGAAAAATACAGAAGTGGTGATGTGTTTCTAATAAACTTTTCCTCGTATTGTTTTAATCCAAGTTTTACTGTAGCTTACAAATACTGAGGTAAAATACTGACCAAATAACGTTTTGAATGAGGTCTAATACAGGAGAAGATGACACACAGGTATATACTATATACAGGAGGATATGACATACAGGTATATACTATATACAGAGGAGATGACATACAGGTATATACTATATACAGGAAGAGATGACACACAGGTATATACTATATACAGGAGGAGATGACATACCGCAGGTATATGCTATATACAGGGGAGATGACATACAGATACATACTATATACAGGAGAGATGACATACAGGTATATACTATAAACAGGAGGAGATGACATACAGGTATATACTATACACAGGAGATGACATACAGGTATATACTATATACAGGAGGAGATGACATACAGGTATATACTATATACAGGAGAGATGACATACAGGCATATACTATATACAGGAGATGACATACAGGTATATACTATATACAGGAGATGACATACAGGTACACACTATATACAGGAGGAGATGACATACAGGTACATACTATATACTGGAGAGATGACGTACAGGTATATACTGAGGGGAAAATGGCAGGTGTGAGGTCAAAATGACAGGTGTGAGGGGGAAAATGAAAGGAGTGATGGGAAAATTAGAGGAATGAGGGGAAAATGAGAGGTGTGAGTGGGAAAATGAGAGGCGTGATGGGAAAATGAGAGAAGTGAGGTGCTATAACTAACCACAGTTAGCTACGGTACTATGCCTGGGCAACGCCGGGTTCTTCAGCTAGTAATGTATAAAAATAGAATAAAAAACAACAATCAGAATAAAACAGAAATGTTTTTTCACTATCTGGTTGTAAATAATAAGAAATATAGGTGATGCATTCCCTTTACGTAAAGAAGCAAGGAATAATCAATCTCACCTTATTACTGGCTCAGCAGAAATGTGTGCACGATAAAACAGCAGATACCAAAATGGAAGCAGAGCGTAGCGTTCCCTTATTGCTTTCTGAATTATAGCAGTGTTGTCTTCACCAAAAAGCCAAGGTTCCCTGCGCCGTGTGCCCAGCATCGCGTGAGCTCGAAAAAAAGGTTGGAAAGAACCAGCCTGGTACCATCGGACAAGAAGTTCTGTGTCTGGGTCCCCAATAAAGCCTCCTACATCAGCTAGAAGAATATAACAACAAAGAAGAATGAATCCTAGAAAACTATTTCTATTGTTAATGGCTGAAGAATACCAATATATAGAAATGTGAAGGCTTAAAATCACTCCCTGATGAAGCTTTATGCGAAACGTGAGTCAAGCGCATTTTTTGATAGTTAAAGTATACTGCATGCCACTGTGCATTACTACAATTATATGAATGCTTTTGTGACGTCACTCTCTCCCTGTTTATCTGCCTCAACTTAGATAGCACTGGCTATTTTGGCTTGTATATTGGCTAAGGGGTTAGGAAGCCATAGACGTCATATGGTGTTTCCCTGATTTTAAGGCGAGCTTGCACACCAATTAGCCATCACGTGCCTTTAACAGACAGTGGAGCTCCGCCCATGGCTGTTAACCTTTTAAATACCACTGTGAATCTCTGAGCATTGTTCCATGCTCCCATCAGCACGTCCGTGATGAGATCTTGGGGCACCGATGGGTTATCATTAGTGATGAGCAAACATGCTCAGAGAAGGTGTTACCAAGAGTGTGCAAAGCAGTCATCAAAGCAAAAGGTGGCTACTTTGAAGAACCTAGAATATAAGACATAATTTCAGTTGTTTCACACTTTTTTGTTAAGTATATAATTCCACATGTGTTATTTCATAGTTTTGATGCCTTCAGTGTGAATGTACAATTTTCATAGTCATGAAAATACAGAAAAATCTTTAAATGAGAAAGTGTGTCCAAACTTTTGGTCTCTACTGTATACAGTTTAAATCAACCCCTTTGCCCCATAAAACAATAAAATAAAAAAAATACACATTTGGTGTCGCTGCGTTCGTTAAAGTCCAGTTGATGAAAATATAAAGTAATTTATTCCAACTGGTAAATAGCGTAACAAGAAAAAAAAGATGTAAATTCCAGAATTAATTTTTTTGCCAGCCGCAACATTGCAAATGCTATGAGAGGTGATCAAAACATTGTGGAGCGCCCCCACACCACCGCAGGGCCGAGGGGTACCCGGAGCCGGGCCTCTGGGTCTCAGTCCTGGGGTTGTCACGGTGGCTAGACCCGGTCCGTGGCCCTGTCTGTCAGTGGGGGACGTCCGGTGCAGTAAGTGGTGTTGTAACGGTGCAGTTGTGGGGTGCAGGTCGCGATAAATAACAAGGACACCAGGTTGCAGTCTCTTTACCTCTTTACTGAAGATCTCTGAGTCCTCAATCCAGAATACGGCTCACCAGGCTGCGCAAGTCCGGCCGGTCCAATGACACTTCCAGAGTTCTCTTCACAGGAGGAAATCGGTGCCTTCCTTCTTAGCGCTATGTGTTGTAGTCCTTCCCTGCTGTGCTTACGGAAAGTACCCCACAACTGTTGTGTCTGTTTCTTAAGTTCCCTCACAACTCGATTAAATGATGTTCTTCTAATCGTCCGTCCCTTCCTGATGTTACAGTTAGAACGGCACCCGTTTGTCGGGTAGGCCTGGAGTTCTTCCGGGACCCTAGAGACGCCCCTCTCCCGCAATTGCCTCCCAAGACTTCATAGGTGATATGTGTTAGACAGCCCGCCTTAAACTGACTGTCCTGCTGCTGTTTAGAGTATTGCTTGAAGCTGAATGTTATAATACTCCCTCGGCGTTCCGGCCACCGGTAGTGCGCCTCAGTAGGGTGTTGCTCCGGTCTTACAGCACCACCCCTACTGGAATTCTCCTATCGCTTGATCTCGTTTCTCACTCAGCACAATCTATCTCGCTTCTAGTCCTTTCTTGGGCCCCGCCGCTTCCCGGAGCTGGCGCGGACCCGTTACGTTCTTTCCAATGCCAAGCCTCTGTCAGGATCCCACCCCTGACAGAGACCCTACTGTCTCTTCCTCCACAACACCCTCTGCCACTAGGTGTTGCTTCGTCCAATCCAGTCAGCTTTCTGATCTAACTTCCTGCCTGACCCCCAGTTTACCCACTGTGGTGGGGAGTGGCCTAATGAATAGCACCCTTAGCTCCCCCCGGAGGCCCGGCTGTGAAATGTATTGGTGTCTGTGATACCTGATCAGATGAACTCCTTCAGTGCCATCGGACGCACCATAGCTCCCCATAGTGGCGGAGCCACAGTACTGCAACGACCAGGACTCTGGGGCGCTGCACTCCCCCCTGGTTAAACACAGTACTCCGGGACTGAGAAGAAAACAACAATACAAGTTTAGCAAAAAGACATACAATTTTTGTTGAGTGCAAATAACAATACGTATACTTGAACAAGCTTCCCTTTATGGGAGGTGAGAATACTTGAACGTTACAAAACATGGTTAAACATTAAACATTATAAATTACAGGCTATAAATAACTCCTGTTACCCAACCGGGTATTCTACTAAGTGCAAAAATTGCTGAACAATACTTTAACATTGCCCTTAAGGACATACACTCTGTATCCACCAAAGACCTTCCTATAATCACATTATAAGGTAAATTAACTTTTTTCATTCTCCTTCTTTGAATCTGCAGGACCGCCTGTCCTATCGGCACCAGACCTACTGCCTCTCCTTTCTGTTACAGGACCGCCCCGTTCAGCCAGGGCCTACTGCCTTTTCAACTTCTATACACAGTATAGATCATAACATTACTTTCAGTTTTAGAAGCACTGAGCCGTCTACGTATGGCTCCTAGGAGGACTCACTACCTAACCCCTACGGGTTCACTTTCTGTCCTCTGTAACACATTATTAACTCTTTCTTTACAATAACTAACTTCTTATGGGGAGCTCAGGGTCTACCTTCTATTCCCCCTTTTCTATCAACATTATCAAATATCAAACTTCCATCTTTACTCTTCTTACTACCGACTATGCAGGACACTCTGTCTACCCCTACGGGCCTACTGCATCTTTCTTCTAACTCTCATTCTTTCTTCTTAAGGACATTATCAACATTTCTTTGTCTTACAGCCAACTAGTTCAATACAAGTAACTTCAACATATAAGCATTATCATGTCCTTTCAAGCATTATCATCACATTACTGTTCTTAAAACAGTATCACTCATAAGTACACAGTTGGTCATCCCCTTTAAGAGAGGATCAAGTCTTTCTGAGGTAGTACGTCTTCTCAGACTACCAGTCCACACTCAGCAAAGGCTCCGGTGCGGTATCTTCGCAAAGAGTCTCTTTTCAAGTAAAACCAGTAGGAAAACACCCTTAAGAAGGTGCGAACTATTTACAAGCAGTTTGTATCATGCACTGTTCATGATTCAGCAGTTTTTATAACATTGTGGAACAAAAAAGCAAAAATGAAAGTGAAAGCAAAAATAAAAAGCAATAGGGATCCCGGGTAAACAAAGGGATCCCTTTAAGAGTTAACCCAGGACAGGTTTTAGCAGCAAAACAGCAAGGAATTAAACAGTTAACTATTTACAGTTTCAGGTTTCCGAGGCTTAGTTGGACGGCTTCCAGGGCTGCACCTGGCACTTAACCCCTCTTGGCCCGGGAAGGGTGAAGTCCAGGGTTGCACCCAGTGCTGGACAAACGCCGTTAATCCGTCTCTCATGTACGGTTATGTCATGCACAGCGATGGAGGTCTGCGCAGCTTGAGTAGGGGCATTTGCGGCAGCAGAGGCAGCGGATGCTGCAAGATCAGTCACTGGAACGGAGTCAGCAGCTGTGGCACCAGCAGTCACGGGAGTGGTGTCAGTCATCAGGGCAGGGTCGTCCTTCATACCTGCTTCAGATGCGGTCCCTCCGGTGCCGGTCTGCTCCGTCTGCGCTGGGGTCTGGAACGCTGGTTGCAGGGCCTTGTGCTGCGACGTTGTCATCTCTGCTTGCAGCACCTCGCTTTCCGGCAGGGCCTTGCTTTCTGGCTTCGGAGCGCTGGAACTTCTTTCTTGCTCCGGACCAGATGAGGCTGCCCACAGATGTCTGGTGAGGCTCCTGATGATGGTCTTCTTCCACCCGGCCTCAGTGCTCAGCTGCGTCCGCCGGGGTTGGTGGATCAGCTCGTCCGCTCCGGTCTGCAGGAGGTCAGCGTCAACTGTGGAGGTCTGACTGCGGTGCCTCTCCGGGTAGCTGGGGGAGTCCTCGGCTCCGACCCCACGCTCCGGCTCCGGGCGGCTGGCCATGGCGTCCTCCATGTTGCTCGCTTCTTCTTCCTGGTCCTTTTCCCGCTCTCTTCTTCGTGGGCGGTTTCGTTTCCGTTGTCTCCGCCCACCATTAAGGATCAGGAGGCGGATCTCGGCTGCTGACGGACACGTCCTCAAGGGGCCAAGATATTTAGACTGGGCGGCCATTGTCTTTCGCGCTCTTCAGCTTGTTCACGCCCACTTCCACGCCCTTCTTCTTCTCCTGCGCTCTCCTTAGCGCTGTAATGGCGCCGGTTTTGGCGGGAACTTCTGGCGGCAAGTGGCAACACACAGTCCTTGTAATAAAGCACAGTCCAAGCACGATAAATCACAGTTCCAAGGCACACATGACCTGATTCTTCAGGCTTAAGTAGATCCTGTTCGTGACGCCAAGTTGGAGCGCCCCCACACCACCGCAGGGCCGAGGGGTACCCGGAGCCGGGCCTCTGGGTCTCAGTCCTGGGGTTGTCACGGTGGCTAGACCCGGTCCGTGGCCCTGTCTGTCAGTGGGGGACGTCCGGTGCAGTAAGTGGTGTTGTAACGGTGCAGTTGTGGGGTGCAGGTCGCGATAAATAACAAGGACACCAGGTTGCAGTCTCTTTACCTCTTTACTGAAGATCTCTGAGTCCTCAATCCAGAATACGGCTCACCAGGCTGCGCAAGTCCGGCCGGTCCAATGACACTTCCAGAGTTCTCTTCACAGGAGGAAATCGGTGCTTTCCTTCTTAGCGCTATGTGTTGTAGTCCTTCCCTGCTGTGCTTACGGAAAGTACCCCACAACTGTTGTGTCTGTTTCTTAAGTTCCCTCACAACTCGATTAAATGATGTTCTTCTAATCGTCCGTCCCTTCCTGATGTTACAGTTAGAACGGCACCCGTTTGTCGGGTAGGCCTGGAGTTCTTCCGGGACCCTAGAGACGCCCCTCTCCCGCAATTGCCTCCCAAGACTTCATAGGTGATATGTGTTAGACAGCCCGCCTTAAACTGACTGTCCTGCCGCTGTTTAGAGTATTGCTTGAAGCTGAATGTTATAATACTCCCTCGGCGTTCCGGCCACCGGTAGTGCGCCTCAGTAGGGTGTTGCTCCGGTCTTACAGCACCACCCCTACTGGAATTCTCCTATCGCTTGATCTCGTTTCTCACTCAGCACAATCTATCTCGCTTCTAGTCCTTTCTTGGGCCCCGCCGCTTCCCGGAGCTGGCGTGGACCCGTTACATTCTTTCCAATGCCAAGCCTCTGTCAGGATCCCACCCCTGACAGAGACCCTACTGTCTCTTCCTCCACAACACCCTCTGCCACTAGGTGTTGCTTCGTCCAATCCAGTCAGCTTTCTGATCTAACTTCCTGCCTGACCCCCAGTTTACCCACTATGGTGGGGAGTGGCCTAGTGAATAGAACCCTTAGCTCCCCCCGGAGGCCCGGCTGTGAAATGTATTGGTGTCTGTGATACCTGATCAGATGAACTCCTTCAGTGCCATCGGACGCACCATAGCTCCCCATAGTGGCGGAGCCACAGTACTGCAACGACCAGGACTCTGGGGCGCTGCACTTGTATCTACACAAAGTGGTATCAGTAAAAAGTCAGGTCAGTGGGCAAAAAGTAAGCCCTCGCACAGCACTATAACCTAAATATTAAAAGTCTTATGGTTCTCGGAATATAGCGACACAAGCAACATTTTTTTTAGTTTTTTTTGTTTTATACAAATTTTCAATTTTTTTCACTACTTAAATAAAATAAAAAAAACAATACATGTTTGGTATCTGCATAATCGTAATGACCTGGAGAATCGTATTACCAGGTCATCTTTGCCGTATAGTCAACATAGTAAATAAAAAAAAATTATGAAATCAACTTTCTTTTTTTTTCGATTTCTACACACTTGGAATGTTTTTCCCCCTTTCCAGTGCATCGCGTGATAAAATGAATGGTGTAAATTCAAAAGTACATCTTGTCCCACAAAATAGCAAGAGCTTATACGGCTATGTGGATGAAAAAATAAAAAAATAGTTATGGCTCTTGGAAGAAGAGAAGGAAAAATGAAAATGGAAAAAAATGTAAAATTGCCCTGGGTGTGAAGGGGTTACGTAAGGGAAATAATTCTAAGCCGTGTAAAAGGTCCAAATTTCCCCCGTGTACCTAGAGCTACTTTGTCCTTTTGTGGCTCAAACAGCTAGGTCTGATCAAGATTGGATGTGTCTTTTATCAACCTAATTGCAGCCAGGTATTTTTTGAGTCTCGTTGGTTTACTTTACCTCCACAAAAGGATATCCCAGCCACACTGAGCGATAGTAACATTGGTACAGAAATTTTAAGATACTCCCATTCTGCTTTATTATCACCGGTCCATACAGCACCTAGAGTAGAAAAATAGATTCATGTTCGTGGAGAATTTCTGTAGACATCTCACCCACCTTATATTTCAATGGATGCAATGTATTAAAGAATGAACATTAAATCCTGTTAAAAAAACAAGCCCCAATTAATGTCCGCCATCTGTCAATTAAAAAATAGGAAGTCTGCTTTGAAAAATCAACATGGCTTCCAAAACCTAATCCATCAAAATCATTCTCCCAAAGCCAAATGAGCCCTAGTTATTATCCACATGTTTGGCATTGGGGACAGCCCACTTAAACAATTTACAGGGTACGTGTCTCCAGAAGCACAATCTGGGCACAATGGAAGAGATTTATTAAACTGAAAGTGCCAGAATTCTGGCTTAATTTTCACCATAAACTGTCTTTCATGACCTGCACTTTGGGAGAAAAATGGGGCATGGCCTCACCAAAAGTGACGTGGCCCCCAGAATTGTGGCGCACATTTTTGGTACAAAGTAAGCCAACTAAAAAGTGGTGTAAACTTCGGCTGGACAGTCATAAATTTAGACAAATTTATCAAAATTTGTGATCTCTAAGAACTAACAGTGTTGAAAAATCAGCCCCAATGGCATATTTGCAATTTCCATTCTACAACATCCAACGTGTGCTTATTTCTGGAAAACACCTGTGGCGTCAGTAGAATTCCAAGAGGGGTGTAATTTCCAAAATTGGGTCACTTTTTGGAGGATGGTTTCTGTTGCTTTAGCACATCATGGGTTCTGCAAGTGGCATCACTACACTATGTCAGCCAGATTTGGCTCCCATAGTCAAATGCTGCTCTTACGTTACCAATCCTGTCGTATGCCCAGTTTCCAACCATATTAAGGTAGAAGTTGTGGAGCAAATTGTAGGATTCACTTTCTCCTTTCACCCCTTGTTAAATTGAAAAACTTAAGCTCGATCCATTTTTGGATCGGTCCCTGTCTCAATTTTTACAATACACGTGTCATCCGTTAATTAATGGGAAGAAAAGATCAAAATAGGATATGTCACCATTATTGTCACATAATCCATAAATCTATGATGATCGGGAAGTGGGTGACCCAGGAGTGGGTGATAAATACAGAAGTGGTGACGTGTTTCTATGATACTTTTCCTCTGATTCTTCGACTCCTATACGGAGTTCTCTGTGTAGGTTAAAAGGGGTTGTCCCCTTTCAGAAAATCCTTGTGCCCCACTGCAGTTTGTTATAAAATAACAAATTGCTCTTTACTTAACATCACTGGGTCCAGCATGGAGTCTCTAGTGCTGCTCCCAATGTTTGGTTTTGGCTGTGGCGCTAGTGCTGGGGGTTAAGTGAACTCAGCGGCTCTGCCCGTATAGATGATACCCTCCTCAGAGCCGCTGAGCTCACTGATTGGCTGCCATACTGTGGACGTAACATCTGTGCCACGACCAATACCCGACACAGGGAGCAGCACCTGAGACTCAGCAGTGGCCGCAATAATGGTGAGTAAAGGTCGGTTTGATACCAAACTGGTTTTCTGATAGTGGAGAACCCTTTCATGTGAGTCTGCAGTGATCCATCTGATTACAATCATTCCACTGACTTGTGTTTTCATCTGTGATTTGTTAAACACGCATGCTTATAGCATAAGCAGAGCTTTCATGTCTACTGCAATGGAGATGGGAGAACATAACCCTGCCAGACACCTCCGGAAACAAGTCTGATTCTACCCACTCCTCTACAGCAGATATCAGGGAACGGTTCTCTGCCCCATACACGTTGTATTGTCGGCTGATCCCGGGTAAATTGTCAGGATTGATGTGTTTGACCAGATGATTTTGACAATATGTGCAGATGACTGTAGAAAGGACTTTCAGTGGAGTAAAAAAAAATGTTGAAATACATTGTGATGAAAATTGTAAATCTCACCAAAACGCTGAGACCCAGCAAAGAAGGACCGTGTCAGAACAAAGGACCTTTCCTTTCCTCCTGAACGTTGAATTAGTCCCTCAGAGGTTGCCATTTGCTAAGGAACAAAAGATTTAGATGTTAATTAAAATAAAAGAACATCAGATAAAGCTACACACACTTACATGTAAAGTGATTGTCAAGGTATCTTCCACTGACTGAAAACTACAATGGTGAGCGCCATTCCCTCAGAATGCTACTCCGGTCTGTGGAGTGTGCGTAATGAGGCTTCAGCACAGCAGGCATGATGTACAATAGTAATGCCATCATGCCTGGAGTCACAGACTCACCGCCACAGGCTGAATGGTGGATCAGGGAACCTTCGGCTCCCCGATCCACCTCTGTTCAAGAGTATCCATGTCCAGGGAATACGGATACCACTGAAATTGTATTGGCTTGGGGAAAATTGGAGACTCGATGCAGAGTGGTTCCATGCCCCCCGACCATTTTGGCATTGATATGACACATTAATCACTTATTACAGCATTCTTTGTGGTATTTCAGTGACCAAAAATGCAATTTGGGAATTTTAAATATTTTTCTGTTTGCAGTGATTACCAATCACATTAAATTGTTTTAATATTTTCATAAATCAGACTTTTTTGGACTTTTTTGGACTTTTTTGTATTTTTTATAGTGGAAGATGATTCAAATTTGTGTTTTTTTTATTTATTTTTTTCATTTTTTTTTACTTTTCACTGTATTTATTAATCCCATTGAACCTGCAACAGTATTATCTCTTGTACTGTACACAACAATACCAGAGCATTGCTGCATACAGTAAAAATGATGGTCTCCTTTGAATCTCAGCCACAAGTAAGGAAGTCTTTAACAGACTCTCGGCTGTCATAGCAAACCATCGGAGCCCCGCAATCATATCATGGGGTACAGATAGGTGCATAGAATTTCGCACCCCCATGCAGGTGCTCTGATAATTCCACTGTCTTAAATTGACAATATTTAATAGTCGCCGGAGGAGCTTTACTCCACCCGAGGCTGTTAAAGGCGAATTCTAGCTGCGTGTCACAGTCATTATGTGCCAGTTATAGGGTGAGCTCACACCATGGACCCACTCTATACACCCACTAACAACTTGCCCCGTACATGTACGGCGGATGTCGGTAAGGGGTTAAAAGCCACACAAGAGACTATTGGGTCAGGCTGGTCCTTAGCGTATTCTCCCCGCCCACCATCAATGACTGACAGATCTCTCCCTATACACACAAGCTGGGAGAGACCAGTTACTCAAGAAGAGTGGTTGGAGAGAAGCCACTGGGGACCTTTCTGTTCAACTAGTCTCCCCTGTGGCCCGGTTCTCAGTTGCTTTTAAAGTATGTTTTTCTTTGACACATGGCAGAATTTCAGGGTCATACATACCTAATCATACAGTAGTGATTGATACATGCTGCCCTTGGACCGAGCAGCATGTATCCGCTGACAGGTTCCCTTTAAATTCTCAGATTGACAATAATGTTTTATCTAATGCATTTTATGTTATCTAGTCCTTCTTTTCATGATGAGCAGAAGGGCTTCATACTACATGTTCTAAAAAAAATCCATGAATGGAATGGATGGTATGGAGGTTGTATCCTGTGGATGGGTGCTAACTAGTGATGATCGAGTATACTCGATACGCTCGGGTGATCGAGTATTTGTTAGTGTTCGGAGATTTCATTTTCATCGCGGCAGCTGAATGATTTACAGCTACTAGCCAGGCTGAGTACATGTGGGGGTTGCCTGGTTGCTAGAGAATCCCCACATATAATTAAGCTGTCTAATAGCTGTAAATCATTCAGCCGAGGTGATGAAAACGAAATCTCCGAGCACCAACAAATACTCGGATACCACCCGAGCATGCTCAGGGAAAACCCGAGAAACGAGTACACTCGCTCATCACTAGTGCTAACTTGTCCCAATATGAAGAGATGAGGACTATAATACATGACTACATTATTTATGGTGTCTACTCTTACCTATAATTCTCCATCTCTGACAAGTGAGAACAAGGATCAACAATATAATTTCTGTAATGTCACAACATACTTTAATTTCTTAAATATGATTTTAGAATTGTTTTCTGCAAATAAAAACCAATTCTGCGTACAAACATACAATTACAAAATACACACTGTGACTTGTGGTTCCTACAATCTATTCCCAGCCGCACTCAGGTCAGTCGATGCGCTGGAGATGGAGGGAATATTTGTATAGAGTGTATTGGAAAAGCATTTATTGTTCATAAGTACGAGGACTAGATTTAAAAAAAAAATAAATGGCCAGAAACTTAGACGGCCCAACATGTCCTATTTCCCTGAAAATTAAAATCTGGTGTATTTTTTTTAAGCAAAAAGTATGTCCATCATACATAGATTCTGTCGCTCATACTGTACACTTGTGGTGACCCAGTCCAGAGTGTGTCCATCCCTTTAAGTAATTCTGGATTGTGAATAGCTTCTGTACACTACAGCTTACTCTCTAACTGCTCCTCTATATTATCCTCTGCATTTGTGAGCTGCAATTCTCCATTTCTAGTCACCTCCATTTCAGATGCAATGCATTTCTCATTTGCTGTGTTCTGGCGCCATCTAATGGTGAAAGTGTACAATGACTCATAATTATTGTTTTGTAAGGATCTGAGATGTGAATTTGGTGTCCTATTGGCCAGCTCCTAGTCACATGGTCAATAGGAGGAGCCGTTTTCCAGGCAAGTCTAGAATGTTGTTTTGTCTGAGGGATGCCTTCAGGGAGAGCAGAACACACGTGGAGGCTGTTCTCACTAAAAGATCTCCTGCAGGCCTAAGAGCCTGGGTTCCCTCTTTAACCTGTACAGACATTCTAAAGTCTTTCTGACTGGATTCACCACAGTTTTTACATTCACCTATAAGTGACATCATTCTAAAGTCTTTCTGACTGGATTCACCACAGTTTTTACATTCACCTATAAGCACTTGTGCACGTGCCGTGACACACTGTGGAGTTAACCCTGAGTTCAGGTCTGTAACCTCTAATTGCTGCGTCTACCTCCTTCTGTAAACTACCAAAAGACACTGTCCAGTGCTCTTAAAGCTCCAGACCCCAATCACATCTCAGCATCTAAGTGTGAACTGTAATTGCCGTGGACTACCCATGAGAGACTGTTCCTTATTTGTTCCAAGTTATAATTCCCGTTCCTGCTGAAGTAAAAGCAGCTGTTATCACCGAGACCGGTGTGTGTCATAATTCCTTCGGCTGGGGACACCACGTGGGGGTGGATAGCAGGGAATGTCCGGCCTGGTTATTACACATTCACCTGGTAAAATCCATACAGGTTATGGAGATCTCGATGGTCCCAACCCAGGTGGTGCACAGCATCCTTTGGCATAGTCCCTTCAGGTGATTGAAACACTGATGGCTCATTCATATCGTTCCAAATAAATAGGACATCTGTGGAATCCTAAAAGTCAAGATGAAGATATCAAAACATCAATAGGTTTATTAATTATTTAAAGGGCTTTTCTGCAGTCACCCTATATGATTGCAAATTGGCAAATCATGAAAGTCTGCATTATGCACACTACTAGGATTCCCCTCAATGGCCAGATAAGAGGGTGGTCACATGATCATCATTAGCCATTCTGTGATTTGCATATTGAATGACTGCAGAAATGCAAACCCCTTTAAAGTACCATTCGTGTTTTATTATTGCCCCCTCCATTAGCCATCAGCAATATGTGCATAGTGTCTGCATTAAAATACTTGCCCATCACCGTCTTATTCTGGTGCCAGATTACTCTAGTCCTCTACTACATCATGTGACTGCAGCTTTGTCCTGCTGGCTCACGCAAAGGACCATAATTATGTCCTTTCTTAGACCACGTTCACACATTCAGTATTTGGTCAGTATTTTACATCAATATTTGTAAGCCAAAACCAGGAGTGGGTGATAAATTCAGAAGTGGTGCATATGTTTCTATTATACTTTGTTCCACTCCTGGTTTCCGCTTACAAATAGTGATGTAAAATACTGACCAAATACTGAAAGTGGCCTTATTCTGAGTCCCATAAACTGACATTGATAAAGTGACTCATCTGGTCCACACAGAAAGTGCTATGTGAGCCAGCTGGTCACAAGTGCAGTCACGTAATGTTGGAAAGGGATCAGAGCCGTGCTGGAAATGGCAGAAAACAACAACCGGTAAGTATTTTAATGCACACACTGAACATACATTACTGATGGCTAATGGAGGGAGCAATAAAAAATACTGGTGAGGTCCTTTAAGCAATCCATAAATCTCTTACTAAAACTGAGACTTTTTTTCTACTTTATGTTGAATTGATCTTGGTTGTGTTTCTTCTTTAACCTTCCCCGACTTAATGGGGGTTTGTAAGTATGAATTTGATGAGACTTTGGTTCATCACTTTCCCCACTCACTTCTATAAAAACGAATAATACAACAACAGCTGTGCATGCTTAATTGGGTGCATAATATAAGTGACATAAACAGGTCCCTCGCTTTCTCCTCCATCTGGATGCACTGACATGCAACTACATCAGACTTGGGTAGGGTTAAGCGACCCCTGCTCTCTACATAAGTGTGGGTTCCAAAGGTGACACTGGCTTCTACAAGACATATGTTGTGAATATGCCAAAAATGGGATAGTAATACCCATTTATCTACCTCTTGTGGTAGTCATTATCAAGTTTGACTACGCTAACTGTAGAGAATCCTTTCAGAATCACCCTTCGTCCATATGTAGACAATGTCCTTTTCCTTGTCACCTGGATTAAATGAGTCAGATCTTTATATTGACCTTGTGTATATTTATATTATTCTCTTTCCTGAAAATCAGATGAAAAGTGACCTTCAATCACCGGGAGAGTGAAGCAACAAAACACAATGACCACATTGATCTTGCTAGCTGGAACCTCAACAATCAGTATCCCCTTAGGAAAGAGTGCGGAGATTTTTTCGATGTCAATATCAGTGGACATGCTCATGGACTCCACTGCTCACAATAAAAGGAAATACATCAGCTACAATTATGGTACTATTTACTAAATTTGATTGCTAACATACAATTTACTATTTAGCACGTATAAGTGGACAGATGAAAACCAGATAGTGGTCTACAGCCATAGAGATACATAGATTTGCATAAGAGCTGTGAGCAAAATTATATTTTACAAAATTATTTGCAAAAGTTGTCTCCTTTAATATTTTAGATGCATTAGAGCAACAAAAGACATTTTAGACACTTACTTTGTATTTATCAAATGAAAACTGAGAAGAGTACCATTCTCGAACAGCGGGGTTGGTAAAGTCCAGATAGCTGGAGACACCTGGAAAATAGCTGAAATGTACTGAGTCGTTCTCTAAGACCCCGCCAGCATTGGTTAGGCCAGTTTCAGACAAGTGCAATATGGCTGCATTTCATTGGCATTTTTGCAAAGCTGCAGGACCTGGAGCCCTTTGTTTCTACTGAATTGAACATCCATAGAACCCTGTTGTGGTTCTGTTCAGTAGACCCATGGGCAGGTACGGACTGGGGATGAAATTCAGCCCTGGCAATTGAAATCACACAGGCCCATGGTGTCCCCGTCCCGAATAACTAGATGGGATATATTACTAATATTGCCCTGGATGGAGGAAAGGAAGAATTACTACAAGACCAATATTTCTAATTATACCCACGGCATGCTGAGGTAAGTGACGGAGTGACCGGCTTTGTGCTCCATCACAACTGTTAACAGTATGGGTGTCTTTAAAACATTGATTCTGTTAACAAAGTAGCACACAAGGCAGCCCACAACCAGACCAGCCCTTCTGGCATTTGCCAGAATTGCCAAATGGCCAGTCCGGCCCTGCCCATGGGGCTATATGAGCTTATTGTTCATCGGTTTTGCTTAAATTTTTTTTTCTCCATGATACAGAGCTAATTTTGTATCTGTGAGACAGAGCGAACACGCTTTGCCACATATGTAAACATTAACATATTAAATTGTATTATGGGAAAAATACTGAATAAAAAGCATTTGCCGATCATTATCAGTTAAAGGGTTTTCCGATCATTATCAGTTAAAGGGGTTGTCTGGTCCCAATCATTAAGTCGGCAGCTACTTTGTGTGACTGCAGACTTATGAATCCCCCCCCAGTGCATGCACTAGATTGCTGGGGATTCGCTGGTTTCCGACCCGGGACCGGCAGGTATGTATATTATACATACCCAGACAGTGGGTGTGTCCTCGGTCTCCATACACTTGTATGGAGCAAGGTTGCACCCTCTAGTCAGACACACCCACTGGCTGGCTGCATCTCTAGTCAGGGCGGGGCCTCAGCTCAATATAAGGCTGCGCTCACTGGCCGGGAGTATGTGTTCTCCTACGTACCCTTTGGTCCTGGGTCGGGATCTGGCGAATCCCTGCAGTGCACAATGCATTCACTGGTGGGATTCATAAGTCTGCAGTCACGCAGAGTGACTACAGACTTATTGATTTGGACCGGACAACCCCTTTAAGTGGAAACTGTATTGTACTAATTGTTATGATTACAAAGGCTGCCAAATATATACATTATCTACTTTTTTATTACATGTATTTGCAAAGTGTATTAAAAATGCAAAACAATTGTTTTTGCATTGTTATATATTAGTAACTTTTAAAAAATCTGTTTTGTTTTGTTTTTAAAGCAGTAAAAGAATATCCTTTTAGATCTTTAGGCAGAAAAAAAATTGGCATACACAACAGTGCATCATGTGGCTCACTGTTAGAGCCTCTGCCTTCCTCACTACAGGTTATGAGTTTGAATCCGGTCAAAGGTCACCTACAAAAATTGTAAAAAAAATAATTACCTAAAAGCTTCAGCTGAGCACAAAAGAGTGTGGGGTTAGGTGGGCCCTTTCTCTGTGATATTTAGGAGATAACATAGCAGGGTCCTGGATATTATGTAGTGGGCGACAGATGTACTGTGACTGGGCCCCTGTGAAACTGAACCACATTCATTATGCCTGCCACTGTTATGATGCCTCCAAGTGTGTAAAAATATCATGCAACCTGTGCAGATGCATGGAGGCCACCTTTACCTCTAAAACAGGTGAAATTGCCCAACCCATCGATATTATAGATTTTTAATACTGATGCAATGAGACAGTAATAATCATGACTAATATTCCATGACATGTCTGTATTAAGTTATTTTCAAATACTGTAATGTGAATCTTGCCCTCAACCAATTACACAACTATGGTATATGATAAATCCACTAGAAACTACAGGCACCTTGCATTTTAGAGGGTGCTAATGATACTGAATGCCCCTTTCATCAAAATTATGGCAAGGTTCACCAGGCTGTACTAAAACTAGGTCACTTGCGTCTGGCACTTGCAGACACGTTTTGGAGATACCTGTTATTGACCATCCATTGCATAAAAGGACAATAGACTGATGAAAAATACGGCTGTCTAAGCCCAACCTAAAGGTATACTGAAAAAGACATGGCAAATTAGCAACAACTCTTTTTAGGATCAGGTGATTGAAAAGTTCTATATGCCAGTGCTCTTAGCACCAAGCTGTTTTTTCGAGGTTTGGCGTTTGCAATTTGCAATTTGAGGGGCAACTGAGTGGATACAAGAAAAACCTACGACCTCAACAATTGCCTGCATCTCTGTTATGGCCACAGTTTATAGAAAAATGGGCAGAAGTAAGTTCACTTTAGAGTTAATTAAACATAATATAGGGATAGATAGATAAAAAGGGAAAAAAGGAGTAAAAAAAATATTTTAGGATTGGGAGGGACCTTACATTTCATGAATACTTGCATTGCTGCATTACTAACTATTGCTTGAACGCTCGATTACACAGATTTCGCACCTGGCCAGCAGTTGCCTTCAAAGTCCTGTCCAGTAACGTTCTTTACAAAATAACCCTTTTCTTTGGCTTCTGTGTATATGGGATACTTTGGATCAACTTTTATGTGAGGATCAGAGATAACTACCAGCTGTGATAGAAAAGAATATGTAATTAGGATAAATATATAAAATATATAATAGCAACCAAAGCAAAACCAAAGATCAAAACTTCGAATATAAAATATCACTAAGGCTGGTTTACACAGCTTTAACGTGGTCTTATTTTAAAGTGGTTGTCCACTATCTCATTCCCATTGTTTGGCCCTATAAAATAAAAAACAATTATACTCGCCTTCCGTGCTGGAGCAGTTCCAGCGGTGTTGACACTCGTGTTCCCGGGGTTCACGTGAAGTTGTTATGACACATGAGCCCGGAGTCATCGCCTTCAAAAGTTTTAGTAATCAAGAGGAGGTGAGCGGCAAGCCGCAGCACTCACTACCTCTTGATTACGTATTCATCTGAAGGCGGGTACAGTGACGCCAGCACTGATTGGGTGCAGGGCTCATGTGACGTAAAAACCTCATGTGAGCCCTGGGAATGCGAGTGCCGACACTGCTGGAACAGCGCCGGCAGCGAACGTGAGTATAATTGTTTTCATTTTATTGGGCCAAACATGGGGAATGAGAAGTTACTGATCTAACAGTAGACAACCCCTTTAAAGTCTGCATTTTGGCTGCAATACTCTACCCTCAAACAGCTCATTAGCTTAAACATAGGGTTCTGTTGTGATCTAAGGCCAAGTGAGTTGACTTACAGGAGGTCAAGGTACTGTGGCCATAAGTGAGGGCTAAAATGCATCTTATTAGACAACCTAAAAACCATCCTCAATACAGGGCTTGGCCAGGATAGAGCATTCAGCCATCAGCAATCTAAAATGTATACGGGGATGAGGATGAAAGACCAGAACCGCTGTTGTATCTATAGCCAGCATTTAAGTCCGTGGAGGGAAAGCTGGTAATACCTGGCCCCTGGGATCTCCGCTACCCACAAAAGAAAAAAACAATTCAGGCAATGTCTAAATAAGAAGAAAAAGAGCTAGCACTCACCATCCATTGTAAAAAGTTCCCTTTATAGGTTCACATTAAAATATGGAAGTAGGAGAGTGTTGTGCAGGCAATGGCTGTTTGGGTTCTATTGTATTTTTTGTATTTACAGTAGTTTGTCTAGCACTTGTGGTTAGTGTGCATTTTCCCTTTTTACATGATATATATTAGAATGAAACCTAACTTTTAATAATATCCATCCTTGCTGCTATTATTTTTGTTTATTACTATCAATACTTTAATGCTGGGACTTTGGATGTGTCAACAGAACCAGCAAGGGGACTTTTCGTCACCTGTCAGAGTAGCTCTGTGGGTTATTTGTACATTATTATCACTATTGCCTACAATTCTTAAATGTCAATCTATAATACGTCCGTGGATGCTTACCTTGCGTCTTTTCTCCTGAAGTCTCTCTTGCATCTGAACAGGGTTAGGAAATGTTTCTGGATCCCATGTAAAGTATCTCTTTCCATCTGTGTGTTCAATATCTAACCATATGACATCATAAGGGATATTGTTATCATCAAATCCTGAATCTACGGCTTCAACATCTGCTTCATCCTCATAGTTCCATCGACACTGGTGATAACCCAGTGAGAAAAGAGGAGGAAACATCTGGGTACCTGTGAAGATACAGAATTTTGTTGTATGTCTGTATTCCTCAGTTCAGCAAGAAAACATACATTTTATGAATACTTGCCTGTTAGTTGAGCATATTGCTTAAATACATCACAAGGAGCAGGTCCATTTAACAAAAAGAAGTCCACGACTCCGCTCTCTGACATCCATCTGATGTATTTTTTTGGTACAGCTTTTTGTTTCTGTAGATCTGGAGTGGCCAAGTGCATAGGAGGCTGTTGATCAATAGGTTTTAGATATTACATAACAATATATGCTGCATCAAGTAACTAGTAATGGTTATATACAACAATGTGCAGTGTTTTATTACTACAAAAATGTACAAAAATCCACAAGCTTTTAGTTCTACTGCCTCATTCTCCAGCATCTGCAATAAAAAGATTAAAGTGGGTACTGGGAACGTAAACACTATACCTGTCACGCTTCTGATGGAAGCAAGACAGTGCATGGCAAGACAGATGGGAAACGGAGCACTGCCACTAGGGAAGGAAACGAGGGGACCCCTGATTCTTGTCCTGCACCGCACTAAGCTCCCCTGGCATCCCTAAATGGGTTCTTTCACCCTGTGCGGCGATCATGTTCCTTTCCCTGTCTTATTCTAAGGGTATCATCACACAGTGCCATTTTGATCGCTACGACGGTACGATTCGTGACGTTCTAGCGATATCCATACGATATCGCAGTGTCTGACACGCAGCAGCGATCAGGGACCCTGCTGAGAATCGTACGTCGTAGCAGATCGTATGGAACTTTCTTTCGTCGCTTGATCACCCGCTGACATCGCTGGATCGTTGTGTGTGACAGCGATCCAGCGATGTGTTCGCTTGTAACCAGGGTAAACATCGGGTAACTAAGCGCAGGGCCGCGCTTAGTAACCGGATGTTTACCGTGGTTACCAGCGTAAACGTAAAAAAAACAAACAGTACATACTCACATTCCGGTGTCTGTCCTCCGGCGTCTCAGCTTCTCTGCACTGTGAGCGCCGGCCAGCCAGAAAGTGAGCACAGCAGTGACGTCTGACGTCACCGCTCTGCTTTCCGGCCGCTGTGCTTTTACACAGTGCAGAGAAGCTGAGACGCCTGGGGACAGACACCGGAATGTGAGTATGTACTGTTTGTTTTTTTTTACGCTTACGCTGGTAACCAGGGTAAACATCGGGTTACTAAGCGCGGCCCTGCGCTTAGTAACCCGATGTTTACCCTGGTTACCCGGGGACTTCGGCATCGCTCCAGCGCCGTGATTGCAACGTGTGACCGCAGTCTACGAAGCTGGAGTGATAATCATATGATGCTACGACGTCACGAATCGTGCCGTCGTAGCGATGTAAATGGTACTGTGTGACGGTACCCTAAGTATCACCATGACTAGTGAGTAGGATAGCAGGACCGCTAGTCCTGCTCTAATGTAAAGACACAGAGGGTAAACATACAGGGATAAAAGAAAACCACAATCGTACAAAAATACTAACAAACAGAGTGGCATACAGGGAAGGAGAAGGGGAGGCAAACCAATTAAGTATTAGGATAAGGAGACACAAAAATAAACTAACTTCACTCAGATATCATCTGATACAACTCCAAACGCCTGCTCCAAACTCAGCACACTCCTCCAACTCCAAACCAGGAAGTTGTAAGCTATTACTGGCAACTCCCAAGTGCATGTGGTGAGCATATATACCAAAGGGGAGTGGCAAACACAGAACAGCTGACACAATTCAGGACAGCTAGCTCCAGGAGATAAACAGAACTGATAGTGGTGGGGAGGAGAGAGAGGTTAGGAAGTTGTGAATCCCTGGATCAATGGTTTAGCTGGAATTTGTCTGAGGGTGCCACATCCGCTGATGATCAAAGACAAACAGTGGATGAAAAGTAAGTATGTCGGCACATCCATCCAAGATATAAGTCAAATCTTTCTTTATTGAAAAACAGCTAAAAACATGGGAAAATGAAACCTCAGGAATACTGACGCGTTTCTGGCATATACAACACCCTTATTCATAGGAGATCTCCTATGAATAAGGGTGTTGTACACCAAAAATGTGCCTGGTTTTCTGAGGTTTCATTCTTGTGTATACAGCACCCTTATTCATAGGAGAACTCCTTCTCCTATGAATAAGGGTGTTGCATACAACAGAAATGCGTCAGGTTTCCTAAGGTTTCATTTTACCATGTTTTAATCTATTTTTCAATAAAGAAAGATTTTACTTATATCCTGGATTGATGTGCCGACATACTTCCTTTTTCTCCAGAACTGATTAACCCTTGCAATAACAGCAAGAGAAACCTGCACTGCTAAGGCAGGGGTCACACTTGCGAGTGCAATGCGAGAAACTCGCGCGAGTCTCTCGCATCAATACCCGGCACTGCCGCTGATACTCAGGACCGGAACATGCGGCTGCAAAGAAATACATGCAGCCGCATGCTCCAGTCCCGAGTGCCGGTGGCAGTGCCAGGTATTGATGTGGGAGTTTCTCGCATTGAACTCGCAAGTGAAGTATGACCCCGATGTAGTAGGAAGGTGAAGCAGCTCTGATCAGTGCAGATGTTCATGTAAACAGATGCTGCAATCTTCTGGTCCCTCCCTGTTGTGGTATCTTCATGACAGTATGCCCAACTCCTAATAGGAGACTCCAGACCCTCAGAACCAGGTTCATCTGGATGTGAGGTGTGAAAAGACTGGACCAATTTGATTGCATGAACATCAGACACTGGTACCCACATTCTCTCTTCAGGATTGTAACTGTCATGGGTTTACCACAACAGAGAGGAGCCAGAAGACTGCGGTGTCTGATTTCTCCTACTCCTCCACTGAATCAAAGCACTTCACCTTCATATTAAACGGTGTAAGTTTCTTTTAGCAATGCAGGGGTGAATCTACTCAGTTGAGAGCTCTTGGAAGCTTTCCTGCATTAAGGCTCTCAGGTGTTCCCTGTAAGCCACTCCAATCTAATATATAAAGCTGAATGTGTGTGTATGTGTGTGTGTGTGTGTATGTATGTGTGTATGTCCGGGATTGGCATCTTCACAGTCGCAGCTACAGCCACAAAATTTTGCACAGTCACACGTCTGGACCCTGAGAGCGTCATAGGCTATGTTGTGAGGCGAAATTTTAACCCCGCGCTTTCCAATTCATTAAACAATTTTGCCCCTATCTACCTAATGGGGAAAAAGTGAAAGGAAAAGTGTTGGAGGCAAATTGACAGCTGCCAGATGTGAACAAGGGGGACTTAAAGAATGAGAGCAATGGCGCCAAAGAGTATATACCATACAGTTGCTAAAGTGGGGCCCCGACATGGGATACTCACCACACACGGGGATATGAACACACACACAAAATGCGCCACACACTACCACGTGCTTGAACACATATACCACCCTCAGCACACATTTGACCACACATACACCAACCTCGCCACATAAAAGTCGAAACACAAAACTTGCCACTCAAAACTCGCCATGCGCAAAATTTGCCACATGCAAAACTCACCACATGCAAAACTAGGCTCACGCAAAACTAGCCACAGGTGCAAAACTCATCTCATGGAAAACTCGCCACACGCAAAACTTGCACACGTGGAAAAATTGTCACATGCACAAAAGTTGCAACACATGCAAAAGTTGCCTCACACAAAACTTGCACATACTCAAAACGCACCACACATAAAACTCGCAACGCGCAAAACTCGCCATGCGCAAAACTTGCTGCACACAACTTGCTACACTAACCTGTCACATGCAACTCGACACACAAAAAGTTGCTACACGCATGTCGCCACATAAAACTCATCTCACAAAAGTCGCTACATGCATGTCGCCACACGCAACTCAACACACACAACTTGACACATGAAACTCGCCCTAAAACACACACAAGTCTGGTATTATCCTTCAAAAGTAAAAATCAGATTAATAAGCAGACAAACTACAAGAGCAACAAATGTACCATATAGGAAATACGGCAGCTGTCAGTCACATGACCTGTCTATTATATGTATGTGTGAGCTAATATATACTGCCAGGGGGGAGGGTGTTATGACCTGGTGGTTACGGAGCAGTACTGAGATGACCTGGTGGGTAAGACCAATCATGGACAAGCTCAGCGGAGGTGGCAGCTCCACCGACAGTAATCACTGTTATGACCTAGTGATTACGGAGCAGAACTGAAATGACCTGGTGGGTAAAACAAATAAAGTACTAGCTCTGGGAAGGTGGTAGCTTTACTGACCGCAATCCCTACTCCTAACACCAACACTAGAAATAGCCGTGGAGCGTGCCTATCTCTGCCTAGACGCCTCTTCACAGCCTAAGAACTAGCTACCCCTGAAGATGGAAACGGAAAACTATCTCGCCTCACAGAAACCCCCAAAGGAAAGATAGCCCCCCACAAATATTGACGGTGAGTGGAGAGGGAAATGACAAACTCAGAAATGAAACTAGATTTAGCAAAGGAGGCCAAAATTATCTAAATAGACAGAGATAGAAAAGGCTACTGTGCGGTCAGTATAAAAACTAAAAGTCCACGCAGAGTTTACAAAAAATAACCTCCACACCGACTCACGGTGTGGAGGAGCAAATCTGCGACCCCAGAGCTTCCAACTAGCCGGAATAATTCATAATGACAAGCTGGACAAAAGAGACATAACTTAAACTGAACAGAAGGTCATAAGCAGGGAAACACCCAAAAACTAGCAGAACTTATCTTAAGCTGAAATGGACTGGCCAACAGAGAACTTCCAGGAAAGGACTGAATCCACAGGAAGAAACATTGACAGCTGGCATCAACTACAGCCTAAAGCCCAGTTAAATAACAAGGCCAGGGCACCGATTAGTGAAAGCAGCTGCTAAGTTCCCCTTGAAACCACCAGAGGGAGCCCAAGAGCAGAACTCCCAAAAATACCATTCATGACCACAGGATGGAGCCCAAGAACGGAATTCACAACAGTACCCCCCCTTGAGGAGGGGTCACCGAACCCTCACCAGAGCCCCCAGGCCGATCGGGACGAGCCAAATGAAAAGCACGTACCAAATCGGCAGCATGGACATCGGAGGCAAAAACCCAAGAGTTATCCTCCTGGCCATAACCCTTCCACTTGACCAGATACTGAAGTTTCCGCCTTGAAAGACGAGAATCCAAAATCTTCTCCACCACATATTCCAGCTCCCCCTCAACCAACACCGGAGCAGGAGGGTCAACAGAGGGAACCATGGGCACCACATATCTCCGCAACAATGATCTATGGAACACATTATGAATGGAAAAAGAAGCTGGAAGGGCCAAACAAAAAGACACCGGATTGATAATTTCCGAAATCCTATAAGGACCGATAAAACAAGGCTTGAACTTAGGGGAAGAGACCTTCATAGGAACATGACGAGAAGACAACCAAACCAAATCCCCAACCCGAAGCCGGGGACCAACGCACCGACGGCGGTTAGAAAAACGTTGAGCCTTTTCCTGAGACAATGTTAAATTGTCCACCACATGAGTCCAAATCCGCTGCAACCTGTCCACCACAGAATCCACCCCAGGACAGTCCGAAGGCTCAACCTGCCCTGAAGAAAAACGAGGATGAAAACCGAAGTTACAAAAAAAAGGCGAAACCAAAGTAGCCGAACTAGCCCGATTATTAAGGGCAAACTCGGCCAACGGCAAGAAGGTAACCCAATCATCCTGATCAGCAGACACAAAGCATCTCAAATAGGATTCCAAGGTCTGATTGGTTCGCTCCATCTGTCCATTTGTCTGAGGGTGAAATGCCGAAGAAAAAGACAAATTAATGCCCATTCTAGCACAAAAGGACCGCCAAAATCTAGAAACAAACTGGGTACCTCTGTCAGACACAATATTCTCCGGAATACCATGCAAACGAACCACATGCTGGAAAAACAAAGGAACCAAAGCAGAGGAGGAAGGCAACTTAGGCAAAGGTACCAAGTGGACCATTTTAGAAAACCGGTCACAAACCACCCAGATGACAGACATCTTCTGAGAAACAGGAAGATCAGAAATAAAATCCATGGAAATATGCGTCCAGGGCCTCTCAGGGATAGGCAAAGGCAAAAGCAACCCACTAGCACGAGAACAGCAGGGCTTAGCCCGGGCACAGGTCCCACAGGACTGCACGAAGGAACGCACATCCCGTGACAAAGAAGGCCACCAAAAGGACCTGGCAACCAAATCTCTGGTATTAAAGATCCCAGGATGACCGGCCAACACCGAACAATGAATCTCAGAAATCACCTTACTAGTCCATCTATCAGGAACAAACAATTTCCCCACAGGACAGCGGTCGGGTCTATCAGCCTGAAACTCCTGAAGCACCCGCCGCAAATCAGGGGAGATAGCAGAAAGAATCACCCTCTCCTTGAGAATAACAGCCGGCTCACGGACTCCCGGAGAATCAGGCAAAAAACTCCTAGACAGGGCATCAGCCTTCACATTCTTAGATCCCGGAAGATACGAGACCACAAAATCAAAACGGGAGAAAAACAAAGACCACCGAGCCTGTCTAGGATTCAACCGCTTGGCAGACTCAAGGTAAATCAGATTCTTATGATCGGTCAAGACCACAACACGATGCTTAGCTCCCTCAAGCCAATGTCGCCACTCCTCAAATGCCCACTTCATAGCCAACAACTCCCGATTGCCGACATCATAATTATGCTCAGCAGGCGAAAACTTTCTGGAGAAGAAAGCACACGGTTTCAACACAGAGCCATCAGAACTTCTCTGAGACAGAACAGCTCCTGCCCCAATCTCAGAAGCGTCAACCTCAACCTGAAAAGGGAGAGAAACATCTGGCTGACGCAACACAGGGGCAGAAGTAAAACGACGCTTAAGCTCCTGAAAGGCCTCCACAGCCGCAGAGGACCAATTCACCACATCAGCACCTTTCTTGGTCAAATCGGTCAGAGGTTTAACCACAGTAGAAAAATTAGCAATGAAGCGGCGATTAAAATTAGCAAAGCCCAAAAATTTCTGAAGGCTCTTCACAGATGTGGGTTGAGTCCAATCATAAATAGCCTGGACCTTAACAGGGTCCATTTCAATAGCCGAGGGAGAAAAAATGAACCCCAGAAAAGAAACCTTCTGAACTCCAAAAAGGCACTTAGACCCCTTCACAAACAGTGTATTAGCACGGAGAATCTGAAATACCATCCTGACCTGCTTCACATGAGACTCCCAATCATCGGAAAAAACCAAAATATCATCCAAATATACAATCATGAATTTATCCAGATACTCCCGGAAAATATCATGCATAAAGGACTGAAACACAGATGGAGCATTAGAGAGCCCGAAAGGCATCACAAGATATTCAAAATGGCCTTCGGGCGTATTAAATGCTGTTTTCCATTCATCACCCTGTTTGATGCGAACAAGATTATACGCCCCTCGAAGGTCAATCTTGGTAAACCAGCTAGCCCCTTTAATCCGAGCAAACAAATCAGAGAGCAAAGGCAAAGGGTACTGGAATTTGACCGTGATCTTATTGAGAAGGCGATAATCTATACAGGGCCTCAAGGAGCCATCCTTCTTGGCAACAAAAAAGAACCCCGCTCCCAACGGTGATGAAGACGGGCGAATATGCCCCTTCTCCAAGGACTCCTTTACATAACTCCGCATAGCGGCATGCTCTGGCACAGACAGATTGAAAAGTCGACCCTTAGGGAACTTACAGCCAGGAATCAAATTAATAGCGCAATCACAGTCCCTATGAGGAGGCAGAGGACTGGATTTAGGCTCCTCAAATATATCCTTGAAATCCGACAAAAACTCAGGAACTTCAGAAGAAGGGGACGAGGAAATTGACATCAGGGGGATGTCACTATGTATCCCCTGACAACCCCAACTAGTCACAGACATAGATTTCCAATCCAGCACTGGATTATGTACCTGTAACCATCGAAACCCCAGCACAACCACATCATGCAAATTATGCAACACCAAAAAGCGAATATTTTCCTGATGTGCTGGAGCCATGTTCATGGCTAACTGTGTCCAGTACTGAGGTTTATTCTTGGCCAATGGCATAGCATCAATCCCCCTCAAGTGAATAGGGCTCTGCAAAGGCTCCAAGGAAAAAACACAGCGCTTGGCAAATTCTAGGTCCATTAAGTTCAGGGCAGCGCCAGAATCCACAAATGCCATTACAGAAAAGGACGACAATGAGCAAATCAGGGTAATAGACAAGAGAAATTTAGGCTGTACAGTACTGATGGTAACCGACCTAGCGACCCTCTTAGTACGCTTCGGGCAGTCAGAGATAGCATGAGTAGCGTCACCACAGTAAAAACACAGCCCATTCTGACGTCTGAACTCCTGCCGTTCTGCTCTCGTCAAAATCCTATCACATTGCATAGGCTCAGAACTCTGCCCAGAGGACACCGCCATATGGTGCACCATCTTACGTTCACGTAGGCGCCGATCAATCTGAATGGCCAGAGACATTGATTCATTCAAACCAGCAGGCGTGGGAAACCCCACCATAACATCTTTAAGGGCTTCAGAAAGACCCTTTCTGCTGCCAGGGCATCCTCATTCCATTTTGTAAGCACAGACCACTTTCTAAATTTCTGACAATATATCTCTGCTGCCTCCTGATCCTGACACAGAGCCAGTAAAAATTTTTCTGCCTGATCCACAGAATTAGGTTCGTGATAAAGCAGTCCAAGTGCTTGAAAAAATGAATCTTCATTGAGCAATGCAGGATTCCCTGGCTCAAGGGAGAATGCCCAGTCCTGCGGGTTGCCACGCAGCAGAGAAATAACAATCTTCACCTGCTGAACGGGGTCACCAGAGGAACGGGGTCTCAGAGCAAAAAACAATCTGCAATTATTTTTAAAGTTCAAAAACTTAGATCTATCCCCAGAAAACAAATCAGGGATAGGAATTCTAGGCTCAGAAACAGGAGTTTGAACAACATAGTCTTGGATACTCTGTACCCTTGCAGCGAGATGATCAACACGCGCAGACAGACCCTGAACCTCCATATCAGCACCAAGCTTCTGCACCATCCAAAAATCAAGAGGAAAAAAAAAGACAAAACAGGCAACAAGAAAAAAAAACAACAATGACTCAGAACTTTCTTTTCCCTCTTTTGAGATGCATTTAACACATTGTGGGCCAGCTGTACTGTTATGACCTGGTGGTTACAGAGCAGTACTGAGATGACCTGGTGGGTAAGACCAATCATGGACAAGCTCAGCGGAGGTGGCAGCTCCACCGACAGTAATCACTGTTATGACCTAGTGATTACGGAGCAGAACTGAAATGACCTGGTGGGTAAAACAAATAAAGTACTAGCTATGGGAAGGTGGTAGCTTTACTGACCGCAATCCCTACTCCTAACACCAACACTAGAAATAGCCGTGGAGCGTGCCTATCTCTGCCTAGACGCCTCTTCACAGCCTAAGAACTAGCTACCCCTGAAGATGGAAACGGAAAACTATCTCGCCTCAGAGAAACCCCCAAAGGAAAGATAGCCCCCCACAAATATTGACGGTGAGTGGAGAGGGAAATGACAATGTAGCGCCCCCACTGCCGCAGGGCCGAGGGGCACCCGGTACCGGGCCTCTGAGTCTCTGCTCTGGGGTTGTCACGGTGGCTAGGCCCGGTCCGTGACCCTGCTGAGGGGCGTACAGTAAATGGTATAGATATGATGGATGTAGATAGTGGTGGTGGTGCGGTGCAGTAAATAACGAGGACACCAGGTTGCAGTCTCTTTACCTCTTTACTGAAGGTCTCTGGGTCCTCAGTCCAGAATACGGTTCACCAGGCTGCGCAAGTCCGGCCGGTCCAATGGCACCTCCAGAGTTCTCCTTGCAGGTGGAAATCTGTGCCTTCCTGCTAGCGCTATGTGTTGTGGTCCTCCCCTGCTGTGCTTACGGGATAGTCCCCACAACTGTTGTGTCTGTTTCTCGTGTTCCCTCACAACTCGATTAGATGATGTCCTGCTAATCTTCCGTCCCTCCCTGATGTTACGGTTAGGACGGCACCCGTATGACGGGTAGGCTCGGAGCTCTTCCGGGACCCTAGAGTCGCCCCTCTCCACAAGTTGCCCCCTATGTCTTCGTAGGTGATTTAGGTGAGACAGCCCGCCTATGACTGACTGTCCTGCCGTTGGTTTGAAGTATTGCTTGAAGCTAGATGTATGAATACTTCCTCGGCGTTCCGGCCGCCGGTTGTGCGCCTCAGTAGGATGTTGCCTCGGTCTCACAGCACGACTCCTACTGGTATTCTCCTTGTTGCTTTGATCTCGTTTCTCACTCAGCACAATCTATCTCGCTTCTAATCCTTCCTTGGGCACCGCCGCTATGCTGAGCAGGCACGGTCCCGTGACGTTCTCTCAAGTTGCCAGACCTCTGTCAGGATCCCACCCCCGACAGGGGCCCTACCGAATCTTCCCCCACAACACCCTCTGCCACAAGGTGTTGCCTGGTTCCAACCCAGTCAGCTTTCTGACCTAACTTCCTGCCTGACCCCCAGTTTTACCAGTGTGTGAGGAGTGGCCTAATGAATAGAACCCTTAGCTCCCCCAGGAGGCCCGGCTGTGAAATGTATTGGTGTCTGTGATACCTGGTCAGATGAACTCCTTCAGTGCCATCAGACATACCATAGCTCCCCTTAGTGGCGGAGCCACAGTACTGCAACGACCAGGACTCTGGGGCGCTGCAACAAACTCAGAAATGAAACTAGATTTAGCAAAGGAGGCCAAAATTATCTAAATAGACAGAGATAGAAAAGGCTACTGTGCGGTCAGTATAAAAACTAAAAGTCCACGCAGAGTTTACAAAAAATAACCTCCACACCGACTCACGGTGTGGAGGAGCAAATCTGCGACCCCAGAGCTTCCAACTAGCCGGAATAATTCATAATGACAAGCTGGACAAAAGAGACATAACTTAAACTGAACAGAAGGTCATAAGCAGGGAAACACCCAAAAACTAGCAGAACTTATCTTAAGCTGAAATGGACTGGCCAACAGAGAACTTCCAGGAAAGGACTGAATCCACAGGAAGAAACATTGACAGCTGGCATCAACTACAGCCTAAAGCCCAGTTAAATAACAAGGCCAGGGCACCGATTAGTGAAAGCAGCTGCTAAGTTCCACTTGAAACCACCAGAGGGAGCCCAAGAGCAGAACTCCCAAAAATACCATTCATGACCACAGGATGGAGCCCAAGAACGGAATTCACAACAGGAGGGCTTCCTGTTGGCTGGGGATTTATCAGGCTGCCAATTTAGCTTACAAATACTGAGGTAAAAATACTGACCAAATAACGTGTGAACGAGGTCTAATACAGGAGGAGATGACATACAGGTACATAATAAATACAGGGGAGATGTGTCATGAATCCCCAATGGCTAGGGATAGCACAGGACAAGCAAAGTACAAATAGATAACGGACGAGCTCTAGGGTGATGGAACCTGGGCTGACCGCTGCCCTACGCCTGACAAACGCAACTAGAGATAGCCAGGGAGCGTGCCTACGTTGGTTCTAGACGCCACGCACCAGCCTAAGAGCTAACTAGTACTGCAGAGAAAATAAAGACCTCACTTGCCTCCAGAGGAATGAACCCCAAAAGATATAGTTGCCCCCTCACATGTATTGACGGTGAAATGAGAGGAAGGCACACACATAGAGATGATATATATAGTTTTAGCAAATTGAGGCCCGCTATAAACTAGAAAGCAGAACGATACAAAAGGGGACTGAGCGGTCAGCAAAAAACCCTAATCAAAAAAACCATCCTGAGATTACAAGAACCCATGTGCCAACTCATGGCACATGGGGAGAACCTCAGTCCACTAGAGCTACCAGCTAGCATAGAGACATAATAAGCAAGCTGGACAAAAAACCAAACAACTGAAAATCAGCACTTAGCTTATCCTGAAAGATCTGGGAGCAGGTAGGCAGGAACCAAACAGAGCACATCTGAATACATTGATAGCCGGCAAGGGAATGACAGAAAGGCCAGGTAAAATAGGAAACACCCAGCCTCTGATGGACAGGTGGAAACCAAAGGCCGCAACCCACCAAAGTCACCCAGTACCAGCAGTAACCACCAGAGGGAGCCCACAAACAGAATCCACAACAGTACCCCCCCCTTGAGGAGGGGTCACCGAACCCTCACGAGAACCCCCAGGGCGATCAGGGTGAGCTCTATGGAAGGCGCGGACCAAATCAGTCGCATGAACATCGGAGGCGACCACCCAGGAATTATCCTCCTGACCATAACCCTTCCACTTAACCAAATACTGGAGTTTGCGTCTGGAAACACGAGAATCCAAGATCTTCTCAACAACATACTCCAATTCTCCCTCCACCAGCACCGGAGCAGGAGGCTCAACCGAAGGAACAACGGGCACCTCATACCTCCGCAACAATGACCGATGGAACACATTATGAATAGCAAACGATGCTGGGAGATCCAAACGAAAAGATACAGGGTTAAGAATCTCCGAGATCCTATAAGGACCGATGAACCGAGGCTTGAACTTAGGAGAAGAGACCTTCATAGGGACAAAACGAGAAGACAACCACACCAAATCCCCAACAAGAAGTCGGGGACCCACGCGGCGACGGCGATTAGCAAACTGCTGAGTCTTCTCCTGAGATAACTTCAAATTGTCCACCACCTGACTCCAAATCTGATGTAGCCTGTCCACCACCACGTCCACTCCAGGACAATCCGAAGACTCCACCTGACCAGAGGAAAAACGAGGATGAAACCCCGAATTACAAAAAAAAGGAGAGACCAACGTGGCAGAACTAGCCCGATTATTAAGAGCAAATTCGGCCAGTGGCAAAAAAGCAACCCAGTCATCTTGATCAGCAGAAACAAAACACCTCAAATAAGTTTCCAAGGTCTGATTAGTTCGCTCCGTCTGGCCATTCGTCTGAGGATGGAATGCAGACGAGAAAGACAAATCAATGCCCATCTTGGCACAAAACGTCCGCCAAAATCTAGACACAAACTGGGATCCCCTGTCAGAAACGATATTCTCCGGAATCCCATGCAAACGGACCACGTTCTGAAAAAATAAAGGGACCAACTCAGAGGAGGAGGGCAACTTAGGCAAAGGCACCAAATGAACCATCTTAGAAAAGCGGTCACACACAACCCAGATAACGGACATTTTCTGTGAAACCGGAAGATCAGAAATAAAATCCATGGAAATGTGCGTCCAAGGCCTCTTCGGGATGGGCAAGGATAACAACAACCCACTGGCCCGAGAACAGCAAGGCTTAGCTCGAGCACACACTTCACAAGACTGCACAAAGGTACGCACATCCCTAGACAAGGAAGGCCACCAAAAAGACCTGGCCACCAAGTCTCTAGTACCAAATATTCCAGGATGACCAGCCAACACAGAAGAATGGACCTCGGAGATGACTCTACTGGTCCAATCATCCGGAACAAACAGTCTTTCTGGTGGACAACGATCCGGTTTATCCACCTGAAACTCCTGCAATGCACGTCGCAAGTCTGGGGATACGGCGGACAATATTACCCCATCCCTAAGGATACCAGTAGGCCCAGAGTCTCCAGGAGAGTCAGGCACAAAACTCCTGGAAAGAGCATCTGCCTTCACATTCTTTGAACCTGGCAGGTAAGAAACCACGAAATTGAAACGAGAAAAAAACAACGACCAACGAGCCTGTCTAGGATTCAAACGCCTGGCAGACTCAAGGTAAATGAGATTCTTGTGATCAGTCAAGACCACCACACGATGTTTAGCACCCTCAAGCCAATGACGCCACTCCTCAAATGCCCACTTCATGGCCAAAAGCTCCCGATTACCCACATCATAATTGCGCTCGGCGGGCGAGAATTTTCTAGAGAAGAATGCACATGGCTTCATCACCGAGCCATTAGAACTTCTCTGTGACAAAACCGCCCCCGCTCCAATCTCGGAAGCATCAACCTCAACCTGAAAAGGAAGTGAAACATCTGGTTGACACAACACAGGAGCAGAAGAAAACCGGCGCTTAAGTTCCTGAAAGGCCTCCACGGCCGCAGGAGACCAATCAGCAACATCAGCACCCTTTTTAGTCAAATCAGTCAAAGGTTTGACAATACTGGAAAAATTAGCAATGAACCGACGATAAAAATTAGCAAACCCCAAGAACTTCTGAAGGCTCTTAACAGATGTAGGTTGTGTCCAGTCACAAATAGCCTGAACCTTGACGGGATCCATCTCAATAGTAGAAGGAGAAAAAATGTACCCCAAAAAAGAAATCTTCTGGACTTCGAAGAGACACTTTGAACCCTTCACAAACAGAGAATTGGCCCGCAGAACCTGAAACACCTTCCTGACCTGTAGAACATGAGACTCCCAGTCATCAGAAAACACCAAAATATCATCCAAATACACAATCATAAACTTATCCAGATATTCACGGAAAATATTGTGCATAAAGGACTGAAAGACTGACGGAGCATTGGAGAGTCCAAAAGGCATTACCAAATACTCAAAATGGCCCTCAGGCGTATTAAATGCGGTTTTCCACTCATCACCCTGTTTTATCCGCACCAGATTATACGCACCGCGAAGATCTATCTTAGTGAACCACCTAGCCCCCTTAATGCGAGCAAACAAATCAGTTAATAATGGCAATGGATACTGGTATTTGACTGTAATCTTATTCAGAAGGCGATAATCTATACAAGGCCTCAGGGAACCATCTTTTTTTGCCACGAAAAAGAAACCTGCTCCCAGAGGGGACGAAGATGGACGAATATGTCCCTTTTCCAAGGACTCCTTAATATAATTCCGCATAGCAGTATGCTCTGGCAGTGACAGATTAAATAAACGACCCTTATGGAACTTACTGCCAGGAATCAATTCTATAGCACAGTCACACTCTCTATGAGGAGGGAGCGAATTGAGCTTAGAACATCCCTATAGTCAGACAAAAACGCAGGGATCTCAGAAGGAGTAGATGAAGCGATTGAAATCGGAGGTGCATCATCATGAACCCCCTGACATCCCCAGCTTAACACAGACATTGTTTTCCAGTCCAGGACAGGATTATGAGTTTGTAACCATGGCAGACCAAGCACTAGTACATCATGTAAATTATACAGTACAAGGAAGCGAATCACCTCCTGATGAACGGGAGTCATGCGCATGGTCACTTGTGTCCAATACTGCGGTTTATTCATAGCCAATGGTGTAGAGTCAATTCCCTTCAGAGGAATAGGAACTTCCAGAGGCTCCAGACTAAAACCGCAGCGTTTAGCAAATGACCAATCCATAAGACTCAGGGCAGCGCCCGAATCCACATAGGCATCGACGGAAATGGAAGACAGTGAAAAAATCAGAGTCACAGACAAAATGAACTTAGGCTGCAGAGTACCAATGGCAAAAGATTTATCAACCCTTTTTGTGCGTTTAGAGCATGCTGATATAACATGAGCTGAATCACCACAATAAAAACACAATCCTTTTTTCCGCCTATAATTTTGCCGTTCACTTCTGGACTGAATTCTATCACATTGCATAGTCTCAGGTGCCTGTTCAGAAGACACCGCCAACTGGTGCATGGGTTTGCGCTCCCGTAAACGCCGATCAATCTGAATGGCCATAGCCATAGACTCATTCAGACCTGTAGGCGTAGGGAACCCCACCATAACATCCTTAATGGCCTCAGAAAGACCATTTCTGAAGTTTGCAGCCAGGGCGCACTCATTCCACTGAGTAAGCACCGACCATTTCCGAAATTTTTGACAATATATTTCCGCTTCATCATGCCCCTGAGAGAGGGCTAATAAAGCCTTTTCAGCCTGAATCTCTAGGTTAGGTTCCTCATAGAGAAATCCCAATGCCAGAAAAAACGCATCCACACTGAGCAATGCAGGATCCCCTGGTGCCAATGCAAATGCCCAATTCTGAGGGTCGCCCCGCAGGAAAGATATTACAATCTTGACCTGTTGAGCAGGGTCTCCAGAGGAGCGAGATTTTAAAGAAAGAAACAATTTACAATTGTTCCTGAAATTCAGGAAGGTAGATCTATCTCCAGAAAAGAACTCTGGAATAGGAATTCTAGGTTCAGACATGGGAGTGTGAACAACAAAATCCTGTATGTTTTGAACTTTTGCCGCGAGATTACTCAGGCTGGAAGCCAAACTCTGGACATCCATGTTAAACAGCTAAGATCAGAGCCATTCAAGGGTTAAGAGGAGGTAAGAAGCAGCTAGACAGCAATTAAGGGCTAGGCAGCAAAACTCTGAAGGGAAAAAAAAATAAAAAATTTCCCTTAAACACTTCTTGTTCTCCTGCTTCAGCCCAAACAATTAACACTTTGTGGGCCGGCTATACTGTCATGAATCCCCAATGGCTAGGGATAGCACAGGACAAGCAAAGTACAAATAGATAACGGACGAGCTCTAGGGTGATGGAACCTGGGCTGACCGCTGCCCTACGCCTGACAAACGCAACTAGAGATAGCCAGGGAGCGTGCCTACGTTGGTTCTAGACGCCACGCACCAGCCTAAGAGCTAACTAGTACTGCAGAGAAAATAAAGACCTCACTTGCCTCCAGAGGAATGAACCCCAAAAGATATAGTTGCCCCCTCACATGTATTGACGGTGAAATGAGAGGAAGGCACACACATAGAGATGATATATATAGTTTTAGCAAATTGAGGCCCGCTATAAACTAGAAAGCAGAACGATACAAAAGGGGACTGAGCGGTCAGCAAAAAACCCTAATCAAAAAAACCATCCTGAGATTACAAGAACCCATGTGCCAACTCATGGCACATGGGGAGAACCTCAGTCCACTAGAGCTACCAGCTAGCATAGAGACATAATAAGCAAGCTGGACAAAAAACCAAACAACTGAAAATCAGCACTTAGCTTATCCTGAAAGATCTGGGAGCAGGTAGGCAGGAACCAAACAGAGCACATCTGAATACATTGATAGCCGGCAAGGGAATGACAGAAAGGCCAGGTAAAATAGGAAACACCCAGCCTCTGATGGACAGGTGGAAACCAAAGGCCGCAACCCACCAAAGTCACCCAGTACCAGCAGTAACCACCAGAGGGAGCCCACAAACAGAATCCACAACAGAGATGACACACAGGTATATACTATATACAGGAGCAGATGACACACAGGTATATACTATATACAGGAGGAGATGACTTACAGGTATATACTATATACAGGAGGAGATGACATACAGGTATATACTCTATATAGGAGGAGATGACATACAGGTATATACTATATACAGGAGGAGATGACACACGTATATACTATATACAGGAGGAGATGACATACAGGTATATACTATATAAAAGAGGAGATGACACATAGGTATATAGAGGAGGAGATGACATACAGCAGGTATATACTATATACAGGAGGAGATGACACATAGGTATATACAATATACAGGAGGAGATGACATACAGCAGGTATATACTATTTACAGGGGAGATGATATACAGGTATATACTATATACAGGGGAGATGACATACAGGTATATACTATATACAGGAGATAACATACAGGTGTATACTATATATAAGGGAGATGACAAACATGTATATACTGAGGGGAAAATTAGAGGTGTGAGGTGAAAATGAGAGGTGTGAGGTGAAAATGAAAAGGTGTGAGTGCAAAATGAGAGGAGTGAGGGAAAATAGTGGAGTGATCAGAAAATGACAGATGTGAGGTCGAAATGACAAGTGTTAGGGGGGAATGAGAGGAGTGAGGGGGAATGAGAGGAGTGAGGGGGAAAATAAGAGGAGTAAGGGGGAAAATGAGAGGTGTGAGGGAGAAAATGAGAGATGTGAGGGGGAAAATGAAAGATGTGAGGGGGAAAATGAGAGGCGTGATGAGAAGTGAGCTGCTATAACTAACCACAGATATTTACAATGCCCAGGTAACGCCGGGCTCTTCAGCTAGTCTCCTATATAATCTAGGCCCTCGCTAGCACTCATTATCAGAGCTAGTTTATGATGCATGGCTGAAGGTTGTTGATGGTTGCCATTTGAGAAGGTGTTTGGTGAATTTATCTGTGACTGGTGCTCGGTTTTGAGTATGTGATAATTCCCTTTCTTCTCCTACTTTGTTTATTTTTTTTAAACTGTACATTTTGATTACATTTTTCGAATATAAAAATTGAAAAAAATTTGATTCAATAAATCCAAACGAATACATTCAGAAACATTTTCTAAAGATCCATTAGCAGAAAATTAAAGGAGTTTCAAAGGCAAAATATAGTCCAATGGAATAATAGGGGTCGTTCCCCCAGTGGTGAAAAAACAAAATGTAAATCGATACAGTGAAAAATAAAATTCAGCTGAGTTTTCTATTAACACTTTCCAATAGAGTTATAGTTGGCACCACTGTATACTAGCTCCATAAAGGCCAACTTTATTGCCAAGAGTTCCCTACTAGCAAAGTCATAATTCTTTTTGTCAGAACACAATTTTTTGAGAAATATGCACAAGGATGCCATTAACTTGTTGACGAACCCTGTGACAATACAGTCCCAACCGATGAAGTTCTGTGAATTGATTCTCCCTCCACTTTTTGGGAGATACAGTCAGGTCCAGAAATATTCGGACAGTGACAAAAGTTTTGGCATTTTAGCTATTTACCAAACATATCTAAGATACAGTTATATAATCAATATGGGCTTAAAGGGCCACTGTCACCCCCCTCCAGCCGTAATAAACTAAAAGAGCCACCTTGTGCAGCAGTAATGCTGCATTCTAACAAGGTGGCTCTTTTAGTTTTTGGTTCAAGTATTCCCAAAATAAAGCGTTTTGAAAGTTAGCCAAAATACCTGTCGTTAGCCAGGGAGGCAGGTCCTCACTCCCCAGCTTGAACCGCTTCTCTGCCGTCACTCCAATCTTCAGGGACTTTCGGGGCCACCCCCTCCGCGCTTTTTTCTCTTCAAAACCGGCGCCTGCGCTGTGTGTAAGCTCTGGCCGTGTGACGTCCCAGCCAGGCTTACAGACTGCGCCTGTGCGGGCATTGCGGCCACCCACCTTGGGAATCCCAGCCCCGCAGTGTGTTATGCATTATGCACAGTGCGGGGCTAGGATTCCTGGGCATGCGCACTGCGTGTGTCAGCCTGTCAAACAGGTCCCCCGCCTTACAGCGTCTGTATACTGTATTCAGCTGCTCGTGCCTCCTCATACAGTATACAGTACAGTATACAGACGCTGTAAGGCGAGGGACCTGGGTGACAGGCTGACACACGCAGTGCGCATGCCCAGGAATCCAGGTATTTTGGCTAACTTTCAAAACGCTTTATTTTGGGAATACTTGAACCAAAAACTAAAAGAGCCACCTTGTTAGAATGCAGAATTACTGCTGCACAAGGTGGCTCTTTTAGTTTATAACGGCTGGAGGGGGGTGACAGTGGCCCTTTAAAGTGCTGACTCTCAACTTTAATTTGATGGTATTCACATCCTAATTGGAGTAAGGGTTTAGGAATTACAGCTCTTTAATATGTAGCTGCCTGTTTTTGAATGGATAATAAGTAATTGGACAATGATCTCAAAAACTGTTTAACCCCTTTCTGCCAGCTGACGGAATAGTATGTCAGCTGGCAGATCCCCTGCTTTGAGGTGGGCTCCGGCGGTGAGCCCACCTCAAAGCCGCGACATGTCAGCTGTTTTGTACAGCTGACATGTGCGCGAAATGAGCGCGAGCGATCCGCCCGCGCCCATTAACTAGTTAAATGCCGCCGTTCAAGCGCTGACAGCGGCATTTAACTAGCACTCCCGGCCGCGCGGCCGGAAGTGCTCGCACCGCTGACCCCCGTCACATGATCGGGGGTCAGCGGTGCATTGCCATAACAACTAGAGGGAAGAGGGAGACCTCTATGGTTGTTGATGGCCGATTGCTTTGAGCGCCACCCTGTGGTCGGCGTTCAAAGTACACCTGCATTTCTGCTTCATAGAGGTGATCTGTACTTCACCTCTATGTAGCAGAAGCGATCGAGTTGTGCATGCTTCTAGCCTCCTATGGAGGCTATTGAAGCATGCCAACATTTTTTTTAAAAAGTGTTTAAAAATATAAAAAAAATTAAAAATATATAAAAGTTCAAATCACCCCCCTTTTGCCCCAATCAAAATAAAAGAATTAAAAAAAATTAAACATACACATATTTGGTATCGCCGCGTTCAGAATCGCCCGATCTATCAATAAAAACAAAGGATTAACCTGACCGCTAAATGGCGTAGCGAGAAAAAAATCAAAACGCCAAAATTACGTTTTTTTGGTCGCCGCGACATTGCATTAAAATGCAATAACAGGCGATCAAAAGAACATATCTACACGAAAATGGTATAATTAAAAACGCCAGCTTGGCACGCAAAAAATAAGCCCTTACCGGACCCCAGATCACGAAAATTGGAGACGCTACGGGTATCGGAAAATCACACAATTTTTATTTATTTTTTTTTTGCAAATTTTGGAATTTTTTTTCACCACTTAGATAAAAAATAACCTACACATGTTAGGTGTCTATGAACTCATAATCACCTGGAGAATCATAATGGCAGGTTAGTTTTAGCATTTGGTGAACCTAGCAAAAAAGCCAAACAAAAAACTAGTGTGAGATTGCACTTTTTTTGCAATTTCATCACACTTGGAATTTTTTTCCCGTTTTCTGTTACACGGCATGGTAAAACCAATGGTATCGTTCAAAAGTACATCTCGTCCCGCAAAAAATAAGCCCTCACATGGCCATATTGACGGAAAAATAAAAAAGTTATGGTTCTGGGAAGGAGGGAAGTGAAAAACGAAAACGAAAAACGGAAAAAGCTCCGGGGGTGAAGGGGTTAATGGGCTGCATGGGCTATTCCCTCATTAATTCATTATTAATAAGGTAGGTAAAATGTCTGGAGCTGATTCCAGGTGTGGCATTTGCATTTGGTAGCTGCTGCTGTGAACTCACAACATTCGGTCAGTGGAGCTCTCAATCGAAGAGAAACAGACTAGGCTGAAAAAAACAATAAATCAATCAGCGAGATTTTAGAAATGTTGGGAGTGGAACAATCAACAGTTTTGGTACATTTGGAAAAAGAACACATTTTTGAACTCAAAAAGGCCTGGATGGCCACATAAGAAAGCAGTCTGTTGTGAAATTGGATTTTGGGCTCCCCCGGTGGCCACTGGTGGAATTGAACTGGTGTGCATCATCCTCTCTGTTCACCTGTTTCCATCAGGATGTGGGAGTCGCTATTTAGCCTTGCCCCTCTGTCACTTCCATGCCGGTCAACATTGTAATCAGAAGCCTTTCTGTGCATGTTCCTGCTGCTAGACAACTCCCAGCTAAGTTGGACTTTAGTCCTTGTTTGTTTTTGCATTTTGTTCCAGTTCACAGCTGTAGTTTCGTTTCTGTGTCTGGAAAGCTCTTGTGATCTGAAATTGCCACTCTGATGTTATGAGTTAATACTAGAGTCTTAAAGTAATTTCAGGATGATGTTTTGATAGGGTTTTCAGCTGACCATGAAAGTGCCCTTTCTGTCTTCCTGCTATCTAGTAAGCGGACCTCAATTTTGCTAAATCTATTTTCATACTACGTTTGTCATTTCATCTAAAATCACCGCCAATATTTGTGGGGGCCTCTGTCTGCCTTTCGGGGAAATTTCTCTAGAGGTGAGCCAGGACTATATTTTCCTCTGCCAGGATTAGTTAGTCCTCTAGGGATAAAACGCAGGCTACGCTACCCGGCTACTGTTAGTTGTGCGGCAGGTTTAGTTCATGGTCAGTTTAGTTTCCATCCTTCCAAGAGCTAGTTCTTATGTTTGCTGGGCTATGTTCTCTTGCCATTGAGAACCATAACAGTTTGACCGGCCCAAAGGGTTAAATTAATTGACAGAGAAAGGAGAGAAAAGAGAAGTCTGCTGAAGATTTTTTTTTTTTTTTTTTCCTTCAGTTCTGAGTGTGCTTGTAATTGAATCCTTGCAAGTCTGCCTATATTGCAGCCTTTCTCTCTCTCTCTCCTTCTAATCCTGGAATGGCTCTGTGTTCACCTGTTTAAAATGGATATTCAGAGTTTAGCTGCAGGTTTGAATAATCTCACCACGAAAGTTCAAAATTTACAAGATTTTGTTGTTCATGTTCCTATATCTGAACCTAGAATTCCTTTGCCTGAATTTTTCTCGGGGAATAGATCTTGCTTTCAAAATTTCAAAAATAATTGCAAGTTGTTTTTGTCCCTGAAATCTCGCTCTGCTGGAGAGCCTGCTCAGCAGGTCAGGATTGTGATTTCCTTGCTCCGGGGCGACCCTCAGGATTGGGCTTTTGCATTGGCTCCAGGGGATCCTGCGTTGCTCAATGTGGATGCGTTTTTTCTGGCCTTGGGGTTGCTTTATGAGGAACCTCAGTTAGAACTTCAGGCGGAAAAGGCCTTGATGTCCCTATCTCAGGAGCAAGACGAAGCTGAAATATACTGCCAGAAATTCCGTAAATGGGCTGTGCTTACTCAGTGGAATGAGTGCGCCCTGGCGGCGAATTTCAGAGAGGGTCTCTCTGATGCCATTAAGGATGTTATGGTGGGGTTCCCTGTGCCTGCGGGTCTGAATGAGTCCATGACAATGGCTATCCAGATCGATAGGCGTCTGCGGGAGCGCAAACCTGTGCACCATTTGGCGGTGTCTACTGAGAAGACGCCAGAGAATATGCAATGTGATAGAATTCTGTCCAGAAGTGAACGGCAGAATTTTAGACGAAAAAATGGGTTGTGCTTCTATTGCGGTGATTCAACTCATGTTATATCAGCATGCTCTAAGCGTACTAAGAAGCTTGATAAGTCTGTTTCAATTGGCACTTTGCAGTCTAAGTTTATTCTATCTGTGACCCTGATTTGTTCTTTATCATCTATTACCGCGGATGCCTATGTCGACTCTGGCGCCGCTTTGAGTCTTATGGATTGGTCCTTTGCCAAACGCTGTGGGTATGATTTGGAGCCTCTTGAAACTCCTATACCCCTGAAGGGGATTGACTCCACCCCATTGGCTAGCAATAAACCACAATACTGGACACAAGTAACTATGCGGATTAATCCGGATCACCAGGAGATTATTCGCTTTCTTGTGCTGTATAACCTACATGATGTGTTGGTGCTTGGATTGCCATGGCTGCAATCTCATAACCCAGTCCTTGACTGGAAAGCTATGTCTGTGTTCAGCTGGGGATGTAAGGGGACGCATGGGGACGTACCTGTGGTTTCCATTTCATCATCTATTCCCTCTGAGATTCCTGAATTCTTGACTGAATATCGTGACGTTTTTGAAGAACCTAAGCTTGGTTCATTACCTCCGCACCGGGAGTGCGATTGTGCCATAGATTTGATTCCGGGTAGTAAATACCCTAAGGGTCGTTTATTTAATCTGTCTGTGCCTGAACATGCTGCTATGCGAGAATATATAAAGGAGTCCTTGGAAAAGGGACATATTCGTCCTTCGTCATCTCCCTTAGGAGCCGTTTTTTTCTTTGTGGCTAAGAAAGATGGCTCTTTGAGGCCGTGCATTGATTATCGGCTTTTGAATAAAATCACGGTTAAATATCAATATCCGTTGCCACTGCTGACTGATTTGTTTGCTCGCATAAAGGGGGCCAAGTGGTTCTCTAAGATAGATCTCCGTGGGGCGTATAATTTGGTGCGAATTAAGCAGGGGGATGAGTGGAAAACCGCATTTAATACGCCCGAGGGCCACTTTGAGTATTTGGTGATGCCTTTTGGTCTTTCAAATGCCCCTTCAGTCTTTCAGTCCTTTATGCATGACATTTTCCGTGATTATTTGGATAAATTTATGATTGTGTATCTGGATGATATTTTGATTTTTTCGGATGACTGGGACTCTCATGTCCAGCAGGTCAGGAGGGTTTTTCAGGTTTTGCGGTCTAATTCCTTGTGTGTGAAGGGTTCTAAGTGCGTTTTTGGGGTTCAAAAGATTTCCTTTTTGGGATATATTTTTTCCCCCTCTTCCATCGAGATGGATCCTGTCAAGGTTCAGGCTATTTGTGATTGGACGCAACCCTCTTCTCTTAAGAGTCTTCAGAAATTTTTGGGCTTTGCTAACTTTTATCGTCGATTTATTGCTGGTTTTTCTGATGTTGTTAAACCATTGACTGATTTGACTAAGAAGGGTGCTGATGTTGCTGATTGGTCCCCTGCTGCTGTGGAGGCCTTTCGGGAGCTTAAGCGCCGCTTTTCTTCCGCCCCTGTGTTGCGTCAGCCTGATGTTGCTCTTCCTTTTCAGGTTGAGGTCGACGCTTCTGAAATCGGAGCTGGGGCGGTTTTGTCGCAGAGAAGTTCCGATTGCTCCGTGATGAGACCTTGTGCTTTTTTCTCGCGTAAATTTTCGCCCGCCGAGCGAAATTATGATGTTGGGAATCGGGAGCTTTTGGCCATGAAGTGGGCTTTTGAGGAGTGGCGTCATTGGCTTGAGGGGGCTAGACATCAGGTGGTGGTATTGACTGACCACAAAAACCTAATTTATCTTGAGTCCGCCAGACGCCTGAATCCTAGACAGGCGCGCTGGTCGTTGTTTTTCTCTCGGTTTAATTTTGTGGTGTCCTACCTGCCGGGTTCTAAGAATGTTAAGGCGGATGCCCTTTCTAGGAGTTTTGAGCCTGACTCCCCTGGTAATTCTGAACCTACAGGTATCCTTAAGGATGGAGTGATATTGTCTGCCGTTTCTCCAGACCTGCGGCGGGCCTTGCAGGAGTTTCAGGCGGATAGACCTGATCGTTGCCCACCTGGTAGACTGTTTGTTCCTGATGATTGGACCAGTAAAGTCATTTCTGAGGTTCATTCTTCTGCGTTGGCAGGTCATCCTGGAATCTTTGGTACCAGGGATTTGGTGGCAAGGTCCTTCTGGTGGCCTTCCCTGTCTCGAGATGTGCGAGGCTTCGTGCAGTCTTGTGACGTTTGTGCTCGGGCCAAGCCTTGTTGTTCTCGGGCTAGTGGATTGTTGTTGCCCTTGCCTATCCCGAAGAGGCCCTGGACGCACATCTCGATGGATTTTATTTCGGATCTTCCTGTTTCTCAGAAGATGTCTGTCATCTGGGTGGTGTGTGATCGTTTCTCTAAGATGGTCCATTTGGTTCCCCTGCCTAAGTTGCCTTCTTCTTCCGAGTTGGTTCCTCTGTTTTTTCAAAATGTGGTCCGTTTGCATGGTATTCCGGAGAATATCGTTTCTGACAGAGGTACCCAATTCGTGTCTAGATTTTGGCGAGCATTCTGTGCTAGGATGGGCATAGATTTGTCTTTCTCGTCTGCTTTCCATCCTCAGACTAATGGCCAGACCGAGCGGACGAATCAGACCTTGGAGACATATTTGAGGTGTTTTGTGTCTGCACATCAGGATGATTGGGTTGCTTTTTTGCCTTTAGCGGAGTTTGCCCTCAATAATCGGGCCAGCTCTGCCACCTTGGTGTCTCCCTTTTTCTGTAATTCGGGGTTTCATCCTCGATTTTCTTCTGGTCAGGTGGAATCTTCGGATTGTCCTGGAGTGGATGCTGTGGTGGAGAGGTTGCATCAGATTTGGGGGCAGGTAGTGGACAATTTGAAGTTGTCCCAGGAGAAGACTCAGCTTTTTGCCAACCGCCGGCGTCGGGTTGGTCCTCGGCTTTGTGTTGGGGACTTGGTGTGGTTGTCTTCTCGTTTTGTCCCTATGAGGGTTTCTTCTCCCAAGTTTAAGCCTCGGTTCATCGGCCCGTACAAGATATTGGAGATTCTTAACCCTGTGTCCTTCCGTTTGGACCTCCCTGCATCTTTTTCTATTCATAATGTTTTTCATCGGTCATTATTGCGCAGGTATGAGGTACCGGTTGTGCCTTCCGTTGAGCCTCCTGCTCCGGTGTTGGTTGAGGGCGAGTTGGAGTACGTTGTGGAAAAAATCTTGGACTCCCGTGTTTCCAGACGGAAACTCCAGTATCTGGTCAAATGGAAGGGATACGGTCAGGAGGATAATTCTTGGGTGACTGCCTCTGATGTTCATGCCTCCGATTTGGTCCGTGCCTTTCATAGGGCTCATCCTGATCGCCCTGGTGGTTCTGGCGAGGGTTCGGTGCCCCCTCCTTGAGGGGGGGGTACTGTTGTGAAATTGGATTTTGGGCTCCCCCGGTGGCCACTGGTGGAATTGAACTGGTGTGCATCATCCTCTCTGTTCACCTGTTTCCATCAGGATGTGGGAGTCGCTATTTAGCCTTGCCCCTCTGTCAATTCCATGCCGGTCAACATTGTAATCAGAAGCCTTTCTGTGCATGTTCCTGCTGCTAGACAACTCCCAGCTAAGTTGGACTTTAGTCCTTGTTTGTTTTTGCATTTTGTTCCAGTTCACAGCTGTAGTTTCGTTTCTGTGTCTGGAAAGCTCTTGTGATCTGAAATTGCCACTCTGATGTTATGAGTTAATACTAGAGTCTTAAAGTAATTTCAGGATGGTGTTTTGATAGGGTTTTCAGCTGACCATGAAAGTGCCCTTTCTGTCTTCCTGCTATCTAGTAAGCGGACCTCAATTTTGCTAAATCTATTTTCATACTACGTTTGTCATTTCATCTAAAATCACCGCCAATATTTGTGGGGGCCTCTGTCTGCCTTTCGGGGAAATTTCTCTAGAGGTGAGCCAGGACTATATTTTCCTCTGCCAGGATTAGTTAGTCCTCCGGCCGGCGCTGGGCGTCTAGGGATAAAACGCAGGCTACGCTACCCGGCTATTGTTAGTTGTGCGGCAGGTTTAGTTCATGGTCAGTTTAGTTTCCATCCTTCCAAGAGCTAGTTCTTATGTTTGCTGGGCTATGTTCTCTTGCCATTGAGAACCATAACAGCAGTCATGGATGATCGCAGAATCCTTTACATGGTGAAGAAGAACCCCTTCACAACATCCACCCAAGTGAAGAACACTCTCCAGGAAGTAGATGTTTCAGAATCTACCATAAAGAGAAGACTTCATGGTAGCAAATAAAAAGTGTTCCCCACAAGGTGAAAACCATTAATCATCCTGAAAAACAGAATGGGCAGATTAGAATTGACCAAAAATTATCTAAAGAAGCCTCCCAGTTCTGGAAAAGCAAAACTGAGATCAAACTGTAAAGTATGGAGAAGGCTTGGAACAGCTCATGATCCAAAATAAAGCATATCCCCTGTAAAACATGGTGGAGGCAGTGTGATGGCATGGGGCATGCATGGCTTCCAATGACACAGGGTCACTAGTGTTTACTGATTATGTGACTGGAGACAGAAGCATCTGGATAAAATGTACAGGGTGATAGATTGAACAAAATGCAGCCAGGGTTTATTGGATGGTGTGTCACAGTACAGATGGATAATGAGTCAAAATATACTGCAAAGGCAATCCAGGAGTTTAAGGCAAAGAAGTGGAATATTGTGCAATGGCTGAGTCAAGTCATCAGATCTCAACTCCATCCAGCAGAATTTAATTAAAAACTTAAGGCAGAAAGACCCACAAACAAAGCAACAACTGAAGTCTGCTGCAATAAAGGCCGGCAAAGCACCAGAAAGGAGGAAACCCAGGATTGGTGACGTCTATGGCTTCCAAACTTCAGGCAGTCATTGTCTGCAAAGGATGCTACAAAGTGTTTTATTTATGATAAAGTTAATTTGTCAAATAACTTTTGAGCCCCTGAAGTTATGGAAAAATGGTTGCAATTCCAAAACGTTTCACAGGCTATTTTTATTCAACCCTTTTAATTAAACCCAAAAGTCTCCACTTCAATTATATCTCAGTTGTTTTTCATTTTAAATAAAAAATAGTGGCATGCAGAGCTCAAATCATGAAGATTCACTCACTGGCCAAATATTTCTGGACCTAACTGTATATACAAATGCAACAGTGTATGCAGATGTAGAATAAAAATGGTATCAAATACGTGTAGACAAATACTTTATTTACCAGCATTGCTATAGGAAAATCTTGTCTCCAAAATATTGCAATTTTCTGTTTACCATGAAATTATGTAAATCTTACTTAATCATGTCTCCGTTGCAAAAGGAACCTTTCTAATTTTTGTAGGACAGTGTAATTTAAAACACCAAATCTATTCAGCCATTTTTTTTAAACCACAGGAAATGAATGCTTGTTTTTTTGATACCTTGATACCTTACCTGCAAGGCAGCTTTAGAGTGAATTTCTACTAAGGTCTCTGATGCATTTAGCCATAAAATGCCACACGTGTGTAACAGGTTGTGTGCCAGGATCAGGGGCACAGATCCATAAGTTCCCATTTTGTCATAGATGGGGTATCCAAATACATCTAGATTGTAGAGCCGGTATGCCTCATTTTCTCTAAAAAGGAAAAACTCTGATTACTTTGGGACAATTGTCAAGTAAATGCAGTACATCCACAATTTGTATCAACATCACAATAATGACTTCAACCGAACACTCACTTTGCCATTATTTTGCAGCTAAAAGTATAATTCAGTTTAGTCAGTTAATGACCGTCATGTACGATATTTCGTAAAAGATTTATTAAAGAAAAGTTGTGTGTTACAACATTGGTCAATAATATAGTTGAGTTTTAACTTGAAGCCGTTCTTGATAAAGATGGGCAGGTGGGATCTCATTTTAAAAATTGTCTGTGGCTGACCATGTACGGAGCATACCACATCTCCTGGGCAGGGGAGGAAGCAAAAGACAATACTGACATTACAGCAGGGGATCACAGAGGATTCATTTTGTCAGGTAAAATATTTCACTGACTGTTTTTAAACAATATTTTACCTCACAAAATGTATCCTCTGTGATCTCCTGCTGTAATGTCTGTATTGTCTTTTGCTTCCTCCCCTGCCCAGGAGCTGTGATATATTCTGTACACGGTCAGACACAGACAATTTTTAAAATGAACTTTCATTCGTGGAAAAACCCCTTTAAAAAGCAAATATCAATGCCAACATGGCTCCTCCTAAAAAGTTCACCAATGACAATGAAAGGAAAGCAGCAAAGGCACAACGTCGAAGACAACAACGGGCAAATGAGACTCTTGAAGAGCAACAGCATCGCTGGGACAAAAACAATGCATATAAGCGTAGGCGTCAAGCACATGAGTCCCCTGATGCAAAAGTCATTAGATTATCACAAGATGCCATTAGGAGCACAGACGGAAGAAGTCAGCCCATGGGGAAAGACATAGTGGATAGGTGGGTGAGTACATGGGGCGAGAGATTCTCAACACTGCAAAGCCTGCCCCCACCGTGATGTTACCGCCCTCCCGATGCTATCGCATCGGGCCTCCATCTAGTATACATATAAGGAGCTTGAATTTCCTTGTTATAGGTGGGTAATTTAATCTTTTCCCCGAGTTGACCAAGTATAACTTTAGATCCCTAGATTCTAAGTATCACATGTATCACAGGCCATCCTGAAAGACTCCATTTTACAATTTCTGGAAATGAAGTTCCCAAGGGATATCTTACTCCACACAATCAAATCTCTTCTTTTAAAAAAGGAAATTTTCATGGCATTTCTGGAGTTGAGAGATATTGATTCATTGTCCTGCCATACAAAAATTGTCTGCAGAGGCCGTTCTTTAGCTCTATCACCCCAAGGCCATTTTCTATTTTGTGGTTTTCGTTTTTTCCTCCCATTCTTTCCAAGAGTCCTAACTTTTTATGCTTCCATCAATATAGCCATTTGAAGATTTCTTTTTGCAGAACGAGTTGGAGTTTTGAATGGCACCATTGATTTTACCATATCATGTACTGCAAAATGGGGAAAAGAATTCCAATTACAGTGACATTGTAATAAAAAGTGCAATTCCACAATAGTTTCCTGTTTTTTTATTTACCATGTTCACTGTATGGTAAAACTGACCTAGCAATATTATTCACAAGGTCAGTACGAGTATGCAAATACCAAACATGTATAGTTTTTTTTTATTATTTCAACAATTCCGAAATTTGTACGAAAAAAAGCTTTTGCTTTTGTTGCCATTTTCTGAGACGCGTAACGTTTTCATTTTCAGGATCTGAGATTGGGTAAGGGATTATCCTTTGCGCTCTGTGCTGATGTTTTATTGATACCATTTTATGATGTTTTGATCACCTCTTATTGCATTTTATTGTAATGTTACGGCAACTAAAAAAAAAACGTAATACTGGTTTTTATTTTTTTTCTCTTTACACCATTTACTGATCAGATTGATTTATTTTATATTTTGATTGGAAATTTCTGAATGCAGCAATAGAAAATTATGTGTATTTTTTAAAATTGTTTTATTTTCAATTGGGCAAAAGTAGGGTGATTTGAACTTGTGTTTTTTAAAATATTTTTTTAAACTTTTTCCCACTTTTTATTTTATTTAATAGTTGCCTTAGGAGACTTGAAGCTGCAATAATCCAATTGTCTGTGTCATACATTGCAGGGCTGAAGCCTTGCTATGTATAGCAGAAATCACAAGCTCCTATGAACGTCGGTCACAAACTGGCGTTCACAGGAATATTGCAATGACAGGCACATGATAGCTGATAAAATCAATATGCATAAATTGAGTATTCAACGTACCCTGTATCTTGCAGCTCGTGTGAGTCTGCATGTTCTGGAAGTCCATAAACATTTTCAAACCCGTGTAAGGTAAAATCCAGCCCTACAGAAGAGGGACCTATGCCAAGAAAAATACAACAATCTGTACACGTAGCAAGAATGTTTAAGTACAATCCTAAATATAGTGTGCATTTTTCCATTACATTTCAAGTCCAGATAATCCTCAGAGTTTCCTTCCCACAATCCAATCCGTTTCTATGAATAAAGATAGAAGAGTGTTTCATTAACTATGAAATGAAAAATCAAAAATCAAACCTATGAATACTACAAAATGCAACTAAACATAATCTACAGGGGTTAACCTAAAGGGAATAAACAGGTGCAATGGTACTCCATCTAGTATAAAAAAAAATATTTTTTTTAGAATTATTAAAAATCAAAGCACAGTTAAAAGGCAAGGTCACCTCAAGACACAACAGTGTAAGACTAAATATGATATACTAAGGCATATAGCATAACACCCATAACATGAATGCTATGCAAATAAGTATGGTAGTTGTATAAAATACAACAATACTATGAATTAAGTGCACAGTTAACTGCTGGTGTGATACATAATGGGACAATATATACGGTAATAGTAATTCATATAGTAATAAGGTCAATGATATCCAATATATATTCCAGCCTGTTTATTATAGTGTCCATGTATCAACCATGCAGCAACGTATAGAGAAGCATTATAACAAAATTATCCAATAAAGTCATTGCAATAGATGTGAAAAATGTTGGTAAATAGCTACATATCTATATTAATGGTTCGCCTGACCAGAGTGTTGTAGCCCCAACGTGTGTTTCACCCTGCTTCCTCAGGGGGTGTGGAGGCTAAATGCGCCTGCATACAATCCTGGTGCCCAGATTCTCTCAATAGATCACAACTTAAGGATTTCTTAAAATGTCTGACGATTTGAACGTAATTTAATAATGCGCCCTATAAAACTGCAGAGGCAATCTTGGATGCATAAGAGACCAGCACTGCCCCTGTAAGTGATGTCACTTGCCGTGGTGGCACTGGTTCCTGCATGCCGGGTAGTTTTACAACTCACACTAACAGTACACTCTGATGCCTGCTCATAACTACCGATCTGAGTTGGTGAGAAAGTGCAGTCATTGTGCACATCGCACAGGGAGTAGCCAAGCCACTGAAACTGAAAACGCTATGCTTCAGGGAGGGAACAGGGGCAGCAACAGTGACCATAGCCTCTGCCCCCTGATAACGCTTTGTTTGAGTTTCCCAGCATAAACGAAGTGTCATAAAATAAAAGGAAGTAGTAAAAAAAAATCAATTAGATAGTGTATTGAGGGAAGGACAGGAAATGTTTAATTCAAGAACACTAGAAAATAGTTTAGATTATGGCATTTAATAGATAGGAATTTAGGAGGAAAATTGCTTTGTATGTCAGACCACCCCTATAAGTAATTTCCATGCATAAAATATGAAAAGTTTATGCATGATTATTCCCTATTTTGTGGGACGTCTGTTACTAAACATAAAAGGCTATTAACTAAATGAGCAGGGAAGTCCTAGCTCTTCTTATTTAGAATGTTTAGAATATCTGCCCAATAAAGGGCTATACCAAAATGTATTACTCACAGAACTGAATTTATAGAAGGGTGTTTCCCAGCAGAATAATTCTTATCACATGCACTATGGAGAGAGGAAGTCTCAGAGCCAACTGTAGTGCAGCGGTATCCATGCTGTGCAGTGATGAAGCAGTGACCCAGGAACGTTCCAAAACAAAAGTCTCTTTAATGCTTCACCTCACAAAAATAAACAGCTTCCAGATGCTTCCGGATCACAGCCGGGAAGCATATCCTGCAGATTGCAGCCAATAAACAAGCGAGTCCACCTTCAAGACTGTTGCCTTGGGCAACTGCACCACCGTGTACACTGTGGGTGCCAGGCCTTTCAGCTCCCTTGGCTGTTTGGCTCTGCTTGCCTGTGTTGCCTCACACAGGTGGAGCTCTGCAGAGCCTTCCGCTCTGCACTGTTGCAAACACCAGACTGACACTGACACTGACAAACCCAAGCCCTTTACTGCAGGGTTTTTAACTGAAATCTGTGGCCATGGGCCACATGGAAAACCCAGGCCAGTTGAGGAAACAAACTGCCCCACTACCATCCTGTAGTTCATATAAAAAATAAAAGCCCAGCAGGTTTTCTTAAATCTGCCCTGGATAAATAGCTGATCCAAGACCTATACTCACTTTTATTCTGCATTGCAATCACAGCTACTCCTGTGACTGCAATGCACTTCCATGGCCTCAATACGCCTCTGTGCGCATCCTGGGGGGGAACACACAATGACCCTTACATGTAACACCAGTCACTGCCTCACACAACATAAATTAAATTAATCCAACTATTTGAGGGGGAGATCTGCATCAAGTCACTTCAATAGGGACAACGGTAATACCAGACACAACACACGGACACATGCATCGCTCTATGACAAAAATAATTTTTTTTCCTATTCTGAGACAGCTAGAGATTACTATTCTGATAAAGGGCAATACTGATCAATAAAGGATCCCAAGTAGATATTGCACATCCTGAAGACTAAGCAGTACCAAAAACTAGGTACATAGCGATAAAGTCAGTGCCCAATTCATATCTGACCACTACAGGACCTTCTACTTCCATCCACAGTAGAGAAGTTGCCAACATTTCCTTGTAACAGCTACCAGAAGTTACTTTTTCTTCTTACAAAGAACCTCAACACAACTTAAGATAAAAATAAAGTGAGAAAATACCCTGTGGTAAGAAAATGAGTAAGTAGTAAATATACATAACATAGGATACTTAGTTAAAACTATTTTAATAAAAAAAACTCCATCCCACAGCGACAAGGTGTACCCAATCGGGAAGGTCCTATCTCTAGTGATTTACTTCTCTATGTGCCAGCAAGCCTCAATAGATGTGTTTGTTAGTGGCCATAGTGGTGCACTGACATGAATATATGCTCCAGCTCATGACTTTGATTTTTCTTCAGTTTTTTGTACTTTGTACATACAGGAACATGGCTCCCCTTTCTGGGCTGCGCATAAGTTTATTTGGTTTTTCAAGGGCAGGTGTTTGAGAAGTCAGGTATGGGTCTTGCTCTGCCCCATATATTGAGGCCTCTTAGGCTTCTTTCACACTTCAGTTTTTTGGCGTCAGTCACTTCCGCCATAATGACGGATCGACGGATCCGTCACAATAGTTGAAAAAACGGATGTAACGGATCCGTTTTTTTGACGGATCCGTTACTTGGGGGTTGTATATACTTTTTGGAGCATGCGCAATTGAAAAAAATTGAAAAAACGGATTGGGGCGACGGATCCGCCGAAATGACGGTCGCGACGGATCCGTCGCCCATAGGTGGCCATTCTATGAAATGACGGACGCGACGGATCCGTCGCGATCCGCCATTTCAATGCAGACAAAAAACGTTGCAATGACCGTCAATGTCTAGATGACGTCCGCCAAATTTTGACGGATCCGTCGCATGACGGATGGAACGGACGACCATCCGTCACAATCCGTCGCTAATGCAAGTCTATGGGGGAAAAACGGATCCGTCGAAAAAAAAAACGGATCCGTTTTTTGAGGAAAATGGCGGATTTAGACTGACGCCAAACAACTGAAGTGTGAAAGAGGCCTTAGCAGTTAGAGAGGTAAATAAAAGAGAGGACCATCCTAATTAGGATGAGTTAAAACAGCAGATTTGTTTCAGAAATATTTTCAATGAATAGATGAAGGAGCAGGAAACATCACATACATTAAACAGTACTATTCCTTGTGCTCACTTTCATGACAATTCGAAAACATAACATCATTGCTTAGAAATGGTTTGCATTTCTAAGCAATAATGTTATTTTTTCGATTTGCAAAGAACAGCTTGTAAAAAATCTGTAGAAATGCCATATAGTGCATCAGTACATTATATTAATATCATTCTTCATGCATAAATATGTCATTTTCTAGGTTTCTACCTCAGGCAAAGCCATTTCCTCCATAGGATTTGTGACTGTCAGACGACTGTAATACACAAGAAAATCATCAGTATAAACAATGATTCAAAAATAACACAAACATGATATGTTTCGTTAAAGGGGCAGATTATGATGATCTGAATGTTCTCATTCTGCATAAAACTCTGCATAACATTAAAAAGTAACAAGTTCCACTAAAAAGAACACAAATTGTGAGCAAAAATTACAATTGTACATAAAATCACTCCAGAGAGTGACTGCAGTACACTTGCCAAAAACGTGGGCAGAGGAAATTATAGTTATAATTATGCATTAAATTGTAAAACACTGGTAAAATGGTCACCGAAAAAGACTTGGATGTATGGGTGTATGGCAAATTCCACTTTAGTGATCGGTGTCAGGCAGCTGCTGCCAAGGCCAGTAAAATCAAAGGATGCAGTAAAAGAGGCTATGGCTATGTGCACACAATGTGGACTTGTTGTGTTTCCGCAGCGGTTTTTTTTCCCTTGGAAATGCTCCAAAAACGCAATGGATTACTTAATACATGTATAAGTATATAAGGGGACAATACAAATATCTCTCCGAGTATCTTTTTATACCAAGGAAGGTGACGTCACAAGGGGGCATTCTCTGCGTCTGGAGGAGAAAAGCTTTTTCCACCAACATAGAAGAGGATTCTTCACTGTTAGGGCAGTGAGAATCTGGAATTCCTTGCCTGAGTAGGTGGTGATGGAAAACTCCGTCGAGGGGTTCAAGAGAGGCCTGGATGTCTTCCTGGAGCGTAACAATATTGTATCTTACAGTTATTAGGATCTTTAGAAGGACGCAGATCTGGGGATTTATTCTGAAGGAATATAGGCTGAACTGGATGGACAAATGTCTTTTTTCGGACTTACTATGTTACTATGTTAATCAAGGACATTCCTGAAAAGTTGTGCACATGATCCGGAAATTTCTGTCCTAATTTGCAGCGTTTTATTTTCCGTAGCATGTAAATTCTTTTTTTAGGATCTGCAACGTTTCTGCACAAATTGACTTCCATTGAGTCAGTCAAATCAGCAGCAAAAATGCAGATGTAAAAAGGTTTGCGGATTTGCTGTGGATTTGCTGCCAAAAAACGCTGCGATTTGTCAACGGGAAATGATGTCAGAAGGAGGGGGAGTGTATGGGTGGAGAATATGTGCATGTGTCTGTATGTGTGTGTGTACCCATGTGACGTGTGTACACAGGCTTCCTCTGATGGGACCACTACTCCCATCCGGCTACGTCTTTTGTCACATATGACAGACAGCCTGAGCCGATGATGGGAGAATAGTCTCATCATTCGGTGCCTCTGTTCAATCAAAACATTTACATAATTTACATATTCACATACATAATATATACTCACCGAACACCTAATCCCCGACGCCTGCATCTCCTGCAAACAGTCAAAAATAATAAACCAACTTCCGCCATAGTCCATTTAATTCCGAGTGTCCCACGTCGATCTCACCTGGCTGTCAGCGATCACCTCCTGGCAGTGTATCTCTGAGCCGCAGTGAGAGTTCACTGGAGTTCATCAGCTGATCAGCTCCAATGCTCTCACTTACGGCATCGCTGCGTGGGAAAGATCTCACACAGCGGTAGTGCTGTAAGTGAGAGCACCGGAGCTGATGAACTCTGGTGAACTCTCATGGCAGCTCAGTGATACACTGCGCGAGCGATTATCTCATGTGTATCGCCAGAGGCTTGGTAGAGCAGTCACATCTCCTGATGTGACTGTTCTATACGTGAGTTTGCCTGGGATATTTGGTATTCAATGGAATATGTCAGACAGGATAGTATTATATGTTGGTTTATATTTTTTTATTCTTTGCAGGAGATGAGGACATCGGGGATTAGGCGTTTAGTAAGTATGGTAAATTAAGATTTAATAAAGGAGTCTCTGTGACTGTTTCAAATAAAGGTCTTTATTCTGGTTGTGCTTTTATTTCTTGTAGATGCCTCTCCATTACTAAGCTGCCGGCTTGATGTCATCTGACAATACAAAGGTGACATCAACCCCACAAATATGAACCCCACTTGCCACTGCTACAGGGCAAGTGGGAATAGTGAGGGTAAGTCCCACAATTGGCGCATCTATAAGATGTGCCATTTCTGGGGCGGCTGAGAGCTGATGTTTTTAGCCAGGGGGTGCCAATATCCATAGCCCCTTCCCAGGTTATTAATATCAGCCCGCAGTGGTCTGCCTAGCCTTTGCTGGTTCAATTTTATAGGGGGACCCATGTCAATTTTTTTCTGGGGTTCCCCTGTAAACTAGCCAGTAAAGGCTAAGCAAACAGCTGTGAGCTGATATTAATAGCCTGGGAACTTTTATGGCTACTGGCTCCTTCCCAGAATATTAATATCAGCCACGGGCTTTCCCTCGGCTGGATATTAACCCCTTCCTGATGTCGGACGGGATAGTACGTCCGACGTCAGGTCCCCTGCTTTGATGCAAGGCTCCGCGGTGAGCCCGCATCAAAGCCGGGACATGTCAGCTGTTTTGAACAGCTGACATGTGCCCGCAATAGGCTACTAGTTAACTAGTTAAATGCCGCTGTCAAACGCAGACAGCGGCATTTAACTACCGCATCCGGCCGGGCGGCCGGATATGACGTCATCGCCGACCCCCGTCACATGATCGGAGGTCGGCGATGCTTCTGAATGGTAACCATAGAGGTCCTTGAGACCTCTATGGTTACTGATGGTTACTGATGGTTACTGATTGCCGGTAGCTGTGAGCGCCACCCTGTGGTCGGCGCTCACAGCACACCTGCATTTCAGAGCCGATCGCGCTGTGCCTGCTTCTAGCCTCCCATGGAGGCTATTGAAGCATGGCAAAAGTGAAAAAAAAAAGTTAAAAAAAATGTGAAAAAAATAAAAAAAACATAAAAGTTTAAATCACCCCCCTTTCGCCCCAATCAAAATAAATCAATAAAAAAAAAATTAAACCTACACATATTTGGTATCGCCGCGTTCAGAATCGCCTGATATATCAATTAAAAAAAAGCATTAACCTGATCGCTAAACGGCGTAACGAGAAAAAAATCGAAACCCCAGAATTACGTTTTTTTGGTCGCCGCGACATTGCATTAAAATGCAATAACGGGCGATCAAAAGAACGTATCTGCACCAAAATGCTATCATTAAAAACGCCAGCTTGGCACGCAAAAAATAAGCCCTCAACCGACCCCAGATCATGAAAAATGGAGACGCTACGAGTATCGGAAAATGGCGCAATTTTTTTTTTTTTTAGCAAAGTTTGGAATTTTTTTTCACCACTTAGGTAAAAAATAACCTAGTCATGTTAGGTGTCTATGAACTCGTAATGACCTGGAGAATCATAATGGCAGGTCAGTTTTAGCATTTAGTGAACCTAGCAAAAAAGCCAAGCAAAAAACAAGCGTGGGATTGCACTTTTTTTGCAATTTCACCGCACTTGGAATTTTTTTCCCGTTTTCTAGTACACGACATGGTAAAACCAATGATGTCGTTCAAAAGTACAACTGGTCCCGCAAAAAATAAGCCATCACATGGCCATATTGATGGAAAATAAAAAAGTTATGGCTCTGGGAAGGAGGGGAGTGAAAAACGAAAACGGAAAAACGGAAAATCCCACGGTCATGAAGGGGTTAAAATTACGCGGTAGCCCACAAAATGTTTTGACTTTTTTTGAAAAATAAACAAATATTGCATTTCATGCAGATTTTAATAACAGTTGCTGTTTTGTTACAGCATATGTAGGTTAACTATGTTAATGCTCCTACATAGGCTGGTGATCCGCAACATACGCACATAGCCTTATATGCTCATGATGAGAATATAGTTTTCCTCTATACATGTCACTAGTATGGCCACACTTAGAATACTGTGTACAATTTTGGTCTACAGTGTATAAGAAGGATATAGCTGAACAGGTGTAAAGAACAGTGACCAACATTTTTAAGGGAATAGGTGGACTGCAATACCAAGACAGGTTATTTTAAACTAGGGGTTATTCAGTTTGGAAAAACTAAAGCTTAGGGGCGATCTTGCTACAATGTGCAAATACATGAGGGGACAGTATAAAGACCTTTCTAATTATCTTTTTACACTTTAACCTGCTGCAGGTACAAGGGAGCATCCTCTACTGCTAGGGGAAAGCAGGTTTTAATCACAGAGCAGATTCTTTACTGTAAGAGCAGTGAGACTATGGAACTCTCTGCCACATGATGTTGTAATGGTTGACTCACTACTAAAATTCAAGAAGAGCCTGGATTCCTTTCTTGATAAATATACTATTACAGGTTATGGACACAGGATTTTGTTATAGGACGCTGATCCAGGGATCTAATCTGATTGCCATTTGTGGAGATGGGAAGGAATTTTCCACCTAATATGGAGCTATTAGTGTCTGCCCAATGGCGTTTTTGCCTTCCTCTGGATAAACATGTTAGGCTATTGGCTGAAATAGATAGACTTAAGTCTAACCTTCAACCTTAAAACTATGAAATGTAACAATGAATGGGGCCAAATGTGTGTCCTGTAATCTGAAATACTCAGTTCTGGCTCAGATTTAACCTAAATTTAATCTTGATCGGGACCATGTGCATTTTCTCCAAATTTCTACCAAAGTTTATGCTGGGATGGGTTATATCAAGCAAACAACTTTTTCCATCACACTTGGTGATGACTAAATTGACGTTTATAAGAGGATACAAAATAATGCAGATGTCAATGTTTCGCCTTGACAACTTTTTCTAGGGAGTATCAGGTCTGAGTCAATTATTCTTGCTGTAAGGGGACCCTATACCTATCTGCTAATTATCAGTATGTCAAGGTAGATGGCATTGGTTGAAAAAAAAAAAAAAGAGTTGACAAGATCCATTAGTTTGGATTTACACAAGTATATTTCATGGTCAATGCCCGGACTGACCGTGGGTCTCTCATTCTGAACTTCCAGCCTCCTGTGTGTCTATACACTCATGTAAACCTAGCATTTGCAGAAGTCATTGTACATAGGCGTATCCATGAAATGAGTTTCCAATATCTCAACAAATGTCGGCTCCTACCTTTCTTTGGATGGAGAGACAGCGTTTTCAAAGTATAACATTCCCTGAGAATTAATGCTGATCAGTTCCTTGTCCTCCTGGACAAGCAGCAGAGAAAATGGCTTGGCAGTAAGATGGATTTTACATGTGCTATTCGGGTGTTCAAGAACTAAAATGTTGGTTTCCAGGTTGGAGACTTTCAACCTATAACAATAATGAAGCCATTACAAAGGTGTTTTTTGCTTATCAGGAAAACTTTGTACTATTAGCTCCAACTGTCTAGCTGAGGTCAACATACCAATTATAGCTTTACTAGATGGTGGCCCGATTCTAACGCATCGGCTATTCTAGAATATGTATGTGTAGTGTATAGCACAGCCCACGCAGTACATTGCACAGCCCACGCAGTACATTGCGCAGCCCACACAGTACATTGTGCAGCCCACGCAGTACATTGCGCAGCCCACGCAGTACATTGTGCAGCCAACGCAGTACATTGCGCAGCCAACTCAGTACATTGCGCAGCCAACGCAGTACATTGCGCAGCCCATGCAGTACATTGCGCAGCCCACGTAGTATATTGCGCAGCCCATGTAGTATATTGCCCAGCCACGTAGTATATTGCACAACCCATGTAGTGTATTGCCCAGCCCATGTAGTATATTGCCCAGCCCATGTAGTATATTGCCCAGCCCACGAAGTATACTGTATTGCCCAGCCCACAAAGTATATTGCACAGCCCACGTAGTATATTGCACAGCCCACGTAGTATATAGCAATGCGGGCATCATATCCCTGTTAAAAAAAAGAAATAAAATAAAAAATAGCTATATACTCACCTTCCGGAGCCCCCAGATCCAAGCGAAGCGGTTACCGACGCTGCTCGTTGCTCCGGTCTCAAGAGTGCATTGCGGTCTCGCGAGATGATGACGTAGCGGTCTCGTGAGACCGCTAGGTCATCATCTCGCGAGATCGCAGCATGGACTGGTTACCGGAGCGTCACGAGCGGGAAAGGCCTGTTGTCGATCCGGGGGCCGACAGACGGTGAGTATATAGTGATTTTTTATTTTTTTTTATTATTTTTAACATTAGATCGTTTTACTATTCATGCTGCATAGGCAGCATGAATAGTAAAAAGTTGGTCACACAGGGTTAATAGCAGCGGTAACGGAGTGCATTACACCGCGGCATAACGCGGTCCGTTACCGCTGCCATTAACCCTGTGTGAGGGCAGACTGGAGGGGAGTATGGAGCAGGCACTGACTGCGGGAAGGAAGGAGCGGCCATTTTTCCGCCGGACTGTGGCCGTCGCTGATTGGTCGTGGCTGTTTTGCAACGACCAATCAGCGACTTGGATTGCATGACAGACAGAGGCCGTGACCAATGAATATCCGTGACAGAGAGAAAGACAGACAGACAGAAGGACAGACAGAAAGACGGAAGTGACCCTTAGACAATTATATAGTAGATGAAAACTTTATAAAGGCTGAAGAGAAGTATAGTTGTCCAAAGCAAAGCAGATTTTGTTACCACTTAGCCACAGTCTTTTTTTATAGTATTGCCAGCGGCTCTGCTTAAAAAAAAGTGTTTATTGTTGAATGGTGTCAAAAACCATCTGAACTGTGTGTTTGTTTGTAAAATTTTACTCTTTATCTACTTGAAAATTTTTAACTATTACTACAGTATAAGATTGGTTGTTAACCTATAAATGATAGTGAAAAATCTAAAATGCCTAATTATTTTTTCTTTTCCTGTTAAATTTGAAAAAATTTCAATAAAAATTGCAATTTAAAAAAAAAAAATCTGAAAAAACAGTACAGAAGACGCCACCAAAAATGCTAGAAAAACGCACAAAGTGTCCACTATTGGTCAAAAAAGTTGAACAAGCATTTTGGAAACTACCAAAACTGCTTAAAAAAAAAAAGGGTCATGTTTACAAAACGCCAGAAAAAATTAGAGTTTCCGAAAGCATCTTCAATTTGAAAAACTGATGTTTTTGGCTGCCTGAAAAAAGATGTCGTGTGCACTTAGCTCTTTCAACCCCAAAGTATCCTTCATGGACTCCGTCCACTCACAACACTCTCTTCCTAAAACCCTGGATGCTACCTTTATCTCTCGATGTGAATACTTTCTGCCCAATGATGTCAAAAGTATTCTCAGAGTGATACCTTTAGTGGCTAACCAGAAAATAATGTTTGCAAGCTTTCAGAGCACAGTGGCTCCTTCTTCAGGCCGGATTACAAAAATCCTGCCTGAAGAAGGAGCCACTGTGCTCTAAAAGCTTGCAAACATTATTTTCTGGTTAGCCACTAAAGGTATCACTCTGAGAATACTTTTGCCATCATTGGGCAGAAAAGTATTCATATAGATTTTTCTGGCTAACACGGCACCACAATATAATTTGTTATTGTACATCACCTTTTTCTCTCAAAATTCTTGCTTTCCTGTTAAAGGGAATATCTCAAGATGTATCTTTGGAGTGTACTTTCCCTGTCCTCCAGCTTTCTGGTTTGCAGGGGATGTGCTTCTGAAGATTGACAGTTCAGGCCAGCAGCATGGTTGAACCGCTGGTCCAACCTGTGCTCTTTCTCAGGCTACTGGTAGAGGGAACTTTGCCTCTGGATCATGGAGAAGCCCAGAGGTGGAGGCAATCCGGTCTGCATCAGAGCGATGTGAGCAGGCTTTAAAGCATAGAGCCAGTGTTAGCACGACGCCGGCTTCCCGGCGTGTCAGTTCACTCACCCACGCTGTAGTTGGTCCCTCTCATGCTCCCAGCAGCACTTCCAGCCAGGCCTATGGCTATGTTCTAAGGGCATGGGCGTGCGGGCTCCCGCCCTATTAAAGGGCCAGAGCGCGCACTTGCTATTTCCTCCTCAGCCAATGGTTTTGAGGCATTATGTATATATTGCTTCTTCTCCACTGGGGAGGTGCCTGAGCAACCTTACTGTTACAGTCTATGTTGTGTAAGGTCACATACCAGTGCAGGTCCTGCCTGCTATACTCCACGTACAAATCCTGCCTGCTGTACTCCAAGTACAAATCCTGCCTGCTGTACTCCAAGTACAAATCCCGATTGCTGCTCTCAGAAGCAAATCCTGCTTGCTGAACTTGGAAACAAATCCTGCTAGCTGCACTCAGACACAAACTCTGTCTCTGATACAAGCTATGCCTGCTGCTCCATTCAGTCTGTCCTTCGGGTCCAGCTGCTGCGCGACCGTTGGTCTGCCCTGGAGGGGTACCTGGCGTTCATTGGGAGCCAAGTCTAACCTCACCATCAGAGGCTCTAGTGAATAGTTAGGTGCTCGCTTAGTCACACCCCTCCAGGCTCTCCACGGTCCGTGGCATAGAGGTTCCACAAACCACAATCATGACAGCCAGATCATTCCCTGCCTAGGTAACCAACCACTCTAAGACTGCAGAGTGGTCTGTAATCTAGACAGCAAGCTGTACACTATAAAATCAAGAATCTATCCTTTCTTGAAAACGAACAGAAATTTTTAATAAAGGATAAATTGCAAAGTTTCTTGTTTTTACAAGCCCTTTGCAATTTTGCCAATTTATTAACTTGAAAGAATCCCTTTAAACTCAGAAGTTTTAGCGCTTTTTAGATGTTAAAAACAGTTAATGTGGGTCACCGTTTCTAAAAAAAGTATTTGAGAGAGCTGTGACCCTGAAGATGTTCAGTGAGACACATCAAAGGAGGATAATGAGCTGGATCTCAGTCAGAAGTAGAGAACCACAAAAAAAAATGTTCCAAGGTTACTGGTTGTAAATATTTAAACAAACTTTTATTCATACATGGTGTAAGTGTTTATGTTCTCAAATAGGCTCAAAAGTTCACACAAGCAACGGGTTCTTGTGTCCAAACAGCGTGAGGCTTATTAACCCCCATAAACTTTCACAGCTCTCAAATGAAAAACATGGACTGGAATGTATGGGAGCGACCATTCCCACCCAAGCTCTTTTGGTCGGTCCTAAATCCCAGACAAAATCCAGTCCATTAAAAATCCTCTTGGTAACTTATTGTTACCGGAGCAATCTCTTCTGAGACTTACATCACTGAGGCCAGGGACCTCCATGACACATACCTGGCATCCAGGACTTTATGTCCTGCTTTACTACAATGGTAAAAGAACATCATAGTCCTGGACATTATAAAAATACAGTCAAGTACCATCCTGATTGAGTGCACCTTGTTACGGTGGGATGACTTTTAAATAAATAAAAATGTGAGCTAAGTACTATACTTTTTTTTTAAACTTATTTTCTTACTGCAGTGTTTCTACCATACAATGAGTGCAACTATGACCATAGCTTCTGAAAGTTAATGAACACAGTGGAGTCAGAGAAGGCTGGGGCCGCACCAGCTACCATAACAATCATTATACTCCTTTTACTTCCCTAATAATGTAACAATGCAGCAGTAATAAAGAGGTGAGTCTTACTGCTTAACAGATGGTTCCTTCACCAAAACATCAGGAACCTCAAATCTGGGCTTCAAAGAAGACTCGTCATTGATCTTTATTCTAAAGATATTGCCTTGGACTGCCATGATTTGTAGTTGTAGTTTTACCTGAAGGGGAATGTAATTATTATAATTATACATATAGCCATAGAATTGTGAATGCATGCAAAATAATGTCACACAAACTATACAAAGAGATTATCCAGCATTCCTAGAAAATACGTCATCAACACAATAACCACAGGTGACATAATAGTACTAACCTGTGTTTCTCGATGAATCAGGCTTAGACTAACAATGCCATTCTCTGAATTCAGTGTGTTCAACTCAGCACAGTATGGTGACGGGTCTGGGTGAAAGAGCTTCTGTCTCCTAAATACAAACACATTTAATATAACATAACATACACATTTGTAAAAACGTGTAACTTTAAACACTGAAACTGCAAATCTATAGAAGATACCACAAGTTTATTATATAAATTAGTTTTATCATAGGTGCACGGTGGTATGGGCATATAAGTGCAAGTATGTTATCTCAGTTATGTTTTTCAAAATTTGATGAAAAATGTTTATTTCAGCCAAAAAAACCCTAATCATATATACTTGATATATTTTACGCCGTATACAATAATCTTTTTAGTCTGATTCCAAAATAAAATCCATAAAACCATAAAAAGCATAAAAAGCTCTAAAGATTTCGTACAGCAACTTGAGAAGTCTGTGAAGCTGTGGGGCCCTGTTTTCTGAGGAATCAATTTTAGATAAAATCCTATTTTCCTTTATTGATGATGTGTTAAATTGAACCTGTCAGAGAATCACAGAAACGACTTTATAGAAAACCACCAACTGTATATAAAATTACCATAGAATATTCATCTAGGTGGAATCTACATTAGAAACAGTCAAGAAGTCGGTAATCCACTTCTGAATTGATTGACATCTCCCCTGCCACTAAAGGTCACCAGCAGCCTCCACCAGGGAGATGCCAATAAAACCAGGAGGCATTGGAGCACTGACTATATACTTAAGAGTACAGTTTGTACTGTAAGAAGGCAGGAGGTAAGGGCCTGGATGTGTCACCAAGGCAGTTGGCCTTGGTAATGTAACGTCTGTACCAGTAGCACTAGGTTACTGAGAGGGTTTTTATTTGACTGGATTTTGGGTCCGGGATTTAGGGGCAACCAAAAGAGCCTGGGTGGGAAAGGTTGTTCCCATACTCCAGTCCAGGTCTAGCAGGCATAATAGCAGGCAGCTGGGTTATGTTACTGTCAAAGCTAAATCCTATCACTGCAGTTATAGACACGTCAAAGACTTTAAAAAGATCACAAAGCGAAGCATTCTGAAACTCAATATAGATGTTTTGAATACCTAAGTAGGCACACAAAGTAATGCAGTTAGAGACTCAAACCCATTTGACATATTCTTATCCTTGCACTTATGAGTGAAATTAGTGATAACTAAATACAATATACATAATAGCTTTCCTAGTCACTGTAGATTTACCTGTAAAATCCCGTCTGTTCGCATGTCTTAAATTTACTCTTGTTCTCAATAAGGACACTAAAAAATAAAAACACAATATTTTTCTATTAAAATATGCATTTTTTTTACAGTTTAATATATTTACAAAGTGGCCTCATGTAAAAAGAACCTTTCACCAGTTTCAGTATATTAAACTTGCCATATCTTAGAATAGCACCAGCAGAGAGGAATACATTTTTTTATTATTATTTTTAATTTATCTGCTCTGTTTGTTTGTAAAGTTAAGATTCTACATTATGATAAATCCAAGGGCGCGTTACCAGAGATTCTTGTCTGCGGGAGTGTATTTTTTCCCCTGCAGAGTAAAAAGTACTCGCCCTCAGAGAAGAATCTTTAGTGATGCCCCCTTGGACTTATTTCAAATTACCTAAACTTTACAAATTAATATCCCCACAACAGAGAAGAGAAATTAAAAATAAATCGACATTTAATTCAGCCCTGCACCAACTATTCTATGAAGTGGCCAGTGTAACATTCTCAAACTAGTGAAAGGTCCTCCTTAAAGGGAACCTGTCATCAGCTTTTTGCCTATGAGGTTGACGCCATACTGCAAATTGTTAAATACTATGCACATCCTTGTTTTAATAAAAGTTGTCCTGTTTCTTGTTTTTTTTTTCTGTACAGTACTTAAAGGGTTTGTCTAGGACTTTTACATTGATGGCCTATCCGAGCGTGACCCCCGGCAACCCTGCCGATCAGCTGTTCTCTGTGCCAATGGCGGCCAGAACTGCTGAGCTGCAGAGCTGCACAGGACAGATCTGTTAATTATATGATGGCCGCAGCCAGGTATGGCATATCCACCCCCTATTTGAATCACCAGTGTACAGTACTTGGCCACAACCACTATTCAATTAATGGATCGGTGCTGTGCAGCTCCACAACTGAGCACTTCCGGTCACTGCTGAAACAGGGAACAACTGATCGCCAGTGGTGCCAGGTACTGCGCTCCCACCAATCAGATATTGATGACCCATCTGTAAGAGTGTGGTGCTGTTATGGACAGTAAGGAACACGCTGTCACTTTAAGAGACTGCACCCCCTTGTCTGGTGTGATGGAAAGTTCTGCTTTTCCCCTGCAATTAGACTGTGTGAATGAACTGGACTGTGCAGGTGGCAGGGGTGGAGCCTGAACAGAATGTGTGAGCTGAAGCTGCTGCAGAGAGAACTTTGTGCTGTTTTTCTGCAAGAGAGGACCCACAGCCTGTAACAGAGTGGACTTATGAAATTTGACAAACTTTTCCGGGTGCAGCGAGAGTGGCTGTCCTATGTGAGTTTGAGAAGCCATGAAGATACCGAGATAGGGATTTAGAGTTTCCAGGAGCACCTCCAGGACCCAGAAGCAAGGAGAAGACCACGTTTCACGGAGCTGGCAGAAAGCCGTGTGCACCACCATACTGGACTGTTGCGGGCCCCCCGGGACTGGATCTGAGTCACCAACATCACCGTGAGTTTGTTCCTGTTTTGTGCACATGTTAGGGCCTAGTGTAGGCTTCAATAGTCAGTACATGGGAGCCGTGTGGCCTGCTTAGTAAAGGCCAGGGAGGTTATACGTAGAGTAGCATCATTATTTGTTCATTGTTTGCATTTACTTGTGTGACGTGTCATGCTCCCGCTTGCCTCGCCGCCTGTTTCCTGCTATACTTACCGCTCTGCGGCATCCCGGCGCATTCCTGCTCGTTCCCGGGCTTCTGCTCCCCTCGCGCGGTCAGCTCCTGGCCCTCTGTAAAAGGAAAAGGTTTTCCCTCCACAAATTACTAAAGGGGGGAAACCTCCCTACACCTCTATTGAGGTCCGATATTAACTATTAACGCCGAACTTGGCTATTAATAATTATATCCACTTAATAATACCACAACGTTATCTATTCCTTATACTATACACTAACTGAGACAAAACCGTGTATCAATAAAGGATATTTATTACACACACACACACAAGTCTGCAGTATATAACATACATATATATTTATACTCAAGCTGGTGACTATAAATATATATACACACACACAATATACAGATACTACAACTCTAATACTGTAATATCACTACAGTATGCAGTAATATAACAATATCACACAGTAATAATCTAGACATCATCCACACGGCCATCAGCTCTTCCCTGCCGTTCATCGTAACCCACATCTCTATCCACAGAGTACACCTTCTTCTTCTTGAGTCTTTTATTATCAAAGTCTTTTTGCTATGTCTTTTCTCTGTGGTCGTTACCAGTCTTCAGGTGTCGGCCTATCCCAATGTCAAATGTCATCTTTCTCCAGTTGTGACTGGTGAGACTCTGGAACGGCTTCACCCTCACAGTCCATAGGTCAGTCAACATCATCCTGTGTGCACCCGTCACCCTGCCAGACTTCACGTTACTCTCCTATAGCTTGATTCAGCAGGATTTTGAGTATGTCTGGCAAGATGAGACTGCTGGATGTCACAGGTTGTTTTTTTTTTTCACGTACTCAGGCACTGGAAACGACTGGACTCAGGCACTGGAAACGACTGGACTCAGGCACTGGGAACGACTTTCATCAGACATGCATCAGACATGACTTCCATCAGGCTCTTCTGTAATCTTTAAGCACAACGCCCAAACCCATAACCCACACAGGGGAGTGGGTAACACTTCATATAATTGACTAGAACCTACCAGGAACACAGATAAATGTACTGTGGTCCAAGAAGTGCCATATAAATATTCATTAAAATGAACACTTTTTATTTACATTTATATTAAAATACACTACATATATACATACATACACAAAAATGACAAGGCGCCTCTATACAACCAAAAAGATGTGAAGACACTGAGCAGGTAATACGTATGGAGCAAGGGACATTTCACATGAACCTTCGGTATTATGCTAACGGCATTGCCACTATGGCATAGGTTGGGATACTTAGCATATGGCGGTGAATGTGTTTAAAAACCTTGGTAGAACCCCCGGACCACTGAAGCAAAATCGTGCTGCGGCGGTGTGAGAGGTAGACCGGAGCTGCGGCGCTAGTTTGAGGCCTACAGCCAGGCCCGAAGCCTGCGAGACCCGAGAGACGCCGGCGGAGCCCACCCCCAACCGGAAAGCTTGGGACGCCTCCCCGCTTTCTGGAAGCTGCCCGGATTGCGCTTCCCTTGGAGACTCACCCCGGCCGACCGCATCGGAGGGATCCCCGCCGCCGAGACCCGGTCACTGCCGGAGACCGCCGCTCTGTGTGTGCCGCGGCGGCGCCACGGGACTGTGACCTGCTTAGCCTCTTCCCACTCCCTGGAGGCGACGTTGCGGCCCCCCGGCCTGCGCCGCTGGAGCAAAGGCCCTCGCTAGACTGTGCCGCTCGCTCCCCCACGTGATCCCCTCCGGGGTCTGGGCCCTGCGGCGATCGCTGCTGCCGCTGGGAGGCTGGTGACCCGCGCTGGAAGCCGGATCCCCAGGTGGCACACAATCATCGGCTGCGGATCTGCTGATACGGCACGCAGGATCCCTGGGGCTGCTAAGCTGAACAGCACTGCCAGGTGGGACCCAGCACCTCCCGGAGGACGGCAGATCTATCGACACCTGACAGTGAAGGTGAGAGACGGTGGCTGTACCTCTTCCCCCTGCCTGGGCTACCTGTGAGGGGAGTGGGATCTGGAGACAAAAGAGCTGTCACCCCCCATATCTAGGGGCACGCAGCTCGTGAGAATCAGGAATCCATGCAGCGGTCTGGCTCCTACAGTAAGCACCCTACGCCACCAACCTCACGACCTATTAACCCTTTACCACTGGCTCAAATGCAACACCTGCCTACAAAATACTCCGTAATTGTTGTAATGCCCTAACCTCCCCCTCATACAACTGGTAGGGGATTAAGCGCAGTATGCTATGTCCTAGACTTCGCTCTCTTTAACACAGAATATTCATCACGGGGATCTACCTCCACCTAAGTTCTAAACGCCCTCATGCCTAAAGCGCGTAGAGCCAATTCAAAACAACCTAGCAACAGGTTTGCCGCACTAACAGACTTGGACGCTGACATGTCTTGTGGTCCATTTTCCCAGTCGGAGTCCTCCAACTCCTCCATGCCTGACGGAGTGGACTCTGAGATGATTCCGGCCTCCACTACTAAAACCCCAAATACCCCCACCCCGGACCAAACGGCTCTACTGTCGCAATTCCAATCTATCTTGCATTCTGAATTGCTCAAGATGTCGGACAAGTTGACTAAGGACCTAACAAAAGAGATCAGGGAACTAGGTTCTCGCACCTCCGACCTCGAAGATAAAATGGACTCGACCCTTGTAAATATTGCAACCCATGAAAAGGATATAGAAATGCTGCAGGATGAGATCCTCAACTTAAACAGCAAGCTAGAAGACTCTGAAAACCGTGACCGAAGGAGCAATATTAGGATCAGGGGAATACCTGAAACGGTCACCGACCTCCAGTCCACAGCGACAGCTCTGTTTCAAGAACTACTACCGGGGATCTCCATCGAGCGTTTAGAAATGGATCGCATCCACAGAGCTTTGAGTAAACGTAAGGCAGATGGTCCGCCGCGAGACATCATTCTTAAAATGCACTTTTACAAAACTAAAGAGCAGCTCCTACAAGCGGCAAGAAAATCTTCGCCGCTATCATTTCAAGGTCACCCATACGAGCTGTTCTCAGACCTGGCCCCTACCACTATCGCCAAGCGACGAGCCATGAAACCATATCTGGAGATTCTACGTTCTAATAACATTAAATACCGCTGGGGATTCCCCTTTAAACTGATATTCTCCCACCTTGATATGACCCACACGGTCCTCTCCCCAGAAGGAGCGAGCCGTTGCTTGACCAAACTACAACTCATGGACCCCTCTTCACCCCCCTCGCGTGCCTCCTCACAGCCTCGGCAAGAGAGTCTCCGATCTCGACCACGAGCTCCACCTGATCCCCCATAATGTACAATGCAAGCATTGGCTCCGTACTGGGCCTTTGATGTCTTACAGGCAACTCTGCCTGACACTCCAACAGTCCCAGGATGACATGGTTATATATGTTTTTCAGTTTATTTTCGCAGGCGTCCTTGAATAGCGGAACTCTAACATTCCCTCACCGGACACCACTGCGCCTTTTACGTCTAGTGAAACCCTGGGCTGGAGTAATTCTACCTTCTCACTTGATCTTCACTGCAAACACGTGAATATGTTCAACCCATAAGCTAATATACTGTGTGTTTGATGTGTTTTTTTTTTTTTTCTTTTTTTCACCTATTGATTGTTAAACCCTAGCGACGGGTCACATACATTCTACTACATCGCAATTTTTCAAACGCAACACACAGTTATATAACGGCTCTAGTTAGTTATACTAGTGGGCGCAGTTGTTATCCTTAGTAACCCGTCTTAGGCCCTCTAGTTACCAGCCGCTACAATAGGTTGATAAGATACAACTTTGTTGAACATCCCACCGAAAGCTGAGTAAGACTCCCCAGTTCGACCCCACCACATACTTGACTACATTCCCGTATTCCATTGTGATAACATAAAGATATATATTTCTTTTTTTCTTACTGCGCTACCCCTAGCAGACCTTAATGACCCCACAGTGTCATCACACACTGCCGCTCAACACATAGTGCTTAGCCAACATTACAGTCACCTCTCCCCCCTCAATAAGTTTTCTCACCCTACTTAAACTATACACACCTATTTCTTTTTCGGACCATTCTCTGTAAACCCTAGAGATGGTTGTGCATGAAAATCCCAGTAGATCAGCAGTTTCTGAAATACTCAGACCAGCCCTTCTGGCACCAACAACCATGCCACGTTCAAAGGCACTCAAATCACCTTTCTTCCCCATACTGATGCTCGGTTTGAACTGCAGGAGATTGTCTTGACCATGTCTACATGCCTAAATGCACTGAGTTGCCGCCATGTGATTGGCTGATTAGAAATTAAGTGTTAAGAAGTTGGACAGGTGTACCTAATAAAGTGGCCGGTGAGTGTAGACTCCCTCTACGCAGCCAATTATCCGCCTATGCTCCGTAAACTTCGCCTTTTGCTCCAATCTTGGGAGAAGTTACACCTTTCATGGCTAGGCCGAGTGCGTGCCTTGAAAATGTCGATTCTCCCCAAGCTACTCTACCTTTTCCGCGTCCTGCCAATCCCTATCCCCTCGTACTTCCTTAAAATGGCCCAAAGATCAATAGACACTTTCGTTTGGAGAGGAGGTCTCCCCAGAGTAAATGAAACCACCCTCTACCGTCATCGTTTGAAAGGGGGCTTGGGAGTTCCCAACCTCTCTAAATATTACCGCGCCGCCCAGCTGGGCCAACTGACTCTATACCACGCCTACACTGAACCTCCATTATGGCTATCCTTAGAGGCATCCGAGATGCAACCCGACACCATAGATACAATTCTATGGATTCTCCCAACTCAACGCAAACATATCTCGAACCCCATTATACGACACTCTCTAGCAATCTGGGACTCACATAAATATTCCTCAAAGCTAATTTCGCCCTTTTTGCCCCTTGCTCCACTATGGAATAACATCCTATTCCCCCCAGGCATGGGACCCCTTAGATACTTCCAAAAGTGGGTTGAAGTGGGGATAACTAGAGTTCATCATCTCTTCAATGTCGACGGGATCATCCTGTTCCCGGCCCTTCAAGAAAAACACGGTTTCCCCCCTGGAGAGATATTTAGATACTTACAGCTTAAAAACTTTGTCATCTTCTTATTAAAAAACTCAACCCCTCCATACACCTTTACCCCGTTCGAACAAAGGTGTCGTCAAAGCCCCCACGCCTCGGGAACTATATCCCTCCTTTACTCACTATTAAACTCACCCTCACATAGAAACTGTTTGAAATACACCTCTCGCTGGGAGTCCGATATTGGCTCCACTCTGTCCGACTCGGAATGGTCCCAAATTTGGTCCTCCTCCACTGGAGGAATACTAAACACCCTCATGTTGGAAACCAATTATAAAGTGCTGACCCGCTGGTATCTGACCCCAGCTAGAGTGTCCAAGGCAGTTGCCAACTACTCCCCAAATTGTTTTAGGGGTTGCAACTCAATTGGAGATATGTTCCATATCTGGTGGCTATGCCCAATTGTCAGGAGATTATGGATCAGAATCTATCACTTGGTGTTTTCTGTCACAAACATAAATCTTAGAAAAAACCCTTGGGAGGCCCTACTCAACAAGCGAATCCCCAACATTCCAAAACACACTCAGGCCCTAATATCATTTATATTTTTAGCAACCAAGCAAACGATAGCTCTGGCCTGGAAAAAATCAACCATAGACTTTTCTGTAGTTAAATCACGCCTCTCCTGGTACATGGTTAATGAAAAGCTGTCTGCTATTCTAATGGACAAAGTGGGCAAGTTCGAAAAAGTATGGCTCCCCTGGGCGGAATACGCTAGCCACACTCCCTTTGCCGTACCTGCATTTTATTTAACAAATGCTGAACCCTCGGACTCAGAATGACTTTCCACAATTATCGCGTATATAGTGATTTTACCCCCGGGTCCCCCTTTTCCCCCTTCCTCCCCCAACCCCCTCCCCTACTTTTCTCTTTTCCCCCTGCCTTCCTTACTCCCTCCTCCCCCTACCCCTTATTGTTGTTAGTATATAGGAACGCATGTTACTCATTTACAAGCATTGTGCATAAGTTATGTTCACAGTTTTGTAATGTTACTTACTAATGCACCATATGTAAATGTAAAATTTCAATAAAAATTTATTGTTGAAAAAAAAAAAACCTTGGTAGACACTCAGGAGTAGTGCATTACTAAGCTTATCAGTCTTAGCGCTTTACTTTAGATGAAGTGGCTGCAATTTATGCAGTGCTTTGTTGCATTGATTATATGCTTGGCTGGACAATTTAAGGTCCAGTCAAAACTATTGGTTGTATGGTTGTATATATATATGCAGCGCTTTAATTGAACAGACTGTGTATATGACTGTATAGCATAAATATTTACCACACTCCTAGTCTGATTGAAATAAGTGTTTCACTCGTGCTGACCGCATCTTTTTGGTTGTATAGAGGCGCCTTGTCATTTTTGTGTATGTATGTATATACAGTATGTAGTGTATTTTAATATAAATGTAAATAAAAAGTGTTCATTTTAATGAATATTTATATGGCACTTCTTGGACCACAGTACATTTATCTGTGTTCCTGGTAGGTTCTTCTGTAATCTTGATTGAAGATAGTTGATGAGGTTCTTCCATAGATAGATACACAGATCTTTACTAGGCAGGTCAGAATTTCTGGAGTAGGGAGTGATGTCACAGTACCCAAGTGGACTGCAGGAAAATTACACCGTCTAATTCTAACCGACATTCAGTCCATCCCTTACGAACTTCACCATTGCTAGGGTTAAAGTGGCAAATAACTTAGAAGCTGTGGGGACCTGTCCCTAGAGAACCTCACTTTTTCCCCATTCACACAAAACATGTATATTACAATTCCATAATGCATATAGAGACTTAAGCTAAATTAGCATGGCTGCTAATGATCCATAATGCACATGAAGATTATTGATCCACATACAGTTGGAGTTATCTACTGGCTGTAAATGCATCAACACCTTCACATGAACACACTTACTGAGTATGTCAATGTACAGGTAGTCCTGGATTTACACCTAAAGTGTCTATATGCACCCAGTAACACAACAATGAATATAGCATCATTATTTATATACAATATACATTGGATTCGGGGTAAAGGACTGGATTTTTCTTATGTCCTTAACCCCCTTCTCCTGCTGAGTAACTGGTGCTCAGCCTGACTTCCTTGCAGTTGGGTGTCCAGTCTTTTGGTTCTCCTGCAGATAATAACAGTCCAATATATATAAAATAATGACCAGGAGGAAAATGACAGGACGAAGTGGCGTTGGATTTTATTACAGTCTCCTCCTCATGGCTGAAATCTGAGAGGAGATGTTTCAGCTCGGCACCAAACGTAAGAGGGGTGTTCTGGAGTCTCTCGGGGGCATCTGGGCAAAGGTCAATACTTCTTCTCTGGAGTGATAGGTGCTCTTCTACATAGATACCTAAATTGGGACAAAAGGAACAATACGCTCTGGGAGATCTCCCAGTGCAGTTAATAAACATCCTTATTTGATGCTTCCCTGTCCCCCCAAACTCACTAATTCTTTATACTTTTACTTCAGGATGACCTCCCCCTGTTGACCTTTCTTGAGCTGCTCAGTAATTAGCTAATGCCTCAACTCTCCTGAACCCCACAAAATGAATGCAATTTTCTTTTCCTAGTCAATTGCTTCTGTTTTCTGTACAGACACCCCTACCAGTTTTCCACAATTTAAAAGAGAAACATACAACCCTCGCAGCTACTTAACACCCTAAGAAAACTAAATGTTTAACTAAGGTACACTGACTTTAGTTGTATCCTGCATCAGGTCTAAAGGTACCGTCACATTAAGCGACGCTGCAGCGATATAGACAACGATGCCGATCGCTGCAGCGTCGCTGTTTCGTCGCTGTGTGGTCGCTGGAGAGCTGTCACACAGACAGCTCTCCAGCGACCAACGATGCCGAAGTCCCCGGGTAACCAGGGTAAACATCGGGTTACTAAGCGCAGGGCCGCGCTTAGTAACCCGATGTTTACCCTGGTTACCAGTGTAAATGTAAAAAAAACCAAACACTACATACTTACATTCCGGTGTCTGTCGGGTCCCCCGGCGTCCGCTTCCCTGCACTGTGTAAGCGCCGGCCCTAAAGCAGAGCGGTGACGTCACCGCTGTGCTCTGCTTTACGGCCGGCCGGCGCTGACACAGTGCAGGGAAGCTGACGCTGGGGGACGCGACCGACATCAGAAGGTGAGTATGTAGTGTTTGGTTTTTTTTACATTTTCAATGGTAACCAGGGTAAATATCGGGTTACTAAGCACGGCCCTGCGCTTAGTAACCCGATGTTTACCCTGGTTACCAGTGAAGACATCGCTGGATCTGTGTCACACACACCGATCCAGCGATGTCAGCGGGTGATCCAGCGACGAAATAAGGTGCTGGCCTTCTAGCTCCGAACAACGATATCACAGCAGGATCCTGATCGCTGCTGCGTGTCAAACTCAACGATATCGCTATCCAGGACGCTGCAACGTCACGGATCGCTATCGTTATCGTTGTTAAGTTGTTCAGTGTGAAGGTACCTTTAAACAAAACCATATTATCCGTCCAAACTTCAAGGTCAGCACACAGTATAACATGACACTCCACTGTGTACATCCGTTATCAGTCGATGCTTACTCGCCTATCTTAGCTCACGTAACAACACCCTGTATCTAATCTAAGATGCACAGGAAAACAAACAAACAAAGTCAGTTTTACAGCTGAACTTCATCAAAGCTTAGGTGAACACACACCTCCCTACCTATATTAGTTCAAGCAACAAATCAGAGCATCCATGGATGTGACTCTATTATCCTGCGATCTGTGTTACTCTTATCATTATGAATTATATGGAAACCTGGAGCTAAAAACACAAGTACCAGTAAATAACCTCATTTACTTCACAGGGGGTCTGATAGAAAACAGCAAAAAACCAACAACTAAGGGTACCGTCTCACATTGGCACTTTGATCGCTACGACGGCACGATCTGTGACGTTCCAGCGATATCCATACGATATCGCTGTGTCTGACACGCAGCAGCAATCAGGGACCCCGCTGAGAATCGTACGTCGTAGCAGATCGTTTGAAACTTTATTTCGTCGCTGGATCTCCCGCTGTCATCGCTGCATCGGTGTGTGTGACACCGATCCAGCGATGCGTTCGCTTGTATCCAGGGTAAACATCGGGTTACTAAGCGCAGGGCCGCGCTTAGTAACCCGATGTTTACCCTGGTTACCATCGTAAATGTAAAAAAAAAAAAACAGTACATACTTACATTCCGGTGTCCGTCAGGTCCCTGGCCGTCTGCTTCCTTGCACTGACTGTGAGCGCCGGCCGTAAAGTGAAAGCAGAGCACAGCGGTGACGTCACTGCTCTGCTTTGGCCGGCGCTTACACAGGATGCAGGAGGAGTGTAGGGAAGCGGACGCAGGCACCGGAATGTGAGTATGTGTTTTTTTTATTTTACGTTTACGCTGGTAACCAGGGTAAACATCGGGTTACTAAGCGCGGCCCTGCGCTTAGTAACCCGATGTTTACCCTGGTTACCCGGGGACTTCGGCATCGTTGGTCGCTGGAGAGCTGTCTGTGTGACAGCTCTCCAGCGACCACACAACGACTTGCCAACGATCACGGCCAGGTCGTATCGCTGGTCGTGATCGTTGGTAAATCGTTTTGTGTAACGGTACCCTTACAAATCCTATTATCATTGCAATCACATTGCAACTCAGATAAGGCCCTTCTGCCTCCTGTCTAAACCACACTGGTCTAACAATTCATTTCAATAACAAAAGAGCACACTTAGCAAATAGAAGAAGAATAAAAGGAACTAAAACAAAACAAACAATCAGAAAGACCAAAGACCAGATAGAAACTCTTATAATCTGAGTTTACATCAAGGCCTCACTAGCCTCCCTGGTTGTAATTGGCCATTTTGAGGAGTCTGCCCATGGCTGGGCACAGACTGAGAGAAAATGCCATTATGTCTGTGAAAATGCCTGTGCTCCTTGACAATATTGCTAGGCCCCTCACAATTACTTGTGCAGTAACAGTTCCTTGCAATATGTCCAAAGTGACCACATTTAAAACATTTCACAGAATGATATTTCCTCTCCTTCATCGTACCCGGCCATTTGCAGTACCTGGCAATATGGCCGGAGCCAGCACAGGCATAACATCTAACACATGCCATGCCTGATTTAGGGGCCTGGACAGAACATACTTCCCTCTGTCTGGAACTTTTAAACTCTTCCATTGCTAAGGATGCACTCTTAACAATGTCACGTTTTAACTTTCTTTGTAATTTAGACAGCACATACCTGTCATTACTTTTTATTATTGGATCAAAATTTGATAAAATATTTGATCCCTCACCTGTTCCATCACTTCCCCCTTTTTGCCCTGCACAGGGCACAATTGGTCGGGGATCTGACCTTGTGTTCAGAGACAAAGAGAAGGCCGGCACCACATTTGAAAAATCATTGATGATATTTTTCAGACTAGTAATCAGTTGGGAACTAGTATCCATCTCCACACTGCACTGATTAATAATGGCATCACTGGCTGCTGCCATTTCCTTCACAGCTCTGATCTCAGCCTCAGACTGAATCAGCTGGGCTTCCATATCAACACAATGATTTTTCATTTTCAGCAGTTGTGATTCAAGGCTGGCAATCTGCTTTTCTCTGTCCACATTATACTGTTCTTTCTCTGCCAGTTGTGTCTGTAAGGCACATACTCTCTGCACATTAGTCACACAACACTGGCAGTGGAAATTTGGGGAATCTGCATTACACAGGGATTCCTCATACACACAGATCAGTTTAGCTAACATTTGTAGTCGTTTGCTTGATTTATTCAAGACCGACCGTCTCTCTATGCACATGCTGTCATGCCCATATGCTTGTTCCAATAGGGCAGACCACAGCATTTCTGCAGATTTGGGTACAGTGGGGGTTACTGGGTGAAATTGACTGTGCTTTGCTAATCTTTTAAGGGTCGATAAGTCCATACTCACTCTTCCTGAAGCCATCTTGGTCGTCCTCCTTGTCCCTTCTCTGCTGCTTGAAAAGGTCCTTTTAACTCTGGGACACCTTTTCCTGACCAGCTGGACTTTACCTTGAGAACGACTATGACTCTTTGGAACAATGGACTGGCAAAGATCACCCCAAACTAGATTATACTCAAGCAAAGGAAAAAGAAAAACGTTAAAAAATCAGAAGACTGGGTTCTCTGTTATTGATTTTGTTCCATGTATAGCTTGTATTGAAAATTTGCGTCACCCGTCTGAACTATCAGCGCTCTGAACGCACAGAATTACACAACAGGGCCCTCACCCTGTATCAATGCAATCTGTCCACGTCCCTCCGGCCTGATCAGTTCACAGACGATGACCAGAAATTCTCACAGCTAAACATGAAAAATAAATCTAAACAGTGGGCCTGTAGCTCGCCATTGTAAAAGGATAAGGTTTTCCCTCCACAAATTACTAAAGGGGGGAAACCTCCCTACACCTCTATTGAGGTCCGATATTAACTATTAACGCCGAACTTGGCTATTAATAATTATATCCACTTAATAATACCACAACGTTATCTATTCCTTATACTATACACTAACTGAGACAAAACCGTGTATCAATAAAGGATATTTATTACACACACACACACACACACACACACACACACACACACACACACACACACACACACACACACACACAAGTCTGCAGTATATAACATGCATATATATTTATACTCAAGCTGGTGCCTATAAATATATATATATATATATATATATATATATATATATATATATATATATATATATATATATATATATATATATATATAAAGATTCAAAAAAGAGGCAGCACTCCATTTTAAAGGTGAAAAATGTGGTAGGTTTAATCGACCCACATAGCCGGGCGACGTTTCAGCTCAATCTGAGCCTTGATAAAGGCTCAGATTGAGCTGAAACGTCTCCCGGCTATGTGGGTCGATTAAACCTACCACATTTTTCACCTTTAAAATGGAGTGCTGCCTCTTTTTTGAATCTTTGTAAATCTGGAGTAATCATTGGACTGGTTGCCTGGGGCTCTGCACCCGAAGATAAGTACTAGTGTTGTGCTGTTCCTTTTTTCTATAATATATATATATATATACACACACACAATATACAGATACTACAACTCTAATACAGTAATATCACTACAGTATGCAGTAATATAACAATATCACACAGTAATAATCCACAATATCCAGTAATATCACAACTATACCACAATATAAAAACCACAATTAACAGCCCGATTACCCAAATCACACTTGCAATAACAGCCCTCCCAATCTTTAGCTTACTGACCCTAAGGCATAAGAGTTACAGGGCCTAGTAAGAAAAGGGGATACAGAGTATACTTATCCACCATCCATGGTGATTCCAGGCAATCCAGGCACAGCAAGCGAGACCTCTAAACACATGTGTTGTCCCTTCTATGTCCAACCAAAAAGAGGTGTGTCAAGCCCCAGGTGTGTGGGGATGAAGTCACGAGTCTATTGTCCACTAAGATACACCTCCTCAGTGTTTTTCCAGCTCATGGCAGCTTTGTTCTACAGCAGGCTGGAGGGGGGAGGGCTTTGCTCCATGTGGTATACATGTGGGGGAAATACCCAAAACATGCACTAAACACATCTCTACATAAAGATATACATTTTGGGGCACTTCCTCTTCTACACCCTCCTCGGGTGCGCGCGCGCTCTGGGTTCTACGGCGCACGCGCACACATCACTCATTGATCCTGGCCGTTCCTTCCTCGCCGCTCTGTGGACTCTGACCCAGAAGGTATGCCTTCGCTCTCCTTATCAGGCCACCTCTTCCTCCCAGCGGTGCCTGATTGTCATTTCTGTTTCACATTTGCTTCTGGCAGCATGTCCTTCTGGCTCTCCGCTCCACTGGTTTGCCCTATTTGCCCGTAGCCCTTTGTTTGCCTCGTTGCCTATTTACTCTCCGGTCCTCTCTCCTTTGTTTTCCTTACAGTGCCAGTCTTCCTGTGTCTCCTGACAGTCCTCGCTGCCGTGCCTTCATGGTTCCAGCCAGTATGCTTCTCAATCCTCTCCTGCCAGTTTCCCGTGTCTTTTCCATTCCTGTCAGTCTGCTCCCCTATCCTGTCCGAGTGTCCTGTACTCTTGTCGTCTCCGCCAATAATACCTTCGTCTCAGTCCTGTCCATCTTCCCTGTGCTCTTTCTGAGTTTACCTGTATCTCTGTCCAATTCGTATTCCTGTGCCCCTGCCGTATTACATTCTCTCTTGTACCTCTCCTCTGGGTACTAGCTGCCGCAGCAGTAGTCTCCCTTGGGCCTGCCCCTAATGCTCCCTGTATAGGAGGTGGTTCCACTGGGTCTACTCGCCCTAGGAGGGTTCGCTGTCGCGGTCCAGCGGGTCCACCTTTGGAGTTCTTCTAGCGTTCTGATATGACGTATGTTGATTCTGGAATAGTTGGAGCACAGTGCTATTTTACGGACAAGCTAAAGAATATAACTCTTGTAAATTATCTATTGCCATTGCATTCCCCAGTTTGCATCTTCCTCATCCACTTCATTCCTTGCCTTCCAATAAATCTACCCTTTGTTGTTTGCACCTGATCTTGTGTAGTTTTCCTGCACCGTGGTGGTCCCCCGGCCATTGCTTCACATCCTAAGTATAGGCCAGCAATGTAAAAGACTGGAGAACCCCTCTAATTTTTAATCTTTATGCTAATTAGCCATCTTGATTAATTGGGACTTTGTATGGCAGTCACAGAGCCATAATTGCAAACACATATATACAAACCACCTATTCATGCCAAAGGCTCCCTGATCCACCATTTGGACTGTGCGTTTGAGACTGAGACCATGAGAGCATCAAACTCTATAATGGCTATGAAAGGGGTTTTCTAGGTAAGAGCACTTAGAGGTTTCAATAGGGGCACAATTTCTGTGTATGTGACGCAATACATGTCTCTCGCCTTTTTATAGCAGTTGGGAGATAAGACCTCATCTCCTTTTCTGAATACATACAGGTCCTTCTCAAAAAATTAGCATATAGTGTTAAATTTCATTATTTACCATAATGTAATGATTACAATTAAACTTTCATATATTATAGATTCATTATCCACCAACTGAAATTTGTCAGGTCTTTTATTGTTTTAATACTGATGATTTTGGCCTACAACTCCTGATAACCCCAAAAAACTGTCTCAATAAATTAGCATATTTCAACCGTCCAATCAAATAAAAGTGTTTTTTAATAACAAACAAAAAAACCATCAAATAATAATGTTCAGTTATGTACTCAATACTTGGTCGGGAATCCTTTGGCAGAAATGACTGCTTCAATGCGGCGTGGCATGGAGGCAATCAGCCTGTGACACTGCTGAGATGTTATGGAGGCCCAGGATGCTTCAATAGCGGCCTTAAGCTCATCCAGAGTGTTGGGTCTTGCGTCTCTCAACTTTCTCTTCACAATATCCCACAGATTCTCTATGGGGTTCAGGTCAGGAGAGTTGGCAGGCCAATTGAGCACAGTAATACCATGGTCAGTAAACCATTTACCAGTGGTTTTGGCACTGTGAGCAGGTGCCAGGAAGCATGAAGTGCTCCAAAATCTCCTGATAGCTAGCTGCATTGACCCTGCCCTTGATGAAACACAGTGGACCAACACCAGCAGCTGACATGGCACCCCACACCATCACTGACTGGGTACTTGACACTGGACTTCAGGCATTTTGGCATTTCCTTCTCCCCAGTCTTCCTCCAGACTCTGGCACCTTGATTTCCGAATGACATGCAAAATTTGCTTTCATCAGAAAAAAGTACTTGGGACCACTTAGCAACAGTCCAGTGCTGCTTCTCTGTAGCCCAGGTCAGGCGCTTCTGCCGCTGTTTATGGTTCAAAAGTGGCTTTACCTGGGGAATGCGGCACCTGTAGCCCATTTCCTGCACACGCCTGTGCACGGTGGCTCTGGATGTTTCCACACCAGACTCAGTCCACTGCTTCCTCAGGTTCCCCAAGGTCTGGAATCGGTCCTTCTCCACAATCTTCCTCAGGGTCCGGTCACCTCTTCTCGTTGTACAGCGTTTTCTGCCACATTGTTTCCTTCCAACAGACTTACCATTGAGGTGCCTTGATACAGCACTCTGGGAACAGCCTATTTGTTGAGAAATTTCTTTCTGGGTCTTACCCTCTTGCTTGAGGGTGTCAATGATGGCCTTCTTGACATCTGTCAGGTCGCTAGTCTTACCCATGATGGGGGTTTTGAGTAATGAACCAGGCAGGGAGTTTTTAAAAGCCTCAGGTATCTTTTGCATGTGTTTAGAGTTAATTAGTTGATTCAGAAGATTAGGGTAATAGGTCGTTTAGAGAACCTTTTCTTGATATGCTAATTTATTGAGACAGGTTTTTTGGGTTATCAGGAGTTGTAGGCCAAAATCATCAGTATTAAAACAATAAAAGACCTGACAAATTTCAGTTGGTGGATAATGAATCTATAATATATGAAAGTTTAATTGTAATCATTACATTATGGTAAATAATGAAATTTAACACTATATGCTAATTTTTTGAGAAGGACCTGTATATATTTTCTCTAGAAGGGAGTGAGGCAATTAAACCTTTTGCTTTGGGACCCCTGAATGCAATGAATGTCCCTGCTAGTAGGACCTCAATCACTGTGTGTCTGTAATGACTGACTCTGCTCTAGCAATGCCATTAATTAGTACCTTTTTTTAAAGTCTACTTTTTATGTGTTTACCATTACGGATGGAGTTTAGTCTTTCCAGATATTTTCCGGATTCATCAATTGCTACTTTTCAATAAGTTGCAAAATTTGTCACAGATGTACACCAGTTTTCCCCTGGAATGAGTTTATGCAAGCCAGAATTTATTTGCCCAATTTTTATGACATTTTGCAAACTGTGCAAATTTTTATACTAAAAGTCACAAATAAGGTGAAAGGCAAAAATAAAGATGATTTTTACTTTGCACTAAATTTATGAACCACTTATGCCATTTTAAAGAATTTGGTGTTAAAAAACAAACAAACAAGTACCAAAAGACAAAAAAGAAAAGGTGACTTAAAATAAAAAGCAAATGATGAATTGAGGCCGTAGAGCTGCTTTTTAATACATTTTTATAGAAATACATATATTTACATTTTTCTTATGGGTAGTCAAATCCTATTTTTTTCTATTATTACTATTATTAATTTTGCTGCGTAAATCTTTACAAGATGAAATCTTATAGATAAGCACACCACTATGAAAATATTTCTGAACACTTTCTATTCTATAATGTAGGTTTACATATACCTAATGCTATATCCCATTTGACTTACTCCTTTAGAGGATCATCTGATTGGAGAGTCTTGGGGCTTTCCAGTTCGGTAGACGCCATATTTCTACAGTTATGGTCCTGGTGTTTGGGCTCTTCTTTTTACTATTACAACTGTGACACCTAGTGGGCAAAAATCAACATTACAATTCAAATGTATACTGAATTTAAAGGGTTATTCTCAAGTTGTCTCAGTACACAAGACTGCAATCTCCTCACTCCCTGGTTTCCTCCTGGGCAGACTCTCCTCCTTGAGTGACAGGTCTGGCGATACCAAAGTTGTTGTATTAGTAAAACTATAAAGCTCTGCTTTAACACATTCAGTTATCAATGCTTGTTCTGAGGTTTACACTATAGACTCTGTATTTACATATATTGGGGAAAATAAGTATTTGATACACTGCCAATTTTGCAAGTTTTCCCACCTACAAAGAATGGAGAGGTCTGTAATTTTATTGTAGGTACACTTCAACTGAGAGACAGAATCTAAAAATGAAAACCAGAAAATCACATTGTATGATTTTTACATAATTAAATAGCATTTTATTGCATGAAATAAGGGTGGTGACTATTGTGGCTATGTCCAAGTATTGTTTCCTGAAACACCAGAAAGTTAAAGTTTAAAAAAGACCTTGTGGCCAATGTGAAAACTGCAAGATTTCTAATTTGTACTTTTAATAAAAACTGTGATATGGAAAAATTAACCATTGCCATTTTTTTTATATACATTTGACACAAAAACCCGATTTACCCCCAATGATGTACATTTATGTCATTGGTCAATAAGGAATATATGAAGCTGGTTCAGGAGCTGAGCCTGCTTCAATACCAAGCAGATGCCATCTGTGTTACATAGTCAGCATCTGCCTGTAACTGCATCAACTGGAGCTTGCTCTGATCACTGCACTTGAACCATTTAAATACTGCTGTCAATCTCTGAAAGTGGCATCCAAATTACTTCATTGCCAGTGAGTGAACGCACTGTCTCCCATCAGCCACCATGACACGATTATGGAGAACCAATGATTTACCACAGCAGCTGGGGACCTGCTAAAGGCAACAGTAACAGCCATGTTACCCATCCTGCGTTGTTCAGTCACAGGCTGAGCTCCACAGGAGAATCTCTATATGCTGCAAAACATTAGTGACCAAAGCGGGTTAACGTTCCCAAAGGGGACTAAAAGTAAAAACTAAAAAAAAGTGCTTAAAAAGATATAAACAATTTAAAATCACCAAACAACAGATCCAGAATTGAGCGGCACCAGGTAACGTGGATAATCTTCACAGGCTGTGACTATGGAGGACAGATTTTTCCAAAGACTTCTAACACAAAGCTCTATTCTTGCATGTACGGGAGGTGCTCTTCATATAACAAGAAAATAGAAATCCACATAATGCAAAGTTTAAACAGATGCGGCACTCACCCGAATGTTGCAGAAATCAGTGTCTTTTATTCGCTTTATGCGACATTAGACATTTGCGGAGAGGCAGCAGGAGACAGAGAGGGGTGCGGGGAGAAGAAAGTGGACTTTAGTACTTATCATTTCCAATTCCTCTTTATGGTTGCAATCCTTTAACACAGCATCGGAGTCTGGCTTCCTAGCAGGGAGAGAGGGTGCGGTGGAATTCTTTATGGATTCCCACCATAAAGAGGAATTGGAAATGATAAGTACTAAAGTCCACTTTCTTCTCCCCGCACCCCTCTCTGTCTCCTGCTGCCTCTCCGCAAATGTCTAATGTCGCATAAAGCGAATAAAAGACACTGATTTCTGCAACATTCGGGTGAGTGCCGCATCTGTTTAAACTTCAGACGGGCCTGCGCATGTGCCTTCTTGAGCAGGGGGACCTTGCGGGCACTGCAGGATTTTAAACCTTTACGGCGTAATGTGTTACCAATGGTTTTCTTGGTGACTGTGGTCCCAGCTGCCTTGAGATCATTAACAAGTTCCCCCCGTGTAGTTTTAGATCTCTCACCTTCCTCATGATCAAAGATACCCCACAAGGTGAGATTTTGCAAGGTGCCCCAGATCGATGTCGATTGACAGTCATTTTGTATTTCTTCCATTTTTTTACAATTGCACCAACTGTTGTCTCCTTCTCACCCTGCATCTTACTTATGGTTTTGTAGCCCATTCCAGCTTTGTGCAGGTCTAGGATCTTGTCCCTGACATCCTTAGAAAGCTCTTTGGTCTTGCTCATGTTGTAGAGGTTAAAGTCTGACTGATTATCTGAGTCTGTGGACATGAGTCTTTTATACAGTTGTGCTCAAAAGTTTACATAGCCCGGCAGAATTTTTGCTTTCTTGGCCTTTTTTCAGAGAATATGAATGATAACACCAAAACTTTATGTCCAATCATGGTTAGTGGTTGGGTGAAGCCATTTATCGTCAAACTACTGTGTTTTCTCTTTTTAAATCAGAATGACAACTCAAAACATCCAAATGACCCTGATCAAAAGTTTACATACCCCATTTCTTAATACTGTGTATTGCCCCCTCTAACATCAATGACAGCTTGAAGTCTTTTGTGTTAGTTGTGGATGAGGTTCTTTATTTACTCAGATGGTAAAGCTGCCCACTCTTCTTGGCAAAAAGCCTCCAGTTCCTGTAAATTCCTGGGCTGTCTAGCATGAACTGCAGGCTTGAGATCTCCCCAGAGTGGCTCAATGATATTGAGGTCAGGAGACTGAGATGGCCACTCCAGAACCTTCATTTTGACATGGCCTTGTGTTTTGGGTTGTTGTCATGTTGGAACGTCCAAGTACATCCCATGGCAGCTTCCGGGCTGATGAGTGCAAATTTACATCCAGTATTTGCTGATAACGTGCTGCATTCATCGTTCCTTCAACTTTGACCAAGTTTCTTGCGCCCTTGTAGCTCACGCATCCCCAAAACATCAGCGATCCATCTCCGTGCTTTACAGTAGGAATGGTATTTCTTTTATCATAGGCCTTGTTGAGAGCTCTCCAAGTGTAACGTTTATGGTTGTGGACAAAAAGTTCAATTTTGGTCTCATCACTCCAGATTACCTTATTCCAGAAGTTTTGAAGCTTGTCTCTGCGCTGTTTTGCATATTGTAGGCGAGATACTTTGTGGAATTTGTACAGTAATTACTTTATGCTGTTGACTCGAACATGCAGCCACACCGCTAGTTTTCAGAGAGTCCAGTATTTTAGCTGATGTTATTTGTGGGTTTTTTTTTTGCATCCAGAACAATTTTCCTGGCAGCTGTGGATGAAATTTCTGTTGGTCTACCTGACTGTGGTATTATTTTTACAGAGCCCCTGATTTTCCATTTGTTAATCACAGTTTGAATGCTGATGACTGGCATTATCAATTCCTTGGATATCGTTTTGTATCCCTTTCCTGTTTTATAAAGTTCAGCTACCTTTTTCCATAAATCCATTGACAATTCTTTTGCTTTCCCCATGACTCACAATCCAGAAACATCAGTGGCTGGATGAAAGATGCAAGAGTCTGTCTGGTCCCAGAAACTCACTCAGCTTTTATACACACACACTCATTACAATCAAACAGGTCAAAGGTGAGGATGTCACCTTTAGTAGAAATTCAAACCCATCTGTGTCATTTTCTGTGCATGTTATCAGGCCAAAATCATCAGGGTATGTAAACCTTTGACCAGGTTCATTTGAATGTTTTGGTTTGTCATTATGACTTAAAAAGAGAAAACACAGTAGTTTGATAATAAATGGTGTCACCCAACCGCTATCCATGAGTGGAGAAAAAGTTTTGGTGTTATCATTTATATTCTCTGAAAAAAGGCGAAGAAAGCAAAAAAACGTGAAAAAAACGTGGTAAAAACGCTAAAAAAACCACAAAAAAACGCATGCAGTTTTCTTGAGGAAAATGTCCGGTTTTCTTCAGGAATTTTCTGCAAGAAATTCTTACGTGTGCACATACCCAAAAGGTGACTATGTAAAACAGCTGTCTTTAATGCAGGTAACTAGTCGATTAGGAGCGTCTAACTGGTCTGTAGGAGCCAGAACTCTTAATGGTTGGTAGGGGATCAAATACTTATTTCTCACTGCAAAATGCATATACATTTATATAATTTATACAATGTGATTTTCTGGATTTTATTTTTGATATTCTATCTCTCAATGTTAAATTTAACCTACCCTTAAAATTACAGAATGTTCATGTCTTTGTCAGTGGGCAAACTTAAGGCCCCGTCTCACTAAGCGATTTACCAACGATCACGACCAGCGATACGACCTGGCCGTGATCGTTGGTAAGTCGCTGTGTGGTCGCTGGGGAGCTGTCACACAGACCGCTCTCCCCAGCGACCAACGATCAGGGGAACGACTTCGGCATCGTTGAAACTGTCTTCAACGATGCCGAAGTCCCCCTGCAGCACCCGGGTAACCAGGGTAAACATCGGGTTACTAAGCGCAGGGCCGCGCTTAGTAACCCGATGTTTACCCTGGTTACCAAAAAAAACAAACAGTACATACTCGCCTTTCGGTGTCCAGGTCCCTTGCCGTCTGCTTCCTGCTCTGACTGAGATCCGGCCGTACAGCGAGAGCAGAGCGCAGCGGTGACGTCACTGCTGTGCTCTCATTTCTCACTGTACGGCCGGCAGTCAGTGAGAGCAGGAAGCAGACGGCAAGGGACCTGGACACCGAAAGGCGAGTATGTACTGTTTGTTTTTTTTTACATTTACGCTGGTAACCAGGGTAAACATCGGGTTACTAAGCGCGGCCCTGCGCTTAGTAACCCGATGTTTACCCTGGTTACCAGTGAAGACATCGCTGGATCGGTGTCACACACACCGATTCAGCAATGTCAGCGGGGCCTCAACGACCAAAAAAAGGTCCAGGCCATTCCGACACGACCAGCGATCTCGCAGCAGGGGCCTGATCGCTGGTACGTGTCACACATAGCGAGATCGCTATGGAGGTCGCTGTTGCGTCACAAAACTTGTGACTCAGCAGCGATCTCGCTAGCGATCTCGCTATGTGAGACGGGGGCTTTACAAAATCAGCAAGGGATCAAATACTTATTCCCCCCACTGTATAATTAATGATAGGTTGGTGTATATATAGTGACTTACATAACAGCGGCACAACCATGCCATCACCAGTCACCATGTGCCACCTACTGCCCAGTAGTTGTAACTTGTGGTGAAGTAATCAGGGAATGGTGGATACACTTCATAATCGAGTTAATAACCTGTTGTCCCTGGACAGCGGAGGTCCGCTCGGTATCTGATGGGACTTTATATTGGAAAATTATTAAAATTCCCTGTGTTGGAGAGATTTGTGCAATCATGCCCAGCATTTCTGCAAACTGAAAATATTTTTTCTACTGATTTACCTCTCGGTCTTTCCAGTGCACAACTGAAAACCTCCTCCACAGTCTGCTTCCTGAGTGGGCGGACAGTGTCACTGTGACGTCTACCTTCATAACAGTTAGTGAGCACTGCCACATTTAAAGGGACCTGTCACCAGGTTTTCCCTATGTAAACTAAATCTACAACTCACAGGGTATGTGCACACATTAAGTATTAGCTGTAGACATTTCTGCATCAAAACTGTGTCGTTTTGCATGCATTTTATTTTATGCATTTTCCCCATTTGTTAGAATGGGTGAAGAATGCTGAAAGAACTGAAGTGATGCACATATGAAACTGCTTCAAATCTGCAAGAAAAAAATCATTTCACTCATTCATTCTGCTGGTACATTAAAACACTGCATTTTTTCGGCAAAAACTTCAAGTGTGAACATGCTCTTAGGGTGAACTTGTCACCTATTTCACAAGGACAAAACCACGAGCTGCATGAATCAGAGCCTTGGTGGTCGATCGCAGCCAGGTATATTTCTCTCCGATCAGACAATTCAGAAAGGATATGTTTTAAAGATCGGGCTAGGGACCATAGCCAGGGAGAAGACTAGTCTAGCGCCACTCCTCAGAGGGCTTCTCCCAATGCTGCTGCAGGTGATTGACTGGTCTCTTCTGTGTGTTTACATAGGGAGAGACCTGTCAATCACCTGCAATGGCACAGTAAAAAAACTGGATGGGTCAGCACTGGGCTATCTGGTCTCCAGCTATGGTCCCTGACTGGATCTTTAATGTACATATTCTCAGAAATTCTGGGGTATTTTAGGGAAAAATATTCCTATATTCCTGGGTGCTAGTGTACAGTGAATGTGCTTGTATAAGGTGTTATCCAAGCATGCTCGAGTGTTAACAGAGTACCTAAGGGGTGCTCAAATACTATTACAGGGACTGCATATAGGGTTAATGCCTTATACTACAGGGTCTGCCTATGGGGTGCTGCCTAATACTACAAGGTCTGCCTATGGGGGTGCTGCCTTATACTACAGAGTCTGCCTATGGGAGTGCTGCCTTATACTAAAGGGTCTGCCTATGGGGTACTGCCTTATACTAAAGGGTCTGCCTATGGGGGTGCTGCCTTATACTACAGAGTCTGCCTATGGGGGTGCTGCCTTATGCTAATGGGTCTGCCTATGGGGTGCTGCCTTGTGCTAGAGTCTGTCTATGGGTGCTGCCTTGTGCTATAGAGTCTGCCTATGGGGGTGCTGCCTTATACTAAAAGGTCTGCCTATGGGGTGCTGCCTTTTACTACAGGGTCTGCCTATGGGGTGCTGCCTTATGCTACAGAGTCTGCTTATGGGTGCTGCCTTGTGCTATAGTCTTCCTATAGGTGCTGCCTTGTGCTATAGAGTCTGCCATTGGGTGCTGCCTTGTGCTATAGAGTCTGCCTATGGGGGTGCATTATACAATATAGAGTAGGCCTATGGGGTGGTACTATGCAGTGAGGGGGCATTATACTGTGTATAAGAGAGCATTATACTGTGTATAGGGGAGCTGTAAAGGGGAGCCTCGGGACATTATTAAATGTAAAGTGGGCACTTATTGTTATATGGGAGCTCAGGTTACTGTGACTGTCAAAGGGGCACACAGGGCATTAGTACTTTCTAGAGAGCAAAATATGTGCACTGTTTTCTAGGGTCCTTACACCTGGCATTACTATAATATAAAGGGTAGCTTTAGAATTTAGAAGGCACAGAGAACCACACAGCAGGTGCAGTAATAAGGACACATACGGCAGCAGCGGCTCAGTATTGAGGTATCAGGGGCAGTAATAGGGACACATACGGCAGCAGCGGCTCAGTATTGGGGTATCAGGTGCAGTAAAAGGGACACATACGGCAGACCCTGTAGTATAAGGCAGCACCCCATAGACAGACCCTGTAATATTAGGCAGTACCCCATAGGCAGACGCTGTAGTATAAGGCAGCACCCCCATAGGCAGACCCTGTAGTATAAGGCAGCACCCCTATATGCAGACCCTGTAGTAAAAGGCAGCATCACCATAGGCAGACCTTGTAGTATAAGGCAGCACCCCCATAGGCAGACCTGATAATATAAGGCAGCACCCCTATAGGCAGAATCTGTAGAATAAGGCACCACCCCCTAGGCAGACCCTGTAGTATAAGGCGGCAGACCCTGTAATATAAGGCAGCACCCCCATAGGCAGACCCTGTAGTATAAGGCAACACCCCCATAGGCAGACCCTGTAGTAAAAGGCAGCACCCCTATAGGCAGACCCTGTAGTATAAGGCAGCACCCCATTAAAAAAAATAAATACTCACCTCTCTTCCTCCTTGTTCCCGCAGTGCTCCGAGCTCCCGCTCATCTCCTGACAGCGGGAGCCAAGTAGTGATGTCATCGCGCCTGCTGTCAGTGTCGGCGTCGGTGACGTCAGACACTGACAGGGGGAGAATGGGAGGAGTGTAGCGCAGAGCTCCTTCCCTCATCAATGCGGTCAGCTGCATCGGCTAAATTCCGAAACAGCTGACCTCGCGATGACGGGCGAGGGGCCCACTACTGGCATCGGGCCACCCGCCTGCTCAGGGGCCCTATAGCTGCAGAGCAGGGAGATTGATTCTCCCTGCTCTGCCGCAGAATGTATCTATCGTGCGCCGATAGAGCTACAGTAGCGTAGCACCGGGTGGGCCCCCTCTGAGCACCGGGCCCGTGGCGATGGCTCCCTCTGCCCCCCCCCCCCCCGGTAGCTACGCTACTGATAGGATTAGATACACAGGTGAGCAGACAGTAACACACAGGATAGGATTAGATACATGGTTCAGCAGTCAGTATCACACAGGATAGGATTACATACACAGGTCAGCAGTCAGGATCACACAGGATAGGATTAAATACATGGCTCAACTGACAATAACACACAGGAGAGGATTAGATACAGTTGTGACCAAAAGTATTGACACCCCTGCAATTCTGTCAGATAATACTCAGTTTCTTCCTGAAAATGATTGCAAACACAAATTCTTTGGTATTATTATCTTCATTTAATTTGTCTTAAATGAAAAAACACAAAAAGAATTGTCCTAAAGCCAAATTGGATATAATTCCACACCAAACATAAAAAAGGGGGTGGATAAAAGCATTGGCACTGTTCGAAAAATCATGTGATGCTTCTCTAATTTGTGTAATTAACAGCACCTGTAACTTACCTGTGGCACCTAACAGGTGTTGGCAATAACTAAATCACACTTGCAGCCAGTTGACATGGATTAAAGTTGACTCAACCTCTGTCCTGTGTCCTTGTGTGTACCACATTGAGCATAGAGAAAAGAAAGAAGACCAAAGAACTGTCTGAGGACTTCAGAAACCAAATTGTGAGGGAGCATGAGCAATCTCAAGGCTACAAGTCCATCTCCAAAGACCTGAATGTTCCTGTGTCTACTGTGCGCAGTGTCATCAAGAAGTTTACAGCCCATGGCACTGTGGCTAACCTCCCTAGATGTGGACGGAAAAGAAAAATTGACGAGATTTCAACGCAAGATTGTGCGGATGTTGGATAAAGAACCTCGACTAACATACAAACAAGTTCAAGCTGCCCTGCAGTCCGAGGGTACAACAGTGTCAACCCGTACTATCCGTCGGCGTCTGAATGAAAAGGGACTGTATGGTAGGAGACCCAGGAAGACCCCACTTCTTACCCCGAGACATAAAAAAGCCAGGCTGAAGTTTGCCAAAACTTACCTGAAAAAGCCTAAAACATTTTGGAAGAATGTTCTCTGGTCAGATGAGACAAAAGTAGAGCTTTTTGGGCAAAGGCATCAACATAGAGTTTACAGGAGAAAAAAAGAGGCATTCAAAGAAAAGAACACGGTCCCTACAGTCAAACATGGCGGAGATTCCCTGATGTTTTGGGGTTGCTTTGCTGCCTCTGGCACTGGACTGCTTGACCGTGTGCATGGCATTATGAAGTCTGAAGACTACCAACAAATTTTGCAGCATAATGTAGGGCCCAGTGTGAGAAAGCTTGGTCTCCCTCAGAGGTCATGGGTCTTCCAGCAGGACAATGACCCAAAACACACTTCAAAAAGCACTAGAAAATGGTTTGAGAGAAAGCACTGGAGACTTCTAAGGTGGCCAGCAATGAATCCAGACCTGAATCCCATAGAACACCTGTGGAGAGATCTAAAAATGGCAGTTTGGAGAAGGCACCCTTTAAATATCAGGGACCTGGAGCAGTTTGCCACAGAAGAATGGTCTAAAATTCCAGCAGAGCATTGTAAGAAACTCAGTGATGGTTACCGGAAGCGGTTGGTCGCAGTTATTTTGGCTAAAGGTTGTGCAACCAAGTATTAGGCTGAGGGTGCCAATACTTTTGTCTGGCCCATTTTTGGAGTTTTGTGTGAAATGATCAATGTTTGGCTTTTTGCTTCATTCTCTTTTGTGTTTTTTCATTTAAGACAAATTAAATAAAGATAATAATACCAAAGAATTTGTGATTGCAATCATTTTCAGGAAGAAACTGAGTATTATCTGACAGAATTGCAGGGGTGTCAATACTTTTGGCCACAACTGTACATGGCTCAGCAGACAGTATCACACAGGAGAGGATTAGATACATGGTTCAGCGGACTGTATCACACAGGATAGGATTATGTACACGGCTCAGCAGACAGTGTCACACAGAAAAGGATTAGATACACGGCTCAGCAGACAGTGTCACACAGGATAGGATTAGATATACGGCTCAGCAGACTGTATCACACAGGAGACGATTAGATACATGGCTGAGCAGACAGTATCACACAGGATAGGATTGGATACGCAGCTCAGCAGACAGTGTAACAGAAGATAGGATTAGATACTCAGCTCAGCAAACTGTATCACACAGGATAGGATTAGATACACGGCTCAGCAAACAGTATCACACAAGATAGGATTAGATACACGGCTCAACAGACAGTATCACACATGATAGGATTAGATACATGGCTCAGCAGACAGTAACACACAGGACAGGATTAGATACACGGCTCAGCAGACAGTATCACACAGGACAGGATTAGATACACGGCTCAGCAGTCAGTATCACACAGGATAGGTTTAGATACACAGCTCAGCAGACAGTAACACACAGGATAGGATTAGATACACAGCTGAGGAGACAGTACCACACAGGATAGGATTAGGTACACAGCTCAGCAAACAGTATCACACAAGATAGGATTAGATACACGGCTCAACAGACAGTATCACACATGATAGGATTATATACATGGCTCAGCAGACAGTAACACACAGGATAGGATTAGATACACGGCTCAGCAGACAGTATCACACAGGACAGGATTAGATACACGGCTCAGCAGTCAGTATCACACAGGATAGGATTAGATACACAGCTCAGCAGACAGTAACACACAGGATAGGATTAGATACACAGCTCAGGAGACAGTACCACACAGGATAGGATTAGGTACACAGCTCAGCAGACAGTATCACACAGGACAGAATTAGATACACAGCTCAGCAGATGGTATCACACAGGATAGGATTAGATACACAGCTCAGCAACAGGATGTGCCAAAGGAGAGGACCTTTTAATTCCAAGAATTCCACTCATTCCATCTGATTTGCCTTTTGATTTTAAACGCCTCCAGTTTGCAATATCCATTAGCAAGGCTCAGGGACAGCCCTTGAAAGTAGTAGAGATTGATTTGCAATCTCCATGCTTTTTTCATGGTCAGCTTTACGTGGCCTGTTCAAGAGTTGTAAGTGTCAAAAATCTGTTCATCTTTGCACCGGAAGGAAAAACCAAAAATGTTGTTTATCAAAAGGCTCTTGAATGAGTTGAAAATAAAATACTATCAATACTTAGGTAATCATTTAGTTAATTTGTGTTGCAAATCTGTAGTGTTGAGTATATGATGTGAAATGTTTTTATGTGCAATATAATCATTATAATTTGTTATAACTAACCACGGTTAGTTACTATGCCCGAGCAACGCCGGGCTCTTCAGCTAGTAAATAATATGACTGTATCTGGCGTCAGTTCCTCTAATGATCCATAATAACGTGCACTTGACACACATACTTTTTTGAAATATGGATTCACAGACATTGAGCCATAATAGCCTGCAGTCATCTCATTGGCACATTGCAGACTGCTGGAAACTGATGGAGGGGAAACTTTTTTCCATGGTAGAGATGTGTACTATTGTATAAAGATGGATCTTGAAAAGTTTTCTCCCTTGATAACTGCAGGTCTTATGATACTTCCACATATCTCAGTACAGCATTAGGAAAGGGAAAAGAAAGAAAAAAACAATGCAGTTAATAATCATCTGCACAAATCATGGGCATGATGAGGACAAAGTGCAAGTTACAAAAAAAGCAGTAAAGCCGCACCCTATAATTATATAGTCTCTATGGACATCAGGGCGCACGTCCTCACCAGGGGGTCCATCCCAGATAGAACATCCAAATCCAAACTGAAGAAAAGGACAGCGCCACACCAGATAGTGAAAAGCAGCTCACATATTTATTCTGCAGAGCTGCTTTTCACTATCTGGTGTGGCGCTGTCCTTTTCTTCAGTTTGGATTATGATGAGGACAAAGTCCACACTCACCTCAATACGCACACTTACCTCAACACACATTCACCTCAACACACACACACTTACATCAAGACACACAATCGCCTCAACACACATACCTCAACACACACACTCACCTCAACACATAGACTCGCCTCAAAACATATTCACCTCAACACAAATCCATACCCCAAAACAAACATACTCACTTCAACACACACATTCCCCTCAACACACACTTGTCAAAACACACACACTGACCTCAACACACACACCTCGACACACACACCTCAAAACCCACATACTCACCTCAACACACACTCACCTCAACACTCACTCAACTCAACACACATGCACACTCAACACATACATATGTACTTTCCATCACATTGCTGGGTCACCACACAAACCGCTTCAATGCTGCAGTTCTGGAAACACTCAAGTAGGTACACACACACACATACATGCACAGGCATATGCACACACGCCCACCTTCTGTGATGGATCTTGAAAAGTTTTCTCCCTTGATAACTGCAGGTCCTATGATAGTCTTTCCACAACACACTCAGTACAGCACTGGAGAAGGGTCAGGAAAAAAGAAAACAATGCAGTTAATAATCATCTGCACAAATCATGGGCATGATGAGGACACAGTCCACACTCATCTCAAAACCCACACACTCACATCAACATACACTCATCTCAACACACACACAATTACCTCAACACACATACCTCAACACACAGTGGCGTAACTACAAAGTTATGGGCCCCGGTGTGAACTTCCAAATGGGGCCCCCCCTGCAATACAATTCAGTATAACCCCCATAGAATACAATGCAGTCCCACTCATAGTATAATGCAGCCCCTCCATACAGGGGCAGTGAGAAAGACACGAGCAAATGGTGACGAGGGGGCAGGGGAGAGGGCACAAGGGGGTTAGGGGAGACAGGCACAAGGGTAACATATGGGGGCTAGGGAGCAAGGAAGACAGGCACAAGGGTACACATGGGGGCTAGGAGGCAGGGAAGAAGGTTACAAGGGGACTAGTGGGCAAGGGAGACTGACACAAGGGGACAAGGGAGACTGACACAAGGGGACTAGTGGGCAAGAGAGCCTTACACAAGGGGCACACGGGGACAAGTGGGCAAGGGAGACTGACACAAGGGGCACACGGGGACTAGTGGACAAGGGAGACTGGCACAAGGGGACACAGGGACTAGTGGGAAAGGGAGACTGACACAAGGGGACACACGGGGACTAGTGGGCAAGGGAGACTGATACAAGGGGACTAGTGGACAATGGAGACTGACACAAGGGGACACACGGGGACAAGGGACAAGCACAAGGGGACAAGGGAGACAGTCACAAGGGGACACACAGGGACTATTGGGCAAGAGAGACTGACACAAGGGGACACACGGGGACAAGGGATACAAGCACAAGGGGACACACAGGGACAAGTGGGAAAGGGAGACTGACACACAGGGACTAGTGGGCAAGGGAGACTGACACAAGCACAAGGGGACAAAGGAGACTGACACAAGCACGAGGGGACAAAGGAGAAAGGCACATGGGGACACACAGGGACTAATTGGCAAGGGAGACTGGCACACGGGGACAAGGAACACAAGCATAAGGGGACAAGGGAGACAGGCTCAAGGGGACACACGGGCACCTGACCTGCCAGAGCCGCTTGCAGCGGCGACCGCTGCAACCGTGGTAGTTACGCCCCTGTCTCACACACACACACACACACACACACTACAGATATCACACACACACTACAGATATCACACACACACACACACACACACTACAGATATCACACACACACACTACAGATATCACACACACACACTGCAGATATCACACACACACATACTAGATATCACACACACATACTACAGATATCACACACATACTACAGATATCACACACACACACATACTACAGATATCACACACACACTACAGATATCACACACACACATACTACAGATATCATACACACACACACACACACACACACTACAGATATCACACACACACACTACAGATATCACACACACACACACTACAGATATCACACACACACACACTACAGATATCACACACATACTACAGATATCACACACACATACTACAGATATCACACACACACTACAGATATCACACACACACACACACACTACAGATATCACACACACACACTACAGATATCACACACACACACTACAGATATCACACACATACTACAGATATCACACACACACTACAGATATCACACACACATACTACAGATATCACACACACACTACAGATATCACACACACACACTACAGATATCACACACACACACACTACAGATATCACACACACACACTACAGATCACACACACACACACATACTACAGATATCACACACACACATACTACAGATATCACACACACACACACACACACTACAGATATCAGACACACACACCAGATACCAGCTCATATACACAACTCACAATCTCCTCTCTGGTACAGGGGTGGCTGATGTAATCCGGCTGCAGCTCCTCAGCTTCTCCTGACTAAAGCGGCTCTGTCCCACACCTCCCCCCCTGCCCCCTAGATGAATTTTCATCTACACCTTGTTTTTGACTTTGCAACCCAGCAGGTTCTTTATAGGTTTATATGTTGTGGCTTAGAGGTAGGCCCTCTGCTGGCTGAGAGGGCATTTTCGGTTTAGGTGTTTCTCCCCCCTGCTCTCGCCTTCTGTCCCGGGGCTGCAGAGTGCAGAGCAGGAGAAGCTGTCTCACCGTGATGACTGGAGCTGCTTCCTGTCTCTCACGTGCCCCGGCTGCCCCCTCCCCCTAGATACGCCTCGGACTGTTGCCGTGCAGGAGGAATCTCCTGCACTGCAACATGGTGTTGGGTGCCTCTGACCTGCCGGGCCCCTGACCCGCCGGGACCGGTCGCACTGGCGACCGCTGCGACCGCGGTAGTTACGCCCCTGTCAACACACAAACTCACACCTCAACACACACACTGACCTGAACACATACTCACCTCAACACACAGTTACCTCAACACACACTCACCTCAACACACACTCACCTCAACACACAGACTCGGCTCAACAGTCACACTCACCTCAACACACACTCAATTCAACACACACACTCACCTCAACACACAATCACCTTAACACAGTCACCTCAACACACACTCACCTCAACACACATATCTCAAAACACACACACTCACCTGAACACATACAAACACTCATCTCAACACAAATCCATACCTCAAAACACACACACTCACCTGAACACATACAAACACTCATCTCAACACAAATCCATACCTCAAAACACACACGCTCACCTCAACTCACATGGGAAGTCATCTCAACACATACATATGTACTTGCCATCACATTGCTGGGTCATCACACAAACTGCTTCAATGCTGCAGTTCTGGACATAGTAGGTACACACACACACATACATGCACAGGCACACACACTCAGCTCAACACTCAAACTCACTTCAACACTCACCTCAACACAGGGCCAGACTGGCCATCGGGCACTTCTGGCAAATGCCAGAAGGGCCGGTGCCAGTAGTGGGCCGCTGCACTCTTTCCCCCCCACCCCTCCCCCCGCCAGTGCCGCCGCCGCATTCAACTATATCGGCGTCTATGACGCCGGTATAGTTCAATGCAATGATGGAGGAGAGAGCATCTGCTGACGCTCCCTCTCCCATCATTCCCCGCTCTGCCTCTGACACTGCGGGTGTCCTGCTGCTGCCGAGACAGGAGCAGGGAACAGCGCGGGCAAGAGGAAAGGTGAGAGAGTGTTTTGGTTTTTTTACTGAGCTGTGGGGCCATTATCGGGGGGGAGGGGGGGGAGATGAGATGTGGGCTATGCTGTATATACCACTGTGTGGGCTGTGCTGTATATACCAATACCACCGTGTTGGCTGTGCTGTATATACCACTGTGTTGCTTGTGCTGTATATACCACTGTGTGGGATGTGCTGTATATACCACTGTGTGGGCTGTGCTGTATATACCACTGTGTGGGCTGTGCTGTATATACCACTGTGTGGGCTGTGCTGTATATACCACTGTGTGGGCTGTGCTGTATATACCTCTGTGTGGGCTGTGCTGTGTATACCACTGTGTGGGCTGTGCTGTATATACCACTGTGTGGGCTGTGCTGTATATACCACTGTGTGGGCCGTGCTGTATATACCACTGTGTGGGCTGTGCTGTATATACCACTGTGTGTGTGGGCTGTGCTGTATATACCACTGTGTGGGCTGTGCTGTATATACCACTGTGAGGGCTGTGCTGTATATACCACTGTGTGGGCTGTGCTGTATTTACCACTGTGTGGGCTGTGCTGTATATGCCACTGTGTGGGCTGTGCTGTATATACCACTGTGTGGGCTGTGCTGTATATACCACTGTGTGGGGGGCTGTGCTGTATATACCACTGTGTGGGCTGTGCTGTATATACCTCTGTGTGGGCTGTGCTGTATATACCACTGTGGGGGCTGTGCTGTATATACCACTGTGAGAGCTGTGCTGTGTATACCACTGTGTGGGCTGTGCTGTATTTACCACTGTGTGGGCTGTGCTGTACATGCCACTGTGAGGGCTGTGCTGTATATACCACTTTGTGGGCTGTACTGTATATACCACTGTGTGGGCTGTGCTGTATATACCACTGTGTGGGCTGTGCTGTATATACCACTGTGTGGGCTGTGCTGTATATACCACTGTGTGGGCTCTGCTGTATATACTACTGTGTGGGCTGTGCTGTATACTACTACGCGGGCTGTGCTGTATACTACTACGTGGGCTGTGGTATATTATGCAGGCTGTGCTATATACTATGCAAGTTGTGCTATATACTATGCAGGCTTTGAAATATACTATGGGGGGTATATTATATTCTATGGGGGAGGCCGTGTTATATACTATGTGGCTGTGTTATATACTATTGCGGGGGTATATTATACTCTATGGGGAGGCTGTGTTATATACTATGGGGGGTATATTATATTCTATGGGGGAGGCTGTCTTATATACTATGGGGGGCTGCATTATATTCTATGGGGGCTACATTATATATTATGGGGAGGTGGGCTGTATTAGATTTTATGAGGGATGATTGCATCATACTCTTTGATGGGGCTGCATTATATTCTATGGGGAGGTGGGCTGTATTCTATTCTATTCGGGGCTACATTATATTCTATGGGGGGCTGTATTATATTTATATTCTATGAGGGGTGATTGCATCATACTCTATGGGGGGGCTGCATTATATTCTATGGGGTGGCTGCATTATTCTCTGGGTTGGCTGCATTATACTCTGGGGTGGCTGCATTATATTCTGTAGGGTGGTGGCTACATTATACTATATGTGGGCTGCATTATACTGTATTGAGGACTATGGGGAATATGTTATACTATATGAAGAACTATGGGAAGTGAATTGTACTATATGGATGACTATGGCGGTGCATTATACTATATGGAGCACTATGAGGAGTGTATTATGCTATATGGAGGACTGAGCAGTGTATTATATGGAGTACTATAGGGAGTGTATTATACTATATGGAGGACTGTGGTGAACATTATAATATATGGAGGACTATGGAATGTATTTTACTAAACAAGTAAAATGCTGCATATTCAGATTGTTTTTGCTGGAACAAAAATCATTGTTCTCAGCAGCACATCGCCGGTGTAAACTGTAGATGTGCTGCTGATAACATGATTCTGTATGGTGATGTGTTAGTGATCTATTAGTGATGGTTCTGTCCCATCATTATTCCTCAGCTGGTGGAAAGAGGCCGGGACACAAGAGTTGAACAACTTCAGTATTGTCGATCAAACTCATTTAGCAGCCTGAGATCAGCGCATGTAAATACAACCGAAATGGTTTTGTGTGATGTGCAATATGTTAGCATTTGGGGTCCCATTTTAAACTTTGCCTAGAGCCCCACTTTGCCTAAAACCGGCCCTGCCTACAAGTGTACAAAGATATTACACAGTCACCATGTGACAAGTGGGCCTGTGTAACTTCAAATGCCAGGGCTGAATTTTAGTCCCAGTCCGGCCCTGCGCTCAACACACACACACAGATCTGAACACACACACTCACCTTAACACACACAGGCCTGAACACATACCCACCTCAACACACACCTAAACCACACACTTATCTCAACACACAGTCATCTCGACACAAAGTCACCTCAACACACACTCACCTCAACACACACACTCACCTTAACACACATACCTCAAAACACGCACACACTCACCTCAACACAAATCCATACCTCAAACACACACACTCGCCTCAACACATACATATGTACTTTCCATCACATTGCTGGGTCAACACACAAACCGCTTCAATGCTGCAGTTCTGGAAACACTCAAGTAGGTACACACACATACATGCAGAGGCATATGCACGCACACCCACCTTCTGTGATTGATCTTGAAAAGTTTTCTCCCTTGATAACTGCAGGTCTTATGATACTCACTCCACAAATCGCAGTACAGCATTAGGGAAAGGAAAAGAAAGAAAACAATGCAGTTAATAATCATATGCACAAATCATGGGCATGATGAGGAAAAAGTCCACACTGACCTCAACACACACACACTTACCTCAACACATATTCACCTCAATGCACACACATTCATCTCAACACACACACTTACCTCAACACCCACACAATCACCTCAACACATACAAACACTCATCTCAACACAGACTCACCTCAAAACATACACACCTCAACACGATGCCATGCCTCAAAACACACATATTCACCTCAACACACACATTCACATCAACACACACACACTGATCTAAACACACACACCTCAACACGCACAATCACCTTAACACACACTCACCTCAACACACATTTATCTGAACACACATGCACACTCATCTCAACACATACATATGTACTTTCCATCACATGGCTGGGTCATCACACAAACCGCTTCAATGCTGCAGTTCTGGAAACACTCAACACATATACAGTACAGATCAAAAATTTGGACACACCTTCTCATTTAAAGATTTTTCTGTATTTTCATGACTATGAAAATTGTACATTCACACTGAAGGCATCAAAACTATGAATTATATACTTAATAAAAAAGTGTGAAACAACTGAAATTATGTCTTATATTCTAGGTTCTTCAAAGTAGCCACCTTTTGCTTTGATGACTGCTTTGCACACTCTTGGCATTCTCTTGATGAGCTTCAAGAGGTAGTCACCGGGAATGGTTTTCACTTCACAGGTGTGCCCTGTCAGGTTTAACCCCTTCCCGCCGCTGCCCTTTTTCGTTTTTGTGTTTTCGTTTTTCGCTCCCCTCCTTCCCAGAGCCATAACTTTTTTATTTTTCCGTCAATATGGTCATGTGAGGGCTTATTTTTTGCGGGACGAGTTGTACTTGTGAACGACACCATTGCTTTTGCCATGTCTTGTACTAGAAAACGGGAAAAAAATTCCAAGTGTGGTGAAAGTGCAAAAAACGTGCAATCCCACACTTGTTTTTGTTTGACTTTTTTGCTAGGTTCAATAAATGCTAAAATTGACCTGATATTATGATTCTCCAGGTCATTACGAGTTCATAGACACCTAACATGTCTAGGTTATTTTTTATCTTAGTGGTGAAAAAAATTCAAAACTTTGCTAAAAAAAAAAAAAAAAAAAAAAAAAAAAAGCGCCATTTTCCGATACCCGTAGCGTCTCCATTTTTCGTGATCTGGGGTCGGGTGAGGGCTTATTTTTTGCGTGCCGAGCTGACATTTTTAATTATACCACTTTTGTACAGATAGGCTCTTTTGATCGCCCGTTATTGCATTTTACTGCAATGTCGCGGCGACCAAAAAAAAACGTAATTCTGGCTGTTCAAATTTTTTTCTCGCTATGCTGTTTAGCGATCAGGTTAATGCTTTTTTTTATTGATAGATTGGGCGATTCTGAACGCGGCTACACCAAATATGTGTAGGTTTGATTTTCTTTTTATTGTTTTATTTTGGATGGGGCGAAAGGGGTGTGATTTAAACTTTTATATTTTTTTCATATTTTTAAAAACATTTTTTTTTAACTTTTGCCATGCTTCAATAGCCTCCATGGGAGACTAGAAGCTGGCACAACTAGATCGGCTCAGCTACATAGCAGCAATCATCAGATCGCTGCTATGTAGCTGAATTGCAGGCTTGCTATGAGCGCCGACCACAGGGTGGCGCTCACAGCAGGCCAGCATCAGTAACCATAGAGGTCTCAAGGACCTCTATGGTTACCATCCTGATGCATAGCCATCGGCGATGTGCTCATTTCCGGCCACGCGGCCGGAAGCGGTAGTTAAATGCCGCTGTCAGCATTTGACAGCGGAATTTAACAGGTTAATAACTGTTATTGCGCGCACATGTCAGCTGTACAAAACAGCGCGCACATGTCAGCTGTACAAAACAGTTGACATGTCGTGACTTTGATGTGGGCTCACCGCCGGAGCCCACATCAAAGGGGGAGACACGATATGTGCCGTACTTGTACGGGGCATGTCGTGAAGGGGTTAATAAGTGGGATTTCTTGCCTTATAAATGGGGTTGGGATCATCAGTTGTGTTGTGCAGAAGTCTGGTGGATACACAGCTGATAGTCCTACTGACTAGACTGTTAGAATTTGTATTATGGTAAGAAAAAAGGAGCTAAGTAAAGAAAAACGAGTGGCCATCATTACTTTAAGAAATGAAGGTCAGTCAGTCCGAAAAATTGGGAAAACTTTGAAAGTGTCCCCAAGTGCAGTGGCAAAAACAATCAAGCGCTACAAAGAAACTGGCTCACATGAGGACCGCCCCAGGAAAGGAAGACCAAGAGTCACCTCTGCTTCTGAAGATAAGTTTATCCGAGTCACCAGCCTCAGAAATCGCAGGTTAACAGCAGCTCAGATTAGACACCAGATCAATGCCACACAGAGTTCTAGCAGCAGACACATCTCTACAATAACTGTTAAGAGGAGACTTTATGCAGCAGGCCTTCATGGTAAAATAGCTGCTAGGAAACCACTGCTAAGGACAGGCAACAAGCAGAAGAGGCTTGTTTGGGCTAAAGAACACAAGGAATGGACATTAGACCAGTGGAAATCTGTGCTTTGGTCTGATGAGTCCAAATTTGAGATCTTTGGTTCCAACCACCGTGTCTTTGTGCGACGCAGAAAAGTTGAACGGATGGACTCTACATGCCTGGTTCCCACCGTGAAGCAAGGAGGAGGAGGTGTGATGGTGTGGGGGTGCTTTGCTGGTGACACTGTTGGGGATTTATTCAAAATTGAAGGCATACTGAACCAACATGGCTACCACAGCATCTTGCAGCGGCATGCTATTTCATCCGGTTTGCATTTAGTTGGACCATCATTTATTTTTCAACAGGACAATGATCCCAAACACATCTCCAGGCTGTGTAAGGGCTATTTGACCAAGAAGGAGAGTGATGGGGTGCTACACCAGATGACCTGGCCTCCACAGTCACCAGGCCTGAACCCAATCGAGATGGTTTGGGGTGAGCTGGACCGCAGAGTGAAGGCAAAAGGGCCAACAAGTGCTAAGCATCTCTGGGAACTCCTTCTAGATTGTTGGAAGACCATTCCCGGTGACTACCTCTTGAAGGTCATCAAGAGAATGCCAAGAGTGTGCAAAGCGGTCATCAAAGCAAAAGGTGGCTACTTTGAAGAACCTAGAATATAAGACATTTTCAGCTGTTTCACACTTTTTTGTTAAGTATATAATTCCACATGTGCTAATTCATAGTTTTGATGCCTTCAGTGTGAATGTACAATTTTCATAGTCATGAAAATACAGAAAAATCTTTAAATGAGAAGGTGTGTCCAAACTGTTGGTCTGTACTGTATTCCTGACAGAAGCCCGTACAGTCTATACAATAATATAGACCTGACAGGAGCCCATACAGTGTAGCATCTTCAGTGGTGAGCCGGCTACACTGTATGGTATGGGCTGCAGACAGGCACCTGGAAGGAGCCAATCATGCCCATACGGTTTGGCTCGGCTGAGGCTCAGATCCGTGTTCTTTCCTTCTGTATCCGGTCACGTGGTGCGTCCTACAGGAAGTGACGACGCCTGTTTGGGGTTCCGGTGTCAGACGTGGTGATGGCTGCTGCTCGGAGCATGGTCGTGTTCTGGGTTCTGGTTTTGACCGTTGCTGGGTCCTTTCCTTTGAGCCGTGCGGACAGTGCGGAGCCTTCCCGGTGGACCGTGCTCCTCTCCCCGGTGAGTTCGGGGGCTGACGTGCCGCTGTCAGTGCTGGAGCAGGGGATCCTCTGTGGTGGTATCACAGCCGCCATCCCTGCCCTCGGCATGTACTCGCCCTGCTCGCTCCCCTCACACTGACTGCAGCCGCTGGCCTCCGCTGCACAGCACGTCTTTTCCTTGTAGCTCCTGATATTTACAGGAGGTTCCATCACATCAGCCTCAGAATACGGGTGAATATAGTGCTATTGTCCCCAGCACCGGTCAGTGTTCTGTGCATGAGCCCCCAGCAGTGAGGTCAGGGGGCGGTGAGAGCTCTGGACCCTTCTGTGATGTGTGGAGTTTGGGTGCTGGCCCAGGTATGGAAATGAGAAGTGGTGCCCCCCGTCTACTGCTGCTGCGTGCCAACACAGGAGGCGCTGGCCACCACGCTTAGTACCTTATCTAACGTACTATTTAATGAATCTTATTTTTGCTAGATCACCTTGAATGCTGGGGCCGCCCCGGTGACGTCGGCGAGTGGCGCTGGGGCCGCCCCGGTGACGTCGGCGAGTGGCGCTGGGGCCCACCTGGTGGTGGTGCGCGGCGGCGTGGGGTGCTGGGGCTGCCCTGGTAGCGGTGGCGAGCTATAGAAAACATCGTGGCAACATTAATGAATAGCTAATGATGTGTTCTGTCAAAATGGAGGATCCGTCTGTGCATCATATCAGCCAAGCCCCTTAGTCCGTGGCCGGCTTTATAAAGTATGTTTCTCTGGAAACCCTAAAGGATTTCATAGTAAAATATCCCTGACTGCTCTAATTTTTTAGGCTATGTGCACACGTTCAGGTTTTTTTCGTGTTTTTTAGCGATAAAAACGCTATAAAAACTCATTAAAAACGCATACATTATGCATCCTATCATTTAGAATGTATTCTGCAATTTTTGTGCACATGGTGCGTTTTTTTTCTGCGAAAAAAACGCATTGCGATAAAAAAAGCAGCATGTTCATTAATTTTGCGGATTTTACGCATTTTTCCCGCTATTCTATGCATTGGGGAAAAACGCATGAAAAACGCGAAAAAAAACGCATGCAGATTTCTGGCAGAAATGTCCGTTTTTTGTCAGGAAAATTTCTGTAAGAAATCCTGACGTGTGCACATAGCCTCACTGTCAGTAGTTTGGGCCTCATTAATCTAGTTACAGATTCCCACTGTTGTCCATTGTGCCCTAATTATTCTAATATAAAAATTTGTTTATGTAGTTTCTGTACAGTGATAAAAAAAAGAAAAAAAAAAAAGAAAAGCAACGTGTTATTTCCGTTTTGTGTACAGCTCCTATGCAGAGCTGTGTCTTTATGGTTACAGACTGCAAGCAAACTCCATGAACAGCCAGATGCTGCAGTCCTGTTACTGTCCTCTTTCTGTCCCCAGTGAGGAGTAGGATTAGAGTGAAAACCCCTGTACACACTACATAGCTGTCGGCTCAAGGTTGTGTCAGCTGTTACCCCCGATATGCTGGGCTCAGCCACACGCTTCTGTCTTCTATGGTAGAGCTGCTGACAGGCTCCCCTGGCAGGAGCTTATCCTCGAAGAATCAGCTTTTGGAATCTCAACAGGCTGGATCCTGCTGTCCTCGACATCACCGTGAGGGGAAGAGTCAGCAGGCTCTTTTGCACGATAGACTGCCGGCAGGCTCCGGCGCAGATTTCAGACTTTAGTCTCTTGTGTATTGGGGACCCCTGAGGCCTTAGCTCCATGTACGGGAGGTAATAGAACCTTTCTGCTCTTATGGTATCTTTGCACAGATATGTTACTTATCATCCTCTTTTTCTTTTCCTTAGAATGGCACAACGTTCACTTTTGGGAAGATCCTTTTCCGTGACTCTATCATCTTTATCAGCTGTAAGGACTTTCTTCAATTATTTATGTAATGTAACATATATACAGCTCTGGCAAAACTAAAGAGACCACCACATCAAATCCCTGTCATGGGCAGCCCAATCTCCAGACCTGAACCCCATTGAAAACTTCTGGAATGAAATCAAGAGGATGATAGTCACAAGCCATCAAACAAAGAACTGCTTACAATTTTGCGCCAGAAGCAGTGTGAAAGACTGGTGGAAAGCATGCCAAGACACATGAAAGCTGTGATTAAAATTCATGGTTATTCCACAAAATATTGATTTCTGAACTCTTCCTGAGTTAGAACATTAGTATTGTTGTTTCTAAAAGATTATGAACTTGTTTCTTTGCGTTATTTGAGGTCTGAAAGCACTGGGTTTTTAAATTTTGACCATTTTTCTTTGCCAGAAAAAAATACAAAATTTATTGCTTGGAACTTCGGAGACATGTTGTCAGAAGTTTATAGACTAAAAGAACAATTTACATTTTACTCAAAAATAGACCTATAAAGAGAAAAATGAGACAAACTGAACATTTTGCAGTGGTCTCTTAATTTTTGCCAGAACTGTGTATAATGGACTTAGTCGTTTGTGTGTCCCTCAGGTTATGTGTCTGTCACCTTCCAGGTAATTTTGTGTTTGCTTATTAGTCCGATGCGGATGTTCTCACCCAGCAGGTTTGCGGTTGACACAAGTCAGGTTGTTTGACTTCTTCCCCTCCTCCCACCTCGGTTGCTTTTCCTGGAGTGATGCCACAGTAGTATTTTCAGCGAGTGGCATGTTTTATTGCTGAATTGCCTAATTGATTGTGCCAGTTAAGTAAGGGTATATTAACCTTTGCTGAAATTTTTCCAGCTCTCCCACTCAACTGAACAGGGGCTTATAGGAAAAAAAAAATCCCTGCACCTGCTGCAGAATTGCCACCCTTCAGATACATAGAGGAGATTTTACTGTTGCTGAAACAAACAAAAAAGTTCCGTCACAGGTCCGTAGCGCATGAATATACCGTACTATTCATTGCAGAGATGATGACACTCTGGACGACTCATTGAGTTTCGCTCCTTACTTGGTACTTCATTGGTCTTTATCCACCCAACCCAGCACTGGATATGTGCACTCACTCAGCGCCATGTAAATAAGGTGCAACGCTTTCACTGGTCTCTTGCTTTACTTTGAAAGTATGACCGGCTACAGTTTTTCCTTCACACAATTTAATTTATCTCCTCTCGCCTCACCACTCCCTGATGAAGCAAGAGCGAAATAGGCAGTGGATGCCGTGCTGATGGGATGCTTTATTTCTGGCTTTCGTCTTTGATTCCACTTTAAATCTTGTTTCTCTGTGTTTCGGTTACTTGCTGTGTTCCTTCACCTCCTCTAAGTTTTAACTGGTCATGCCGAGCTATATGTAGATTCAGACTTGGCAGCTGTATTGATCAATGGACACAAATCAATGGACATACGGTACATATTTTGTGATTTTAGTGTTATATCTCCATGGGGACGGTACAAGTTGAGATACATGGCAAGCCTTCCTTAATGCCTAAAAAAGGAGGGGAAAATTATCAGACGAGTTGAAAACTTAACCTTTTAATCAACTAATCGTATTCTTGCTCTTAATATAAGACAACCTTTACATATCCAAGCTCCTATTGGAGAGATGGTCAATGACTGCTGTCTGACCCAGGATTATTATTATACTTGTCCAAGAAATAATTAGGACAACAGAAGTTTATACAGATTGATATTATCTTTATTAATAAGCACATAAATTGGTACAGGATATTGCATAGGACAAATAGTCCATGTAAGAAGATTAATGACATTGCATGGTAATGTATTATGTGCATACATCAGCATTATGGTGGGTGACTATGAAGACTATTGGGATAAACCATACAAAAATAACTAACTTAATGCTCCATCATTTAAGTAGTGACCCTGTCTTATCAAATACTAAACAGAATATGCAAGTAAAGTCCCCATAGACATAAATGGCTGTTACCTTAACTATATTTTGGCCAATTGTTTTGCTGACTGCTATCTCTGCCCTACATACACAGGAGGATTTCTTTTGGCTCCTGTCTTATCAACGAGACAGCCATAGCCTACATGGGAGAGCAATGCGATTGGCAGTCCAAAATGATACATGCGCTATCTACATCTTTCCCAACAATTACTGGCACCCCCATACACATTAGATTATTGGCCAAAGCAGTCGATATCAGCCAGTTCAACCAACATTAAGGTACCTTCACACTAAGCGACGCTGCAGCGATATCGACACCGATGCCGATCGCTGCAGCATTGCTGTGTGGTCGCTGGAGAGCTGTCACACAGACAGCTCTCCAGCGACCAACTATGCCGAAGTCCCCGGGTAACCAGGGTAAACATCGGGTTACTAAGCGCAGGGCCGCGCTTAGTAACCCGATGTTTACCCTGGTTACCAGTACATACTTACATTCCGGTGTCCGTAACGTCCCCCGGCGTCCGCTTCCTGCACTGACTATGAGTGCCGGCCGTAAGGCACAGCACAGCGGTGACGTCACCACTGTGCTCTGCTTTTACTTTACGGCCGGCACTCAGTCAGTGCGGGAAGCGGACGGCGGGGGACGTGTGACACAGCAGAAGGTGAGTATGTACTGTTTGTTTTTTTTACTTTTACAATGGTAACCAGGGTAAATATCGGGTTACTAAGCGCGGCCCTGCGCTTAGTAACCCGATATTTACCCTGGTTACCTTTGTAAAACATTGCTGGCATCGTTGCTTTTGGTGTCAAACACGACGATACACGCCGATCTGACGACCAAATAAAGTTCTGAACTTTCAGCAACGACCAGCGATATCACAGCACGATCCAGATCGCTGCTGCGTGTCAAACACAACGATATCGCTATCCAGGACGCTGCAACGTCACGGATCGCTATCGTTATCGTTGCAAAGTCGCTTATTGTGAAGGTACCTTTAGTCTAATGTGTATGAGGGCCTTAAAGGGAGCCTGTCACCCCCAAAATCGAAGATGAGCTAAGCCCACCAGCATCAGGGGCTTATCTACAGCATTCTGTAATGCTGTAGATAATCCCCCAATGTATCCTGAAAGAGGAGAAAAAGAGGTTATATTATACTAACCCAGGGGCTGTCCGGTCCGATGGACGTCGCGGTCCGGTGCGGGGCCTCCTATCTTTATAGGATGACGTCCTCTTCTTGTCTTCACGCTACAGTGCGCAGGCACCGGGAAAGGTCAGAGAGGGCCGGTGTCTGTGCACTGAAGTACTTTGCTCTGTCCTCAACAGGACAGACAAAGTACGCCAGCGCCAGATCCGCAGGGTGAAGACAAGAGGACATCATCGTAAGAAGATGGGAGGCCCCGGTCCGGACCGCAACACCCATCGTACCGGAACGCCCCCCCCCCCAGGTGAGTATAATCTAACCTCTTTTTCTCATCTTTCAGGATACATCGGAGGCTTATCTACAGCATTACAGAATGCTGTAGATAAGCCCCTGATGCCGATGGGCTTAGCTCATCTTCGATTTTAGGGGTGACAGATTCCCTTTAACCTAGCACTGAGGTTAGCCAGGATAATGGTAGTAGTCAGAATACAGACCTTTTGGTGGCAGAACTCCTCAACGCATGTTTTGCCTTTCTTGATCACGGGGAAATTTCACAAGTTTTTCTAGTCACCTACCCAAGTGCTGATGATTCACATAATATATTACCTGGAGGTCAGGAGTAATTTCCTGTGTAATGTAATCTTCTGTACATGTACTATTTTATGCAGCCCTTCAAGATCAGATCAGCTTGAGTATACTTTTGTCATCCCCATATAAAGTATACAAAGTCCAAAGAGTATCACAAAAGTCATCCTCTTAAATTGGACCAAAAAATACAGAAACTGCTGTAGCGCTCAAACGTTAGGATTGCCATTTTTCACAGATGCACAACATTCTGCACTGAAGATATGTATGTGGTCGGTGAAGAAGACGTACGTTACATCCTGTGAGAGTGATTACAGCACCCATCGCCGGGGATAATGTCCCTCTAGACTAGTCCTCACTAACTAGTATATTGTGAGCAGTAAAAGTGTTCATACCGCTCAAAGCAGCAGAGTTTTCACACTTGGTTAAAAAGCATGAATAAGGCTCTGTATGGTGGCAAACTTTACAAAAACTGCACTTCTTTTACATAAGGTGAAAATATAAAACATTAATAGGAGAGGGGCTGAGTTCCATGCGCTACATTGTTTCTAAGATTAGCCTCATTACATGCTTTTATGGTTCCCTTTAAGGGCGCAGTCAGACAACTGAATAAATTGAACCACAGTGCTCAAACTGGCTGGCGGCTCTCCCTATCTGAGCGTAATAGCTTAATATATTTCTATGCAGCTGTCATGCTCTGGTCAGGAGACCTGCCTGCCAGTCCGAGCATTACGGTCGGATCTCTGAGTGATTTATACGGTTGACTGCACCCTAAGGGGTATGTGCACACAACGTCCTTTAGACACCTTCATACTCAGTTTTTCTGCAGGATGACATGTCAGGAAAACTCCAGCAGTGTTTTCCTTTAACGTCTTCTTGACATCTTTATGATCGGTTTTGCAGTGTTTTTGGTTAAAGAATTCTTATTTTGATGTTCTTTTTCATAATGTTTTATTTGTTATAAATGTATTTTTTCTTACTTTTTTTTTCCTATTTTTAGTTGAAGGTGGTCAGAAACCCTGCAGTAATTTTAACATCACTTGGTATCTACGGTATTGCACCTGCTACAATGAAATTTCTGCATTTAAGGTAAGTTATCAGAATAATTGGGTGGGAAATTGCGGAAGTAACAAATGCTGGCAGCAGTCATATTGTTGTGGTCAAATAACTAGTACATTTAACCCCTTTCTGTCATTGGACGTACTATTCCGTCCATGTGGGGTGGGCCCTACTTCCCAAGGACGGAATAGTACGTCCAGCACGATCGGCCGCGCTCACGGGGGGAGCGCGGCCGGGTGTCAGCTGACTATCGCAGCTGACATCCGGCACTATGTGCCAGGAGCGGTCACGGACCGCCCCCGGCACATTAACCCCCGGCACACCGCGATCAAACATGATCGCGGTGTACCGGCGGTATAGGGAAGCATCGCGCAGGGAGGGGGCTCCCTGCGTGCTTCCCTGAGACCCCCGGAGCAACGCGATGTGATCGCGTTGCTCCGAGGGTCTCCTACCTCCTTCCTCGCTGCAGGTCCCGGATCCAAGATGGCCGCGGCATCCGGGTCCTGCAGGGAGGGAGGTGGCTTACCGAGTGTCTGCTCAGTGCAGACGCTGGTAAGCCTGCAGCCCTGTCAGTGAGATCGGTGATATGACAGAGTGCTGTGCACACTGTCAAATCACCGATCTGTGATGTCCCCCCCCTGGGACAAAGTAAAAAAGTTTTAAAAAAAAATGTCCACATGTGTGTAAAAAAAAAAAAAAAAAAAAAAAAATCCTAAATAAATAAATAAAAAAAATTATTCCCATAAATACATTTCTTTATCTAAATTAAAAAAAAATCAAACAATAAAAGTACACATATTTAGTATCGCCGCGTCCGTAACGACCCCACCTATAAAACTACATAACTAGTTAACCCCTTCAGTGAACACCGTAAAAAAAACGAGGCAAAAAACAACGCTTTATTCTCATACCGCCAATCAAAAAGTGGAATAACACGCGATCAAAAAGACGGATATAAATAACCATGGTACCGCTGAAAACGTCATCTTGTCCCGCAAATAACGAGGCACCATACACCATCATCAGCGAAAAAATAAAAAAGTTATAGTCCTCAGAGTAAAGCGATGCCAAAATAATTATTTTTTCTATAAAATAGCTTTTATCGTATAAAAGCGCCAAAACATAAAAAAATGATGTAAATGAGATATCGCTGTAATCGCACTGACCCGAAGAATAAAACTGCTTTATCAATTTTACCAAACGCGGAACGGTATAAACGCCTCCCCCAAAAGAAATTCATGAATAGCTGGTTTTTGGTCATTCTGCCTCACAAAAATCGGAATAAAAAGCGATCAAAAAATCTCCCGTGCCCGAACATGTTACCAATAAAAACGTCAACTCGTCCCGCAAAAAACAAGACCTCACATGACACTGTGGACCAAAATATGGAAAAATTATAGCTCTCAAAATGTGGTAACGCAAAAAATATTTTTTGCAATAAAAAGCGTCTTTCAGTGTGTGACGGCTGCCAATCATAAAAATCCGCTAAATAACCCGATATAAAAGTAAATCAAACCCCCCTTCATCACCTGCTTAGGCTACGTTCACATTTGCGTTGTGCGCCGCAGCGTCGGCGACGCAACGCACAACGCAGGAACACCGCATGCACAACGCTGCGTTTTGCGACGCATGCGTCCTTTTTTTGCTTGATTTTGTACGCACAAAAAATGCAACTTGCTGCGTCGTCTGCGCCATGACGCGTGTGCCGCAGTGACGCATGCGTCGCAAAACGCAAGTGCAACGAATGTCCATGCGCCCCCATGTTAAATATAGGGGCGCATGACGCATGCGGCGACGCTGCGGCGCCCGACGCTGCGGCGCAGATCGCTAATGTGAACGTAGCCTTAGTTAGGGAAAAATTAAAAAAATTTAAAAAATGTTTTTATTTCCATTTTCCCATTAGTGTTAGGGCTAGGGTTAGGGCTAGGGTTAGGGCTACATTTAGGGTTGGGGCTAAAGTTAGGGTTAGGGTTGGGGCTAAAGTTAGGGTTAGGATTACATTTACGGTTGGGAATAGGGTTGGGATTAGGGTTAGGGGTGTGTCTGGGTTAGAGGTGTGGTTAGGGTTACCGTTGGGATTAGGGTTAGGGGTGTGTGTGGATTAGGGTTTCAGTTATAATTGGGGGGTTTCCACTGTTTAGGCACATCAGGGGCTCTCCAAACGTGACATGGCGTCCCATTTCAATTCCAGCCAATCCTGCGTTGAAAAAGTAAAACAGTGCTCCTTCCCTTCCAAGCTCTCCCGTGCGCCCAAACAGTGGTTTACCCCAACATATGGGGTATCAGCGTACTCGGAACACATTGGAGAACAACTTTTGGGGTCCAATTTCTCCTGTTACCCTTGGGAAAATACAAAACTGGGGCTAAAAAATAATTTTTGTGGAAAAAAAAATATTTTTTATTTGCATGGCTCTGCGTTATAAACTGTAGTGAAACACTAGGGGGTTCAAAGCTCTCACAACACATCTAGAGGAGTTCCTTAGGGGGTCTACTTTCCAAAATGGTGTCACTTGTGGGGGGTTTCTACTGTTTAGGTACATTAGGGGCTCTGCAAACGCAATGTGACGCCTGCAGACCAATCCATCTAAGTCTGCATTGCAAATGATGCTCCTTCCCTTCCGAGCTCTGCCATGCGCTCAAACGGTGGTTCCCCCCAGATATCAGGTATCAGCGTACTCAGGACAAATTGGACAACAATATATAGGGTCTAATTTCTCCTGTTACCCTTGGAAAAATATAAACTGGGGGCTAAAAAATAATTTTTGTGGAAAAAAATTTTTTTTATTTGCACGGCTCTGCGTTATAAACTGTAGTGAAACACTTAGGGGTTCAAATCTCTCACAACACATCTAGATGAGTTCCTTAGGGGGTCTACTTTCCAAAATGGTGTCACTTGTGTTTTTTTTTTTACTGTTTAGGTACATTAGGGGCTCTGCAAACGCAATGTGACGCCTGCAGACCATTCCATCTAAGTCTGCATTCCAAATGGCGCTCCATCCCTTCCGAGCCCTCCCATGCGCCCAAACGGTGGTTCCCCCCCACATATGGGGTATCAGCGTACTCAGGACAAATTGGACAACAACTTTTGGGGTCCAATTTCTCCTGTTACCCTCGGGAAAATACAAAACTGGGGGCTAAAATATAATTTTTGTGGGAAAAAATTTTTGTTTTATTTTTACGGCTCTGCATTATAAACTTCTGTGAAGCACTTGGTGGGTCAAAGTGCTCACCACACCTCTAGATAAGTTCCTTAGGGGGTCTACTTTCCAAAATGGTGTCACTTGTGGGGGGGTTTCAATGTTTAGGCACATCAGTGGCTCTCCAAACGCAACATGGCGTCCCATCTCAATTCCTGTCAATTTTGCAGTGAAAAGTCAAACGGCGCTCCTTCCCTTCCGAGCTCTCCCATGCGCCCAAACAGTGGTTTACCCCCACATATGGGGTATCAGCGTACTCAGGACAAATTGCACAACAACTTTTGTGGTCCAATTTCTTCTCTTACCCTTGGCAAAATAAAAAATTGGGGGCGAAAAGATCATTTTTGTGAAAAAATATGATTTTTTATTTTTACGGCTCTGCATTATAAACTTCTGTGAAGCACTTGGTGGGTCAAAGTGCTCACCACACATCTAAATAAGTTCCTTAGGGGGTCTACTTTCCAAAATGGTGTCACTTGTAGGGAGTTTCAATGTTTAGGCACATCAGGGGCTCTCCAAACGCAACATGGCGTCCCATCTCAATTCCAGTCAATTTTGCATTGAAAAGTCAAATGGCGCTCCTTTCGCTTCCGAGCTCTGTCATGCGCCCAAACAGTGGTTTACCCCCACATATGGGGTATCGGCGTACTCAGGACAAATTGTATAACATCTTTTGGGGTCCATTTTCTCCTGTTACCCTTGGTAAAATAAAACAAATTGGAGCTGAATTAAATTTTGTGTGAAAAAAAGTTAAATGTTCATTTTTATTTAAACATTCCAAAAATTCCTGTGAAACACCTGAAGGGTTAATAAACTTTTTGAATGTGGTTTTGAGCACCTTGAGGGGTGCAGTTTTTAGAATGGTGTCACACTTGGGTATTTTCTATCATATAGACCCCTCAAAATGACTTCAAATGAGATGTGGTCCCTAAAAAAAATGGTGTTGTAAAAATGAGAAATTGCTGGTCAACTTTTAACCCTTATAACTCCCTAACAAAAAAAAATTTTGGTTCCAAAATGATGCTGATGTAAAGTAGACATGTGGGAAATGTTACTTATTAAGTATTTTGTGTGACATATCACTGTGATTTAATTGCATAAAAATTCAAATTTGGAAAATTGCAAAATTTTCAAAATTTTCACCAAATTTCCATTTTTTTCACAAATAAACGCAGGTAATATCAAAGAAATTTTACCACTATCATGAAGTACAATATGTCACGAGAAAACAGTGTCAGAATCACCAGGATCCCTTGAAGCGTTCCAGAGTTATAACCTCATAAAGGGACAGTGGTCAGAATTGTAAAAATTGGCCCGGTCCATAACGTGCAAACCACCCTTGGGGGTGAAGGGGTTAAAAACGAAAATCTGTCAGAATGTAGCTGCAGTTGGACTAGAAAGGATAGAAGCTTATCTGCCTGGGCATTTTTTTTTTTTATAAATAATGTTTTATGTGTTATGAATTACTTAGAGACAGGGCTTTTAAGCTTTACATGACCCCCAAATCCTCCATTTTATGATATATCTGATGCTACAGCTATTCAATCTTTATGCCTTTTCAGCTTCACATATTTACTAAACAATAGCATTAAAAACATTCTGTATACTTTTTGTCAGTTGGAAAAAGTAGTCGACCGGCCACTTTTCAATATAGTTGAGACTACCAATTCCATTCCAACTATATATAAGGATGCAAAGGGGTTGTAAGTACACCATTCACATGATTTTAACCACTTTGAGATGAAGCCTGTTTTTACCTTAATGACCAGGCCAATTTTTACAATTCTGACCACTGTCACTTTAAGGTCATAACTCTGGAACGCTTTAATGGATTCCGGTGATTCTGAGACTGATTTCTCGTGACATATTGTACTTTGATAGCGATAAAAAAATTTTTTATATGACTTGTGTTAATTTGTGAAAAAAAAACGGAAATTTGGCAAAAATTGTGAAAATTTTGCAATTTTCAAACTTTTAATTTTTATGCTCTTAAATTAGAGAGTCATATCGCACAAAATAGTTAAAAATAACATTTCCCACATGTCTACTTTATATCAGCATAATTTTGGAAACATCATTTTTTTGTTGTTGTGCAATTTCTCTTGAGTATGCCTATGCCCCATATGTGGGGAAAAATCTGTTTGGGCGCTCGGGAGGGAAGGAGCGCCATTTGACTTTTTCTCACTTCATTGGGGGACACAGGTAACCATGGGTGTATGCTGCTGTCGCTAGTAGGCTGACACTATGCAAATAAGGAAAAAATAACTCCTCCTCGGCAGTATACAACCACCGACAGGCACAAGTCAACTCAGTTTTTGCTTAGTGTCCGTAGGAGGCGGACCTGGATCTAACACTAGATCCACTTTATCTTTTTTTCAGGGAATTTTGTGTGTGTTTATTAATCATTTCCTTTTTTCTTTCAGATTCACTTCTCTGGGTAACAGGGTGCAACTTCTAACCCTGTTTTTCCCACGTTATGCGACCGAGAGAGCAGTGTGGTATCACCCGCATTGCCCACTCTCGGGCCCCCTGGCAGGAATTTGTCCCCTTTCACCCTTTTGGGTGTTTCAGGGTGACTGTTTGGTGGCCAGTCCTCGCCTTTTCCCCTCCTCGCCCCTCTCCATGGAGAGGGCTGAGAGGAAGACGGTGGTCACCGGTGGTGACCTCCCCCCTTCTCACAAGGGGTTGATGCCGTCTTCTGCGCCGTTCCGGATACAGCGCGGGAAGGAGGATCTTCTCTTCCAGGACCCTCTCTGCCTTCCGAGGGCTCCTGACGCGATCCTCAGCTATAAGGAGGGGACCGGATCTTCAAGCAGGTTGTTTGACCCCCGCCCACAGCACTTGCCGCTGCAGCGTTCACCTACTGCAGCGCTCGTCCTTTTCGCAGTGATTTATTTAAACTTCGCGCCTTTTTGCCTTCTCAGCACGCGATTCCCTGCCTCTTCTCCTCGGCAGATTTTTTCGGCAGGCCATGTCCCTTCCTTTATGGCCTAACAGACTCTGGCTCCTTCGCAGTGCTGGGCACGCCTCCCCCTGGTCCCAGCACTGGCATTGGCCACTCTTGGGTGGGACACGTCAGCCTATCGGGTCGTCGGTTTTGTTTTATACGGCCGGCCACGCCCCCTTTTCTGCTCGCCTGATCCAACGGGCCAATTACAGGAAGCCTGCCGTCTCTATCTCTTCAAGAGAGCTTCCCCACTCACCGTTCACTCTCAGCACGTCACGTGGCCATGAGTTCTTCTTCCGAGCAGGAGACACCTACTGCCACCAACGCCTCCCACGGCGATTCGCACGCACCTGTCCACGACTCTCACAGGGACAGACTAGAGAAAAGATCCAGGAAGAGGACTCTTCTGTCTAGCTCCTCATCCAGCTCACCGGACCCCACTGCATCATCTAGAATACCCCTCTCTACCCGTTCCCCCTCCTCGGAGGCAGACGTCAGGTCGGATGTAGCTTCTCAGTCAGAGTCTGACTCTGATGCACATCAGAACTCCGGGATGCAGGATATGGTAGATAGCCTTATTTCGGCTATTATTCAAACCCTTGAACTTAATGAGGAAGAATCGGCTACTCAGGACGACTCCGTTTAATTCAAACGGGTGAAACGTCCCTCCAGAGTTTTTCCCAATCACAAAGAGTTTGAGAATACTACCTCTAGACACTGGGAACATCCCGGAGAACGTTTTCCAGGAAGGAAACGTCTGGACATTTTGTACCCTTTTGATTCACACCTTGTCAGCAAATGGTCCGAATCCCCTAATGTAGATCCACCGGTGTCAAGGTTATCCTCGCAGACAGTTCTGTCCATTCCTGATGCAGCATCTCTCAAGGATGCTACGGACAGACAAATTGAGGCTTTAACCATATCAGCCTTTGAGGCGTCCGGCGCCTCTCTGCCCCAATTTTGCCTCTTGAGTGGCGAAAGCCGTATCGGCCTGGGCCAAGATACTTTGCAGGGGCATTGTAGCTTCGGCTCCTTCTGAGGATCTAGCGGACCAGATTGCCCAAGCGGGGAAATATCTTTTTAAATGCCTCCTTGGATGCGGCATTGCCATTCGCCGTGTCCTTTAGCTGAAGGCGTGGAACGCTGACCCCGCTTCTAAAAAAAATCCCTCACTGGCCTGCTGTTCCAGGGCTCCAGGCTCTTTGGCACAAAGCTGGACCAGATTATCTCAGACGCCACTGGTGGTAAGAGCACTTCTCTACCTCAATCTAAACCTAGGTGCTCCTTCAATAAAAAGGGACCCCAATCCTTTCTCCCATTTCGACCCTTCACTTCCTAAGGTGGTTCCTCTCAGCAGGACCGTTCTTCCGCTCAAGGGGAACAACGAAAACCTTCCTTCAGGCCTACCCCTCACTGGAGGCCTAAGAGCCGCTCCTCTAAACCATCCGGATCTCGCGGCCACAGATTTTCTTCAAAATGTCGGGTCACCCCCACCTGGAAATCTTTCCAGGGTGGGAGGCAGACTACTTCTGTTCACGGAGGCTTGGTTATCGGTTGTTGGCGACGCCTGGGTCAGAGAGATCGTTACATCAGGCTACAAAATAGACTTTTCTTTGCCCCCAGGGAGATGTTTCTTCCCCTCTCGTCCACCCAAGCAGCCCTCCCATGTCCCAGGGCTTCTCCAGGCCGTCGCTTCCCTCCTCGCCCCAGGGGTAATCGTCCCAGTTCCTTACCGCGAGCGGTTTTCAGTTTTTTACTCAAATCTGTTCGTAGTTTCGAAAAAAGATGGCTCTCTCCGCTCGATTTTGGATCTCAAGCAGTTGAACCGCCACCTTCGCATTTGGCACTTCAAGATGGAGTCTCTGCGCTCAGTGATCGCTTCCATGGAACCGGGAGAATATCTGTGCTCTGGACATTCACGATGCGTACCTGGACATTCACGATGCATACCTACACATTCCTGTTTGTTTACAGCATCAGAGGTTCCTTCTTTTCGCGATCCAGGAGCAACATTACCAGTTCACCTGGCCTGGCTTCCGCTCCAGGGTCTTCACGAAGGTAATGGCGGCGGTCATGGCCATCCTTCGTTCAAGGGGGATCCTTATAATCTCCTATGTCGACGACCTCCTGGTCAAGGGTCCGTTTCACTGGGACTGCCGCCAGAGTCTCCAGATCACTCTGGACACGCTAATCCGTCTCGATTGGATAATCAACAAAGAGAAGTCGACCTTAATTCGGACCCAACGTCTCGAGTTCCTAGGCATGGAATTCGACACCATTCAAGCCCAGGTCTTCCTCCCAAAGGAGAAGTTCCTTTCTCTCCGGCAGGGCATCAAAGCCCTAAAGCACCCTGTCCCTTTGCCTCTACGGCTCTGCATGAGAGTACTAGGGAAGATGGTCGCTTCCATGGAAGCAGTGCCTTATGCTCAGTTCCACTATCGCCCTCTCCAGCTGGCCCTCCTGTCAGCCTGGGACAGGAGCCCACTTTGACTAGATAGCCCAGTTTGCCTACCTCTCAATGTGAGACAGTCTCACTTGGTGGACGCTATCCACCTCCATTCTGCGCGGGAGGTCATTTCTCCCCTTCGGCTGGCAAGTCATCACCACCGATGCCAGTCTTCAGGGGTGGGGTGTGGTCTTTCTCCATCTCACAGCGCACGGCTGCTGGAATGCTCAAGAGACCCTTCTCCCAATCAATCTCTTGGCGATCAGGGCAATCTTCCTGGCTCTCCTCCTCTGGCAGTCCCTCCTCACGGGAAAACCGGTCCGCATGCAGTCGGACAACGCCACGGCCGTGGCATACATAAACCACCAGGGAGGGTGAGTGAGTACCTTAAAGGGTCAGGTTTCCGCTCTGTCCATCCTCTTCCAAAGGGACCTGGCTTCCCTCCCTCAGGTAAAGACCTTTGTGATGGTGTGATATGCTATGTGGGTATCATTTTTGTGTATATTTCTATTTTACTTATTTTCATGGTGTTCTCTTGTAGGATGAGTTATTTGCTAATTGATGAATAGCTGTGGTTTCCATCTGATATCGGCCCCCACAGCACTGTATTTTTGTCTTCTCACAGGGTCAGTGAATAAACCTGTTTGCTAATATGTTAATGACATATTGACCTAGCTTGTTGAAACAATGAGCCCCTGCGACCTTCCCCCTCCTGACCTGTGAATGAGGAGGGGGAATTTTTTAAAATATCAGGGAGGTGAGACACAGATCAGTCCTGTGTGGAATGATGATGTGTTCACAGCACCTCAGAGAGAAAGAAGAGTATATGGACTATGTGATCCTCTGTCTGCTGGATTGTTGGTCTATTATCCTGTTAATGAACTGCGTTCAGATTCTGGACTATTTTATCCTTTGTGTGGTGGATTCTTTATGGACCTTTCATATTTTTGCCTAAATAAAGGTCTTGGAATTTTTTACTATACTCTAGCTCTGTAGATTGTGTGATATCGGATCCGGTTTGTCGTCTCTGAAGGTCGTCGGAAGGGGCTCCCTGCCTCTAAATCCACAATTGCTCATTGGATTCGTTTGTCGGTTCTGGAGGCATACCGTATTCAAAACAAACAGCCTCCTCCGGGGGTGAGGGCTCACTCTACCCAGGCTGTGGGAGCTTCCTGGGCCGTTTGTCACCAGGCTTCATCTTTGCGGGTTTGCAAGGCTGCAACCTGGTCGTCTCATCACACTTTCGGAAGGTTTTACAAGGTGCATACTCAGGTTTCTGCAGACGCAGGCCTGGGTAGGAAGATACTGCAGGCGGTGGTTGCCCAAAAGCCGACCCAAGTCTCCTTCTCTCTGAATATTTTCCCCACCCGTGGGACAGCTTTTGGACGTCCCATGGTTACCTGTGTCCCCCAATGAAGCGAGAGAGAGGGATTTTTGGTTCTTACCGTAAAATCTTTCTTGGAGCCTTCATGGGGGGACACAGCACCCTTCCTTTATGTTGTACCATGTTGGCCAATGTGCCATTGTTTCGGGTTGGTACATAGGTTAAGTTTGTTTATACTTGTCCTACTACTGCTTTAGCACCAACTGAGTTGACTTGTGCCTGTCGGTGGGTGTATACTGCCGAGGAGTTATTTTTTCCTTATTTGCATAGTGTCAGCCTCCTAGCGACAGCAGCATATACCCATGGTTACCAGTGTCCCCTAATGAACTAATGAAGGCTCCAAGAAAGAGATTTTACGGTAAGAACCAAAAATCCCTCTTTTTGATTTCAAAATATGATGGAATAACTAGCAGACATCATGTCGCTTTTGAAGAGCCCCTGATGTGCCTAAACAGTGGAAACCCCCCCACAAGTTACACCATTTTGGAAACTAGACCCCCCTTGGAACTTATGTAAATGTGTATTGAGCACCTTGAACCCCCAGGTGCTTCACAGAAGTTTAAATCGTTAAGCCATGAAAATAAAAAAAATCAAATTTTTCACACACAAATCTTTTTTAGCTACAAATTTTATTTTCACAAGGGCAGAAGGAGAAAATGGACCCCAAAGTTTGTTGTGCAATTTCTGAGTTCACCGATACCCCATATGTGGTCGAAAGCTACTTATGAGGCACAGTGCAAAGCTCAGAAGGGAAGTAGCGCCATATTACAGTGGAGATGTACCCCCCACAAGTGACGCTGTTTTGGAAATTATAACCCTTTGGGAATTTATCTACAAATGTAGTGACGATTTTGACTCCTTGGGTGTTTTCCAGAAACAGGCAGCAGTGGATGTTGCCGAGTGAAAATTGCAAACTGCCGTTCTAGTGACCAGTACATTATGCCCAGCTCATGCTTCCGGAGACACACACCTGTAAATAAGGCGGGCTCTCATCACTACAGAAGTTTCAAATGTGGGCACTAAGGCTATGTGCACACGTTCAGGATTTTTTTCGTTATAAAAACATGAAAAAAACGCATACAATAAGCATCCTATTATTAGAATGCAATCTGCAATTTTTGTGCACATGTTGCATTTTCTTTCCGTGGCGGAACGCTAGCATTCTGCAAGCTAATTACTCTTGTAAAACGCTAGTGTTTAGCGGGAAAACGCATGCCAATTCCGCATGCGTTTTACCCGCGGCACAGTTGCGGAATTACCACAGAAATTTCCGTGGTAATTCTGGACGTGTGTACATAGCCTAAATGTTGTTTAGGCACACTGGGGCTTAAAAGGGAGGGGAGCATTTGGATTTGGGAGCGGAGAATTTGCTGATTTTTTTTTTTTTTTTTTTTGCGGGTGAGGAGTCATTTCGCTTTTCCAGAGCCTTTGTGCTACCAGTAACGTGGAAGCCCCATATATTTCCGTTAACAGATGACAGATCTGAGTGGGGGACTTGCTTTTTTTTGTCGATTTGAGTGGAAGCTTTTATTGTGAGCAGTGCCTCCATCTGCCTCATTATAGAGAATCTTCTGCCAGAGGTTCCGTCTGAATCACATATTTCAGAGATTTACACAGAAACCCTCAGCGCAGTGCGCAGGATAAATGTGCTCCAAGCCTTACTGCGATATTTGGGAGGCAGAATGAAAAAATCAACAACATGTGAAGAATTGGTTTTATTTATTTTTTATGCCGTTCCTTGTTTGGTATAAGTGATTAGGTGACGTTATTCTTCGGGTCGGCGTGATTACAGCGATACCAGGGCTTTTATCTTTGGCTGCTGTCACATACAAAAAGACGCTTTTTATTGCAAAAACTAGTTTTTGCATCACCATATTTTGAGAGATATAATATTTTCATTTCTCTATCGCCTCATTGGGGGACACAGGAACCATGGGGTGTATGCTGGTGCCACTAGGAGGCTGACACTGTGCACAAAAGAAGATAGCACCTCTCCCTGCAGTGTACACCCCACTGACTGGCATTATGAGCTTCAGTTTAGCTTAGTGTCGGTAGGAGGTGGACACGGGTCTTTCATTAGACCCTTATCTACCTCAATGTGCGTCGTTTTTCTTCCAGGTTTTCTGGAGGGATACAGTGTGAACAGTCACAACTGTAATCCCACAATATGGACTGAGTACGGCGTGTACTGCCACCCCGTATCCTCATAGATCCGACAGCAGGACCAAGACCCTAGCACACAAGCGTTTTTAGAAGTTCGGTCCTAGCTCCGTCCCCCACTCACTTGCCCACCAGAGCCTGTCGGTTGCAGAGACGAGGACGTCCATCACCAGCTCCCTGGACGTCTGATACCTTCCCCGGTTTGAGGTTGGTAACGGACGGCGTGGGATGTTTTAGGTGAGTATTTCATCTACCCCTACCCTCAGGTGCCTTTTGGTCCCTCCTCGAATCCGGGGCATTCAGTGGGGAGGTCCCTTGTGATTCTTGTTTCGCGGGGGTGCGCGGGCTTTTTCCGGGCTGCCTTTTGGCCTGGTCGGCGTTTTCCGTCCTTTTTGGCCGCGGGCAGGAGTGCGGTCTACGGACGGTGGGCGGACACATGGGGAGGGGGTCGCCTCTCCATTCGCGCGGCGGCTGTCTCTTTTCTGGCGGCCGTGCCGTCTTCTGGGCCCGGCGCGGCGGCCTTGTGGGCGGCCGCGCTGTTTCTGTCCTGGCGCTGTGGTCGGCTGCTTTTCCCAGCGGCCGCACACTTTCCGGCGCCGCGGCCCTTTCCGTGGGTCACCGGCTTCTAATTTAGGCCCCGGCTTCTGCCGAGGCCTACTTCTGGCGCCGCGACTCTGCCCACTTCCTTGTTCCTCGGGCGGGTTTTTCTCCCGCCCGACTATCTCCTCCTTGGCGAGCTCCGCCCACCGGCGCCATATTGGTGCTCCTGCCTGGCAGTTAGCTCTGCCCATCGCCTTCTGTGACGCTGTAGGATTTCTTTTTGGCCCCAGGAACGTCTTGCTGCGCCCCTTCCAAGAGCGCGAATCCTGGCGTCCTCATCCCTTCCGGTCGCCATCTCCTCCCTGCTTCTGTCAGGCCTGCAGTAGGCTCTGGACTGGAGAGTGTCCCAGAAGTCTTCCCTGATTGCCTGTACCCCTGCTTGAAGGACCCTCGTTTCTGAAGAGCACCTTCAAAACCATGCAGCCCTCCATCTGGACAACGCTTCGCCTGCCGTGAGTAGCTCTGCACTGCAGACTGACACTCTCCCCTGCCTTCCTGTCCCCCTACCTTCTGGCATTCCTCGTGGGTTCGTTCGTCATGTTTAATTCTAAGGCAGGTTGCTCTCGTCCTCCTACTTCTTCCTCTGCATTAGTCAAACACTTTGCGTGTTCGTCTTGTAACTGCAAACTGCCCTCAGGTCAGTCCTCTCCCCTCTGTCAGGCCTGCAGCAACCCCATTATGCCCACCGCCCAGGTTCCCCCTGCTGCTCCGCTTGAGAGCGAAGTCTCCACCCTAGGCTGGGCTTCCTCTCTGTCACAATCGGTAGCGGATCTAACACAGGTTTCCCAGACCCTTATGTCCGTGCTCGATCGGTTGCCCCTGCAGGCTCCCGCAGTTGCCAGTGGGTCGCAAGAAGCTCCGTCCGAGACTTCCAATATAGGCTGCAAAAGATCCCGACAGGAACGCCGGTCTGAGTCCTATTCCCGTTCCATCTCACCTCACGGTCCTTCTCTGCGGTCGACTTCTCCCCGCTCCTCCTCCCCTGACTCGGAGTATAATTTGGAGCTGAACTTGAACTAAATCGCTAGCATGAGGGATACGGTTCAGAGTCTCATTGGAGCGGTCAACAAGACCTGTGGCATCAAAGATTCCTCTACGGAACCCGCAGATCAGGCGGTTTCGTTTAGGCGGTCTAAACCACCCCCCAAGGTTTTCGCTCCTCGTCCTGAATTTGATGAGCTTCTGGCCTGAGAGAGAGAGAATCCGACCAGACTCTTTCAAAGAGGAAAGCGCCCTGGCATCTTATATCCTTTTTCTCCGGATCTCACCACCAACTGGACTTCCTCTCCCTCTGTGGACCCACCAGTTTCTAGACTATCCACCAGCACAGTCCTCCCGCTGTCTGGCGGAGCATCTCTGAAAGATTCCAACAATAGAATCATAGAATCCTTTGCAAAGTTGGCCGTCGAAGCAGCTGCGTCTACCCTATGTTTGACCTTTGCTTCAACCTGGGTTGTGAAGTCTATATCTGAATGGGCCAAACAACTCCGTCTGGGCATCCTGGCCAGAGCTCCACCAGAACAGCTGGCGGAACTCGCCACCCAAATTTCTCACGCTGGGGAATATTTGGTTTCTGCTTCCCTGGACGCTGCGTCCTGTGCCGCTCAGGCGTCCAGTAATGTGGTGGCCATCCGTCGTACCATTTGGCTCAAGGCCTGGCAGGCAGATTTGTCATCACAAAAGTCCCTTACCAGTCTGGTTTTTCAGGGATCTCGTCTCTTTGGTTCCAAGCTGGACCAAATTGTTAAGGACGCCACCGGGGGCACAAGCTCACTTCTCCCCCAGTCCAAACCTTGCCGACCTCCACCTAGGCGGCAGTTTCGGCCCTTTCGTCGTTTCGCGGTGTCTGATTCCTTTTCCCAACAGCAGAGGCCACAGGCACGTCGAGAGAAGAAGGTATCCTTCAGACCCACCCCTTCCTGGCGTTCCCGCTTCTTCCAAGGTAGATCCTCCAGGTCTAGGACTGGAAGATCCACATCGGCATGACTCTCATCTAGACCCCAGCCCATTTCCCAGGCTGGGCGGCTGTCTCCTCTTCTTCAGGGACGTCTGGATATCCTCAGCAGAAGACACATGGGTCAGGGAAGTTGTATCCTCAGGATACAAAATAGAGTTAATTTCATGGCCCCGGGATCGTTTCTTCAAATCCCGACCTCCAAGTGATCCCGCTCTGGTTCCGGGTTTCTTTGCAGCCATCGCTTCCCTCCTCAAATCCGGGGTAATCTTTCCCGTCCCAGAAAAAGAACGGTTCACAGGTTTCTATTCGAATCTTTTTGTGGTACCGAAAAAAGACAGCAAGGTTCGTCCCATTCTGGATCTAAAATTGCTGAACAAGAGTGTTCGTCTGAGACACTTCAGGATGGAATCCCTTCGTTCAGTAATTGCTTCCATGGAGCTGCAGGAATTCCTGTGCTCCATAGACATCCTGGACGCCTACCTCCATGTTCCGACCTTCCTGGGACATCACAGATTCCTGCGTTTTGCAGTACATCAGGAGCATTTTCAGTTTGTCGCCCTGCCGTTCGGTTTCGCAACCTCCCCCAGGGTTTTTACGAAGATCATGGCAGCGCTGATAGCCATCTTGAGGGTCAGAGGCCTGGTTCTTTTTTTGTACCTCGACGACATCCTCATCAAGGCTCCGTCCTTTTCTCAGGCTCACGAAAGTCTGTCCATCGTCCTCGACACCCTAGCCCGTTTCGGGTGGCTTGTCAACCAAAAGAAGTCCTGCCTTATTCCTTCTCAGAGCCTCGTTTTTCTGGACATGCTCTTCGACACTCGTCAGACCAGAGTCTTCCTTCCCGAAGACAAGAGATCCATCCTTCGTCGGGAAGTTCGCTTGCTCCAGGGCCCTCGACTTCCCTCCTTCCGATCGGCCATGAAGGTCCTGGGAAGGATGGTTGCTACATTGGAAGCGATTCCCTTTGCCCAATTCCGTTCAAGACCCCTTCAGCAGGCTATTCTCTCACAGTGGGACAGGTCTGTCCTTTCTCTGGATCGCCCGATTCTGCTTTCTCCCAGGGTCAAACGGTCCCTCAACTGGTGGCTGACGTCACCTCTCATCTCCCAGGGCAGGTCCTTTCTTCCAGTTCACTGGCAGGTGGTGACGACGGATGCCAGCCTGCTCGGCTGGCGTGCTTTGTTTCGCCACCTGACTGTTCAGGTTTCTTGGTCGGTGCAGGAGTCAGCTCTACCGATCAATGTCCTTGAGATTCGGGCCATCTTTCTGTCCCTTCTTCACTGGGAAAGGATTTTCAGGGGTCTGCCAATTCGAATCCAGATGGACATGCCACAGCAGTGGCATATGTCAACCACCAGGGGGGGACTCGGAGCGCTCTGGCCTTGGCCAAAGTATCCAAGATCCTCCTTTGGGCAGAGGCAACGGTTCCGGTGATATCCGCGGTGCATATACCCGGCGTGGACAATTGGGCCGCCGACCTTCTCAGCCGCGAGGGCCCCGCTGCATGGGAATGGTCCTTGCATCAGGAGGTCTTCCATCAGATCTGTCTTCGATGGGGGACTCCGGATGTGGACCTCACGGCGTCCCGAACGAACAGGAAGGTCCCTCGGTTCGTCTCCAGGTCCCACGATCCGCTCGCAGTGGGCGTCAGTGCTCTGGCCATTCCTTGGTCGCAGTTCGTGCTCCCCTATCTGTTTCCACCCCTGCATTTGCTTCCCAAGCTGTTGAAAAAGATCAAGGCGGAAAGGGTGCCGGTCATTCTGATCTCTCCGGATTGGCCCAGGAGATCTTGGTTTACGGAGATCGTCAACCTTCTTGCGGACGCCCCCTGGCGCCTTCCAGACAGACCCGATCTGCTGTCTCGGGGTCCGATCTGCCACCTGAATTCTCGGTCACTCAGTTTGACGGCGTGGCTGTTGAGACCGCAGTTCTAAGAGTCTCTGACCTTTTCGGATCGGGTGATTCATACTATGATCCAGGCTAGGAAGCCCTCGTCTTCCAGGATCTACTATCGTACCTGGAAGGCTTACTTCCGTTGGTGCCAGTCCAACCACGTTTCACCTAGGTCCTTTTCCCTTCCTTCCATTTTGGCCTTCCTTCAGGCAGGTCTGGATTCGGGCCTCGCTCTTAGTTCCCTAAAGGGCCAGGTTTCTGCGCTCTCCATCCTTTTTTAGAAGACGCTATCTTCTCAGCCACATGTCAAGACCTTCCTTCAGGGAGTAGCCCATGCTGTCCCTCCGTACAGGGCTCCCGTGGATTCATGGGATTTGAATCTTGTGCTGGAGGTTCTGAGGGGTTCCCCCTTTGAGCCTCTCAGGGAGGTTTCCCTGTCAGTTCTATCCTGGAAGGTGGCCTTTCTTGTGGCCATCACCTCTATCCGGCGTGTTTCCGAGTTGGCGGCCCTTTCTTGCCGACCTCCTTTCTTGGTTATCCACCAGGATAAGGTGGTCCTGAGGCCTCCGCCTTCCTTCCTAAAGTGGTTTCCTCCTTCCACCTCAACGAGGACATCGTTCTACCTTCCTTTTGTCCAGCTCCGACTCATCCTCTGGAGCGATCGTTGAACAACCTGGACCTCGTCAGGGCGGTGAAGGTCTACCTGGCTAGAACGGCCGCTTTCCGGAAGACGGATTCTCTTTTCATCATTCCTGAAGACACGCGTAGAGGCCTGCCGGCCTCCAAGGCGACTATTGCTCGCTGGAACAGAACGGCAATTTTGGAGGCTTACCGGGTCAAGAAGAGAGTGCCCCCTCCCGGGATTAAGGCTCACTCTACCCGGGCAGTCGGCGCCTCCTGGGCGGTGCACCACAGGGCTTCCGCCGTACAGCTTTGCAAAGCGGCAACCTGGTCTTCCATCCACATGTTCGCCAAATTTTACAAGGTCCATACCTACGCTTCAGCGGACGCCAGCCTAGGCAGAAGGATCTTGCAGGCAGCAGTGGTGAGTCCTCTGATCTGATGGAAGTCTGTTTTTTCCACCTCAGGGACTGCTTTGAGACATCCCATGGTTCCTGTGTCCCCCAATGAGGCGATAGAGAAAACAGGATTTTTGGTTGCTTACCGTAAAATCTGTTTCTCGGAGCCTTCATTGGGGGACACAGCACCCTCCCATGTTATTCAGTTTATGTTGTTCTGTGACTGTTCTCATGTTTACAGTTCTCATGTTTGTGGTTGTTATTTCAACCTTATTGTTTTTCTGCTACTGCCTTCTCACTAACTGAAGCTCATAATGCCAGTCGGTGGGGTGTACACTGCAGGGGAGGAGCTAACTTTTTTTGTGGCACCAGCATACACCCCATGGTTCCTGTGTCCTCCAATGAAGGCACCGAGAAACAAATTTTACGGTAAGCAACCAAAAATCCTGTTATTTCGGCCAACAGTCATGTGAGGTCTTGTTTTTTGCTGGACGAGCTGAAGTATTTATTGGTACTGTTTTCGGTCACATGACATTGTTTGATTGTTTTCTATTAAGATTTTTTGGAGACGGAACAAAAAACAATTATTCAGGAATTGCTTCTTTTTTTTTTTTTATTATATATACTGTATATACTCGAGTATAAGCTGAGAATTTCAGCCCATTTTTTTAGGGCCGCTCATTACAGTAATGAATATGGACCCCACTCCCATAGGGGTGGAGCCGCATATTCATTACTGTAATGAGCGATACCATGTGACCGCTCAATACAGGAAATGCTGCCAGCGCCGGAGAACCAGGGACACCACGCCAGGAGCAGGTGAGTATAACGCAGTGCGCGATATTCACCTGCTCCGCGTTCCACCGTTGGCGCCGCTGCGTCTTCCCCGTCCTCTGCAGTGACGCTCAGTTCAGAGGGGCTCAGTGACGCAATTAGTGTGCGCAGCCCTCTGCCTGAACAGTCAGTGCAGAGGACGGGCAAGACACCGCGGCGCCCGTCGGTGGAACGTGGAGCAGGTGAATATAGCAAGTGCCGGGGGCCTGAGATGTGAGTATGTCATTCTTTTTAATTTTTTTTTATCGCAGCAACAGCATATGGGGTAAATGTCTGTATGGAGCATCGTATGGGGCCATGTGCAGCATTATATGGGGCAAATATCTGTATGGGGACATGTGCAGCATTATATGGGGCAAATATCTGTATGGAGCATCTTATGGGGCCATAATCAGCATTTGTGGAGCATTATATGGGGCATATTTTAATATGGAGCATCTTATAGGGGCCCATCATGAACTGTATGGAGCATTATATGAGGCTCCTGATTCAATATGGATGTTCAAAAACACTTAACCTACTGATGTCTCAATTAATTTTACTTTTATTGGTATCTATTTTTATTTTTGACTTTTACCGATAGCTGCTGCATTTTCCACCCTAAACTTATACTCAAGTCATTAAGCTTCCCCAGTTTTTTTGTGGCAAAGTTAGGGGTCTCGGCTTATACTCGGGTCGGCTTATACTCGAGTATATACGGTACCTTTCTGCATGTGGTAAAATTGGTAAGACTGCTTTACGATTACAGCGATACCCACTTTATATCTTTTTTTATGTTTTGGCGCTTTTACACAATAAAAACGAAAATAATAATTTTTCCATCGCTTTATTCTGAGAGCTATAACTTTTTTTATTTTTCTGCTGATGGAGCTGTATAGCAGCTTGTATTGGTGGGACAAGATGACGCTTTCAGCGGTACCATTTTTAGTTACATCTGTCTTTTTTAACACGTTTTATTGCACTTTTTGTTCGGCGGTATAACGATAAAGCATTTTTTTGCCTTTTTTTTTTTTTTTTAAACGGTGCTCACTGAAGGGGTTAACTAGTGGGACAGTTCTATAGACCGGGTCGTTATGGATGCGGCGATACCAAATATTTGTACTTCTATTGTTTTTTTTATTTGCATAAATGTATTTATTGGTAAAATATTTTATTTTTTTCTTTGGGGATTTAAAAAAAATATATATATTTTTGCTCATTATAATATATATATTTTTTTTTACGTTGTCCCAGGATGGGACATCACTATATAATGTCAGATCGCTGATCTGATACTTAGCACTGCTGAGTATCAGATCAGCGATCTGACAGCGGCATAAGAGGGGTTAAATGACCACGATTGGTGCAAGCCCCGATCAGGGGTGTTGCTACAGGGTGTCGGCTGTCACATACAGCTGACACCTGCACGCGATCGCCGCGGTGATAGCGGAGCCGTACTAGTACTGCCCTGGGCACAAATGCACCTCCTGCAGAGGAGTACTAGTACGGCGCATGTCGCGAAGGGGTTAAAGGTAATGGGCATAGTTTTTAAGACAAAAACAGTTTCCCTTTAAATGTGATGGCTCCGTTCACATGTGCAGTATCAGAAAATAACTGGATCTGTTACAAACAGAACAAAACTTTTGTTTTTACTAGTTGTGACTCTGAACCCATCTCTAGTGTTCTGGCCATATCCAGTCCTAAAAAATGGATCTGTTAATGGATGACCTGACCGATCACCACCTATTATGATCTGATATCCATAAGACTTCAATGATTAAAAAAAAAAATATATGAAAATCCAGTTCCTGGTCTTTTTCTGGGCCAGACTAAAAGTTGTGCAGACTGTTTTTTGATCCAGCTTAGGAGCAGATAGCGGCTCGATTGCAGTAAAACGGGAGACATTCTGGATATTCCTTTGAATGGATTCAGTGCAGCATCAGTTTATCCCAAAACGGATCCAAAAAAGAGAATATAGTGGGCATGTAATCAGAGCCTGAAAAAGGTTTTAGTGCAAATTGAGACCCCACACATCTGCCTGTAATCGGAGGGGTAAATAGATATTCATCCATTAGTATGGAGCGCTTGAGCCGCCTGCATTTGGGGCTGTTGTAGTGTTATACTTTAGTGCTTTAGTGCTGTCAGTCGTGTCCACCTGCTCTTGTAAATATATTAATGTACTTCTCCATACTTTTTTCCCCGTTTGTAGGAAAGTAACTTATTCAGTTATCTCAGCGGCGGCTCCTCTTTTACTGTACGGCCTGGATGGACAGGCGCCTATACAAAGAGCTTACAGCAAATTTCTTACTGTGAAAATTCAACAAAACTTCAGGTATGAAGATTATTATCCATGCCTAAATGTAGATTTGTTACCCAAGCTTCTGGTCAGTTTTACCCTTTCTTTTAAGGTTCTCTTCACGTCTATATGTATATATGGGGGTTCCGCTCAGATCATGCAGTGCAGATTGCTGTGGTGCAGACGACTGTGCATCCTCTCATCCAAGTGAAGCCGGTCGATAGGAAATGACACTCTGGTCATAGCTTGATCTGATTCTCTCGGTTGAGGAGAAGATAGAAAAAAATGTCTCGCTCTTATCCAGCTTCTCAGTCCTTGAAAATCATATTGCAGTCAGATGTCATCCGAGTGCAGTCAAATGGTTTCCATGCACTCATGGACTTGCATGGCTGAGTGGGATCCGAATATCAAATCAAACTCGAGCGTTCAGAATTTTTTTTTTCTTCAGACAAATTTTGTTCGAGTTAAAAATCTGACATATGCACAGCACCATAGAAAAACATTAGTCTGAGGGCGATTCCTAGTTTTGTCAGATTACACTCTGACTGAAAATATGCTCCTCAGTGCCTTCCCTTGTGGTCAGATAGCATGCCATAAACTCAATGGATCCAATTTAAAGAGTTCATCATGCTAATCTGACTTTGCCGGCATCTCTATTTTGCTTCTATGATGGAGCAAAACAGAATTTGGGAATGCAGATATGTAAAAGTTAGCCCCCCAGTCTGGCTGTTCTGTCTTCATGATATTTCACAGTGGGGACAGTTAATAAAGAAATATCTGAGCTTAGCAGCTGCTTCAAGTCACTGCCTGCCATATAATATCTAGTCTCAAATAAGTGTCCACGGGCATGTAACTGTCAGCGGTACTTAGTGACTTTACAGACTCTCCTCATTATAAGGGCTCGTGCACATGACTCTGTTTTCGGTTTGAGTGTGATCGACAAAACTTTGGATTGGACTATGACCAATGTTATATTTTACACTTTGCACCAAATAATGGGTCGAATACCGAAGAGATCCATATACAAAATATAATTATTTATTACAAGTTAAAACATGATAATAAAAAAGCAGAGAAGTCACAATAGGGGACGCTTGGAGGTGGCACTCAGAATAACTAAACTATAATGTGTATACTCACTAATAAATTTGTAATGGTTTCAGTATGCCATAAGGAGCAACTGAAATAATAGGATAAGACAGGTAATACATCTTTAAGATAATGTACTCACTAGCTTGACACACTGTCATTAATATGGTACAAAGAGTTAAATTATGAAAGTTCTAAACTCACAGCTGTATTATATGTAAACTCAGGTGCTGCCCTCATGCATTGCTGTTTGTCACTTGTGAGAATAAATCAATACAGACTGCAACACCTAACTTTATGTGGCGTTAGTACTGACACCTAAGAAGAATGTGGAAAAATACATGGTGATAAAGTGCAAAGTGATTTGTTCAATTTACCTGATTACGATCAGTCTGTAAAGGCTCCACAGAGGTCACCTCAGCGTCCCCTCACCCCGACGCGCCCCCCGGAAGAAGCTGGCGGCAAAACGCACGTCGGGGTGAGGGGACACTGATATATAGGCAGCGTCAATAGTAAAAACTTGGTCACACAGGGTTAATAGCGGCGGTAACGGAGTGAATATGGAGCGGGCGCCGGGCACTGACTGCAGTGGAGTAGGGAGGGAGTAATTGGACTATGCCCGTCGCTGATTGGTCGCGGCAGCCATGACAGGCAGCTGGCGAGACCAATCAGCGAATGAATAACCGTGACGGAAGTTGCTGCCGAGCTGCTCTAAAGGTGGCCATACACATTAGATTGTCGGCGGCACCACAATGTGTTCAGGGGGTCCCGGCCTTCTGCGCTGGCAGATGTCAGAAGGAAGTAAGCATTATGTATGGCCCACTCTATTTTCAAGTATAGAAGTTTGTGGTGAGACAACCCCCTGTGAAGAGTGCTGCTGCTCCTTCATTCCCGGCGTCCTGGTAGTCTGATCAGCTCTGATCAGATAGTAAATGGATATACTGGAGAGAATCTTTTACAACTTCTTTGGAGTAACATTTTCTTTTTGGTGATGTGAACATTAGCTCACAAAATGTCTGTCGTGTTCCCTATTATTTTCTTTTTTTCAAATGATATACAATAATTTCTGTTGATTTTTAGATTCAATGTAAGGAAAGTTTGCCCGTGGTTGTAGATGACAGCACACCGGAGGTAAGATTGGAACGGTTTGCGTGCTTTATTACTTCTAATTATTATTCCTCGCCATCTGGACTGTATAACTGCTACATTCTTTCCCTAGAAAAAAGTGACCATGAATAATACTACAATTTGTCCTTCTGCAAAGGCAAGTATTCGAGAACAAGTGTGTAAGTGTACTCATTTTATTCACTCCTTGGCATCAGGTCGTTCCTGTTATTCTTACTAGAAATGTATGAATATATTGATAACTGTGTTGATCCGATTACTGTCAGTAAAAAAAAACAAAAAACAGACCGCACTTGGAGCAATGTTATTTAATGGGGCAGTGCAGATTAATGCTTTGGGTTTGTTTTTTTTTTTAACCCCTTCATGACCTTGGATTTTCCGTTTTTTCCATGTTCGTTTTTCACTCCCCTCCTTCCCAGAGCAATAACTTTTTTATTTTTCCATCAATATGGCCATGTGAGGGCTTATTTTTTGTGTTGTACTTTTGAATGACATCATTGGTTTTACCATGTCGTGTACTAGAAAACCGGAAAGAAATTCCAAGTGCGGTGAAATTGCAAAAAAAGTGCAATCCCACACTTGTTTTTTGATTGGCTTTTTTACTAGGTTCACTGAATACTAAAAGTGACCTGCCATTATGATTCTCCAGGTCATTACGAGTTCATAGACACCATACATGTCTAGGTTGTCTTTTATCTACCGTATATACTCGAGTATAAGCCGAGATTTTCAGCCCAAATTTTTGGGCTGAAAGTGCCCCTCTCGGCTTATACTCGAGTCATGATCGGTGGTGGGGTCGGCGGGTGAGCACTGTCATATACTCACCTAGTCCCGGCGTTCCTGTCGCTCCCCCTGCCTGTCACACTGTCTTCGGTGCCGCAGCCTCTTCCCCTGAGCGGTCACGTGGGACCGCTCATTAGAGAAATGAATAGGCGGCTCCACCTCCCATAGGGGCGGAGCCGCCTATTCATTTCTCTAATGAAGCGGTGCCGGTGACCGCTGATAGAGAAAGAGGCTGCGGCACCGAAGACCAGCTGTCCGGGGGAAGGAGCGGGACGCCGGGAGCAGGTAAGTATTACATATTCACCTGTCCTCGTTCCACACGCCGGGCGTCGCGCCATCTTCCCCGGCGTCTCTCCGCTCTGACTGTTCAGGCAGAGGGCACGATGACGCATATAGTGTGCGCGCCGCCCTCTGCCTGATCAGTCAGTGCGGAGAGACGCCGGGAAGATGGCGCCGAGGAGCTGCAAGCAAGACAGGTGAGTATGTGTTTTGTTTTTTTTTATTGCAGCAGCAGCAACAGCTATTGGGCAATAATGGACGGTGCAGAGCACTATATGGCACAGCTATGGGGCAACGGTGCAGAGCACTATATGGCACAGCTATGGGGCAATGGTGCAGAGCACTATATGGCACAGCTATGGGGCAACAGTGCAGAGCGCTATATGGCACAGCTATGGGGCAACAGTGCAGAGCACTATATGGCACAGCTATGGGGCAATGGTGCAGAGCACTATATGGCACAGCTATGGGGCAACGGTGCAGAGCACTATATATATGGCACAGCTATGGGGCAACGGTGCAGAGCACTATATGGCACAGCAATGGGGCAACGGTGCAGAGCACTATATGGCACAGCTATGGGGCAACGGTGCAGAGCACTATATGGCACAGCTATGGGGCAATGGTGCAGAGCACTATATGGCACAGCTATGGGGCAATGGTGCAGAGCACTATATGGCACAGCTATGGGGCAATGGTGCAGAGCACTATATGGCACAGCTATGGGGCAATGGTGCAGAGCACTATATGGCACAGCTATGGGGCAATGGTGCAGAGCACTATATGGCACAGCTATGGGGCAATGGTGCAGAGCACTATATGGCACAGCTATGGGGCAACGGTGCAGAGCACTATATGGCACAGCTATGGGGCAACGGTGCAGAGCATTATATATATGGCACAGCTATGGGGCAACGGTGCAGAGCATTGTATATATGGCACAGCTTTATGTGGAGCATCTATGGGGCCATAATGAACGGTGCAGAGCATTATATGTGGCACAGCTTTATGTGGAGCATCTATGGGGCCATAATGAACGGTATGGAGTATCTATTTTTAGTTTTGAAATTCACCGGTACCTGCTGCATTTTCCACCCTAGGCTTATACTCGAGTCAATAAGTTTTCCCAGTTTTTTGTGGCAAAATTAGGGGGGTCGGCTTATACTCGAGTATATACGGTATGTGGTGAAAAAAAAAATCCAAACTTTGCTAAAAAAAAATTGCGCCATTTTCTGATACCCGTAGCGTCTCCATTTTTCGTGATCTGGGGTCGGGTGAGGGCTTATTTTTTGTGTTCCAAGCTGACGTTTGTATTGATACCACTTTTGTGCAAATGCGTTCTTTTGATTGCCCGTTATTGCATTTTAATGCAATGTCCCGGCGACCAAAAAACTTAATTCTGGCGTTTCGAATTTTTTTCTCGCTACGCCATTTAGAGATCAGGTTAATCCTTTTTTATTGATCGGGCGATTCTGAACGCGGCGATACTAAATATGTGTAGGTTTGATTTTTTTATTATTATTATTATTATTATTATTATTTTGAATGGGGCGAAAGGGGGATGAGTTAAACATTTTTTTTATTTTTTCAAATTTTTTTTTTTTTCTGTACTTCTGCCATGCTTCAATAGCCTCCATGGGAGGCTAGAAGCTGGCACAACTGTATCGGCTCAGCTACATGGGAGCGATCATCAGATCGCTCCTGTGTAGCTGAATTCCTGCATTGCTATGAGCGCCGACCACAGGGTGGCGCTCATAGCAATCCGGCATCAGCAACCATAGAGGTCTCAAGGACCTCTATGGTTACTATGCAGACGCATCGCTGACCCCCGATCATGTGACTGGGGTCGGCGATGCGCTCATATCCGGCCCGATGGCCGGAAGCGCCGGTTCAAAACAGCTGACATGTCCCAGCTTTGGTCGGGGGTTCTGACCTCGGACGTACTATACCGTCCGAGGTCAGAAAGTGGTTAAATGGACCAAATCTGCGTGTGAAATAATTGGCAGCATGTACTATTTTCTTTAGTATATCGGATTAGACTCTCACATTCAAATGTATCGGTGTGTAAAAAACAAAATCAAATGCCATACGGAGGCACAGTCTAGCATCTGACGCATCAGAACCTGTCCATTTAGCTCAGTACTAAACTTCCCAAACTTTAGTCCTCCCGGACCCCAACAGGTGATGTTTTCAGGATTTCCATACTGCTGCACAAGTGAGAGAACTCCTGATACTTCCATCACCTGTGCAATACTAAGGAAATCCTGAAAACATGACCTGTTGGTGTCCGGGAGGACTGGAGTTTGGGAAACACTGATTTAGCTGATGTCGTCGAATGACAGAATTGTTTTAAATGGAGCCTGTCAGCATGATTGTGCACAGTAACCTACAGACAGTGTCAGTTCGGTGCCGTTATACTGATTACAATGATATCTTGGTTGATGGAATCCGTCTTGTGGTGGTCGTTTAATCTTGATTTCCAGTTTTGAGTTAATGATATGCTCGTTCTCCGGGGCGGCCTGTGAGGGGTCTTCATGTGATGCTCTGATTAGCTATTCATAATTAAGACTGCTGACAGGTCACTGAGCGATCAGTGCCCCCTATTTTACTTTTTCTTTTTTTTTTTTTTTAATTTATATTGAAAAAATAATCCCTTTCAGCAGGCAGGCGCCGTCAGTGGCGCCTGTGCTGCAGCATGATGACATCTATGTATTTAATTATTTTCTTTGGTATCCGTAAATTCGTTTAAAAAAAAAAAAAATCAGTTTGAAAATTATGCTGGCTGTGCCTGCGCAGTAGCATCTATTGGACCACCAATAAGGGGGCGCCATCTTGCTAGAGAAGAACGGCAAGCAGATAGATGCTACTGCACAGATGCTGGTGGTGCTACCGTATCTTGCAGGAGGCAGTGTTTTTTTTTTGTTTTTTTTCTCTTTCAAGATGGTACTGCCTGCGCAGTAGCATCTTATCAGATCAATAGCTAATTTTTTGGGGGTGAAGTGTCACTGGATGCCCTGCTGATAATTATATCCAACGAATATTTTCCTGTGTGTTATGCTGCTGCCACTAGGAGGACACTAAGTGAACACAGAAAAAATTAACTTCTCCTCTGCAGTATACAACCTCTCTGTCTAAGATTGAACCAGTTCTTGCTTGGTGTCTGTGGGAGGCACTTGGGTCTGGTTTTTCAGACCCCAATGTTCTTATCTTATTTTTACTTTTCTGTAAATTTTTATTTTTTAATTAACGGAGTGAAGGGTGCGACTGATTCCTTTCAAGGATCCGTTCTCCCCCGAACCATCAACAGGCGAGAACGCGGAGTATACCTCCCCGTACCCTCTACTGTGACGACCGGAGCACGCCTAAACTCCCCTGAAAGACGGCGAGCACATGTAGGTTTCCCCCTTCACGTTCCTCTCCAGGGCCGAGAAACCACACAGCTGGATGCCCAGAGGCCCCCACCTAACGGCATTACAACAGCCCCACGATCGCTGGTGGACGGAGGGTCCTCTCCATCCCCCGCTATAGGGAGGATGGATTGAGCTCATACCCTCAGGATTACAAAGGCATACATCAGTGGCAGTGGCCTCCGTGAGTATGAGCCCCCTGCACTTCACTGCGAAGGATGGTGCGGGTCCTGGTCCCTGGGGAGAGGAGCCGCTGGCTTGGTACCAGCGGCGGTCATCCGGTGATTCATCGGGGCCCCTTCCTTATCAACCGGCACACATCGCCGGCAGGCCCCAAAAATTTACTCCCTGGCTTTTAGGCCCACCGCCGGAGCTCCGCCCCCGTTCTGGCACTTCTCGTCCTGAACGAGAGGCGCTGCTTATAGTCTCGGGGGCCATGTTTTTCCGGCATCTGCGGTGGGATCATGCTGACTGATAGCCTCTCAACGCGACAGGACCGCCGAACATCCTTCTGCGGTCTCCAGACACTGATTCCGTCCCTGGGGACACAGACACAGGACCCTGGGTAAGCTCCTTCAGCCTCTGGAAGAAAGCCTAACCCCTTCTCTGCACCTATAGCGCACACTCTGCTTCTAACTCTAAGACACACACTATGCCTCAATCTAAGGAGACCAAACGGGTTAATAAAAAACGTACTGTTTTTTTTTACCTCATGTGCCACTTGCAATACTACTTTGCCACGTGCCCACAGTACTCCTTTATGCACGAATTGTGACCCGGCCTGTGTGCAGCCACCAATGTCGCCACTGACTCTGCTGAGCCTAGCCCTCCTGAGTGGGCTGCTTCCCTGTCACGAACTATGGCTTCCCTGGCCAAGGCAATAGACTCTCTCTGGGGTCCCTGCATAAGTCAAAACGCCCCTCTGACGACCTACAGGGGGCGTACTCGGTCACGGGGGGCTCAGGGTTCCAGGAAAAAGGACCCATGTCGCGTCCCCCGATCACGCTCGTGCTTCGGCATCTGCGAGCTCAATTTCTCGCTCCCCTTCTCCTGAGGGTCGCAGCGCACATGACTCTGAATACGAGTCTGATGCGTCTTCAATCCAGGACTCCTCAACCTGTCAAGAGACGCTTGATTCCCTCATTGAGGCGGTCAACAAGACCCTGATGGTGGACGAGGAATCCATATCCACTCCAGAACACGTGGTGTCTTTTAAGAAGACTAAACGTGTACAAAAAATATTTGCTAATCATCCTGAGTTTAAGGACATTGTCCAGAAACACAGGGACCACCCAAACGGTTCACGGGTCAAAAATTCGCTAGCCAGATAGCTCAAGCAGGGGACTTCATAGTTAACGCCTCTATAGATGCGGCCAATTGCGCTGCACAGGCAGCCGCAAATGCAGTCTCCATCAGAAGGGCCCTGTGGCTCCGAGATTGGCTAACAGATTCTGTTTCCAAAAAATCGTTGACCTCCCTGCCTTACCAAGCTGATCGATTTTATTTGGAGAAAAACTAGACCAAATTATTTCTGACGCTACCGGAGGAAAGAGTAAATTTCTTCCTCAGCAAAGACCTGCCCGCCTTTTTTGGAATCGACAACAGCCTCGGTTCCGGCCCTTTCGCAACAACTCCAATTGGTCCTCTATAACCTTCTCTTCGGGTTCAGGACGAGCTCCGCGTGGAGACAGAGGTTCCCAGGTCTCGTACAGACCTAACCGTACCTGGAAACCCAGACCGAGGTCGTCTGGCTCTATGGGATCCACATCCCTTAGACCTTCTACACAATGACTCGTCGCAACCTCCGGCGGACACCGACAAAGTAGGCGGTCGCTTACTTTTGTTCCGTCAAGCCTGGCTCTCGGTCGTTCACGACGAGTGGGTCAGAGAGCTGGTGTCCTCCGGATACAAAATCGAGTTTTCTTCCCCTCCCCCAACACATTTTTTTCCAGTCTTCTCCTCCCAAAACAAGGACATCAGCTTTTCTTCAGGCCAAACAGGCGCTACGAAGGGACGGAGTAATTATTCCGGTCCCCCAGGACCAAAGGTTCAGGGGGTTTTACTCGCACCTATTTGTGGTTCCAAAGAAGGACGGATCACTGCGACTCATATTAGACCTAAAACTGTTAAACAACTTTGTCAAGGTTCGACGCTTCAGAATTCACACTCTCCGTTCTGTGGTCGCTTCCATGGAAAGAGAAGAGTTCCTAGCATCCATAGACATGAAGGATGCTTACCTTCACATCCCAATTTTTTCATCAAAAGTTCCTACGCTTCGCATTCCGCAACGAACACTTCCAGTTTGTGGCTTCGCCACCGCCCCCAGAGTTTTCACCAAGGTTATGGCAGCTGTCATGGCCATTCTTCACGCTCGGGGAGTGGTGGTACTTCCGTATCTGGATGACCTACTAATCAAAGGTCCATCCCATCCAGCCTGCGAGGAGTCCGTCGGTATCACGGTCGGTAGCACTCGCCTGGGCTGGAATATTCGAAAAGTCATCCCCGGTACCGGCTCAGTGAATTTCCTTCTTGGGAATGATCCTGGACTCTTCCCGCGGGTTGGTCATTCTCCCTCCAGAAAAGATCTTGGCATTACGACAGGGAGCACACAGTCTTTCCCACCCAGTTCCTCACTCCATTCGTTTCCGCATTCGCATCCTCGGGAAGATGGTAGCAGCGATGGAAGCGGTTCTGTTCTCACAGTTCCATCTCCATCCTTTGCAACATGCGCTGCTGTTGGCCTGGGACAGGAGCCCATTCTCTCTCGACCTTCGCTTCTGTCTGTATTCGCCAGTCAGGCAAACCCTCAGGCGGTAGACGCTGAAGTTTTCCCTGAACCAAGGGAAGTCCTTTCTCCTGGTACGCTGGTTAGTCGTGACCACCGACGCCAGCTTTTGGGCTGGGGTGCAGTTTTCAGCCACCACATGGCACAGGGTCGTTGGTCCACTCGAGAGTCGCGTCTCCCAATCAGTGTCTTGGAAATACGAGTGATCAGACTTGCCTTACTCAGTTTTCCCCATCTCCTCGCAGATAACCCCATCAGGATCCAATCCGACAACGCCACAGTGGTGGCATATATCAACAGTCAAGGGGGAACCCACAGCAGGACGGCCATGCACGAAGTGAGTCACATCCTCCGTTGGGCCGAGAGCAAACCATTCACCCATCTCAGTGATCCACATCCCGGGTGTGGAGAATTGGGCGGCGGACTTTCTCAGTCGCCAGGGCCTCTCCTCGGGAGAGTGGTCTCTTCATCCAGAAGTCTTTCAGCAGATTAGTCTTTCAGCTGTGGACCTCATGGCCTCAAGGTTAAACAACAAGGTTCCCCAGTTCATTGCCTGATCACTCAATCCACGCGCCGTCGGAGCAGATGCTTTGGTGCTGCCGTGGCATCAGTTCTGTCTCCCATATATCTTTCCCCTTGCTTCCGAGGGTCATCAAGAAAATCAGAGCAGAGGGGGGTACCAGTGATCCTAGTCACGCCGGGCATGGTACGCGGAACTCATCCAACTGGTCGCCGACGTCCCCTGGCGGCTACCAGATCGCATGGATCTACTCTCACAGGGCCCGATTTACCACCAGAATTCCGGGGCCCTGTCTTTGATGGCGTGGCCGTTGAATCCTGGATTTTAGCCCAGGCTGGATTCTCTCCTGGGGTGTCCTCCACCATGATTAGTGCTAGGAAGCCCGTATCCATGCGCGTTTATCATTGCACCTGGCGAATTTTCTTTTCATTGTGCAACGCCCATGGACGTTCTCCTCTGGTGTTCTCCATTCCTTCCATAGTGGATCCGCTCGGCTATTCCGGAATCCTACCCTGTCAGGAACACTCCTGTCCCAGCAGGGATTAAGGCGCATTCGACTCGGTCAGTGGGCGCCTCTTGGGCCATTCAGCACCAGGCGTCAGCACAACAGGTCTGCAAAGCTGCGACTTGGTCCAGTTTGCATACTTTTACAAAACACTACCACATTCATTCTCAATCTTCGGCAGATGCTGCCCTTGGCAGGCGCATTCTGCAATCAGCAGTACCTCAGCTGTAAGCTCGCGGTACATGGGGTATTAGCAGTTGCGTTACTTCCCACCCAGGGACTGCTTTAGGACGTCCCATGGTCCCCCAATGAGGCATAGGAGAAATAGGGATGTTTGTGTACTCATCGTAAAATCCTTTTCTCCGAGCCAATCATTGGGGGACACAGCACCCACCAAGTTAGCCTATTGGCTTGTTGTTAGTTCTTCGGTTTTGACATAGTTTATTGTGTTTTGTTTAATACTCCTACTGACTTGCTTCCGAGCTGGTTCAGAGAGAGGGTGTATACTGCAGAGGAGGAGTTAATTTTTTCTGTGTTCACTTAGTGTCCTCCTAGTGGCAGCAGCATAACACCCATGGTCCTGTGTCCCCAATGATTGGCTCGGAGAAAAGGATTTTACAGTGAGTACACAAAAATCACTATTTTTAGCAGGTTTACAAAGTCAATGTGTTTCGAGGTCAACGCAGGACCTCTTCATCAGGGCAAAAACCTAGTCACTAGGGGCACATTTTTAAGATTCTCTTCACAGGAGCACTTTTTTTAACACATTCAATTGTAGAACATAATACTTCAAGATCTACTGATTGCAATTAACTTTTTTTGTGCGGCAACTGGGCTCCAGCTGTGGCTGGTAAAGGGAACCTGTTACCTGTAAAAAAAAAAAAAAAAACTATAAACCTTCAGATATTGGGGTAATCTGCGGGTTAATAGTGTTTTTCTAACCTGTCCAGCACTTACACCCACGATGCCAGGAGATAATGAATTTTATTCCTGCCAGTAGTGTTCGGGTTTCAGTCACGGGGGCGAAGCTGGCGCGGGTTCTGTGCATAGATAGCAGCGGCTGTAACTGCACTCTGGCACTGACTGACAGCTGGCCCTAATGCTGATCCTACTGTCAGTCAGTGCCAGGGCGCGAATACAGCTGCCGCTCGCTATACTCAGAGCGGTAACTGGAACTGGAATGCTGTTGGCAGCTTGGGTCTAAGTGCCGACGCTGGGCAGGTCCAGAGCGTTATTACCCTGCAGATAACACCATTTTTTCAGGTGATAGGTTCGCTTTCAGAGAATGATGTTGGCCATGTAATGTATATCTAGCGCGTGTGGAGGGAGCTCAGCTCTTGAGACCCTTTCCAGGATGTTGGCTCACTTGTATGTGTGAATGAATGCATAATGTAGGTATTTCCGATCAGTGCTGACAGGCCTCTGAATGCAGTTACCCCCTTCTTACATGTCACTATTATTTGTTTCTAGCTTTTTTATAAGACTTTTAACTTAATTTAATGTTTGCATTAGGATCTAAATGCAGCAGAGAAGACTTGGCTGGATGGGCCGTACCTCTTCATTGTGCAAGTGAACTTCTCAGCCCCTCTGACTCAGGACCCAGGTCCCAACACAAAGAACGATGTGCACGGTGGTGCTGCTGTGCCCACTGGTTCCACGGACCTGTCTTTATACAGTAAGAGGACATTGTATACACCTCACAGATCAGGCAATCCAGTTCTGGTCCAGTTCTGCTACCAAACACAAGCTGGATGTCCTCTTTTCCAAACTTAACACCATTTCATGTGTTCAATATTAAAACACAGGATCAATTTTAACCCAGTCCTCAATAACTAATTTTCCACTGCTAACACTACAACCTATTATCAGACCCACACATACTGGATTATTCCTATCTGGAGCGAGAATAAAAAAAACCTTTCTAGTGATTACCAAGTACTTCCTGTTATGAAGAAATATCACTTTCAACTCCAAATTAAGTTTTTTTGTTGTTGTTTTTCTTTTTTTAAGTAAATCTGTCAGTAGGTTTGTGCTATATAATATGAGGACAGTATAAAGTAGGATCTGAGACACAGGTTTCAGAAATGTGTCACATATTGCACTGGATGCTGCTGTTTCCATACAATGAATGTTTTACCACCAGGAGACTTAACACTGCCTGAACTACAGCGCATGTGAGCCCTGGTCCGTCCACACCCCCCTCTTCTGATAAGCAGCTCACTGTCAATAGACAATGTACATTGAAATCTGATGTGGGTGTGATAGCTTTCTGAGCTCTGCTTCATTCTCTATCTAAAAATTGTGATTGTGTCTGAACTGCTGCACCCAGTAAACTAAAGGTACCGTCACATTTAGCGACGCTGCAGCGATCTAGACAACGATCCCGATCGCTGCAGCGTCGCTGTGTGGTCGCTGGAGAGCTGTCACACAGACAGCTCTCCAGCGACCAACTATGCGAAGTCCCCTGGTAACCAGGGTAAACATCGGGTTACTAAGCGCAGGGCCGCGCTTAGTAACCCGATGTTTACCCTGGTTACCAGCGTAAACGTAAAGAAAACTGTGTAAGCGCCAGCCGGAAAGCACAGCGGTGACGTCACCGCTGTGCTCTGCTTTCCGGCCGGCCGGAGCTTACACTTTGCAGGGAAGCACAGCGCCTGGGGACAGACACCGGAATGTAAGTATGCAGTGTTTGTTTTTTTACGTTTACGCTGGTAACCAGGGTAAACATCGGGTTACTAAGCGCAGCCCTGCACTTAGTAACCCGATGTTTACCCTGGTTACCAGTGAAGACATCGCTGAATCGGCGTCACACACACCGATCCAGCGATGTCTACGGGAGATCCAGCGACGAAATAAAGTTCTGGACTTTCTGCTCCGACCAACGATGGCACAGCAGGATCCTGATCGCTGCTGCCTGTCAAACTCAACGATATCGCTAGCCAGGACGCTGCAACGTCACGGATCGCTAGCGATATCGTTCAGTGTGAAGGTACCTTAAGTGACACGTTGCAGGAATTGAGGTCTCTTTTCCTACATCATGCTGTTTTTAGATGAGGTAACAAAAATCTGCTGACAGTTTTTGTAAACATTAAAAGTATTGAACCCCAGAGTGGTGGTGATTCTCTTTCACCATGAAAAAATATAAATGTCACCTTTTAATCAACGTCTCCAACTGAAAGCTTCTACCATGGGTGGTAAAAAGGGGTTGTGACTAGAGATGAGCAAACCCAAACTTAAGGCTGTGTGCCCTTGTTGCGTTTTTTATGCGTTTTTGCCTCGTTTTTTGCCGCAGCAGAAACGCTTAAAAACTGTTAAAAAACACAATCCTATGGGATTCCGCAGTTGCTTTGCCCATGTTGTGAATGTTCCCGCTGCAGAATCGCATAGCGGTAAAATCCGCAGCATATTCATTATTTCTGCGGAATCGCGGCGATTCTACCTCCATAGGATTGCATTGAAACGCTCACTTTACGCATGTGACTATGCCCACCAGGCCCTGGGATCCATATTCACGTAAAAAAAAAAAAAAGAATTAAAATAAAAAAATAGTGATATACTTACCTTCTGATGGCCCCCAGAGTCCTCCCGCCTCTCAGCGATGCACGCAGCGGCTTCCGTTCCCAGGGATGCATTGTGCGAATCATCTGAGATGACATCGCGGTCACGCGACCGTGACGTCACAAAGGTCCTTCGCGCAAAGCATCCTTGGGAACGGAACGTACCTGGAGCACGGCTGAGGAGATGGGGGACCGTCAGAAGGTGAGGATAACCATATTTTTTGTTTTTTTATTTTTAACATTCTATCTTTTAATATTGATGCTGCATAGGCAGTGTGACCAACCTGTCAATCACTTTTCCAAGCGATGCTTCAAATCGCTTGAAAACGCAAGCATTCTGCAAGCTAAAAACGCTTGCAAAACGCATGTGAATTCGCATGCGTTTTACCCGCAGCAGGGAGTTGCGGAAATGCTGCGGACATTTCCACAGCATTTCTGCAACGTGGGCACGTAGCCTAAAAGTTCTGGGTTCATATCGGTCACTTAAGTGTCCAATGCGAAATTCTGAACATGGACATCTCCCTGAAGTCCGTTTTAATGAGAGAGAGAGAGAGTTCGGGTCCCCGTTCTTTTCAATGGGGTTCAGGTTCAAGTACGGTTACAGTTCTGGTACCTAAACAGAACTTAGGACTAAAGTTTGGCCGAACTTGAT